>NC_081202.1:10707243-11082243 GCF_902713425.1 Acipenser ruthenus
AAAACTCCAGGCAGTCTTAGCAAGTATGTAAGCAAGGCCAAGGCCAAAGAAGGGGGTTTAAAAAGGTTGACAAGAAAAGATAAATGAAAGCCTTAGTGGAATTTGCTTGAATTCTACTCACATATCAGAATGACTGGCAAGTGCACCAAGAGGGCCAAGCAAAGAAAGCCCTGACGGATCACGGGAGCCAGGAGTTTGGATATGCGAGTCAGTAAACCAGAACTGATGGTTTTTTTTTTTTTTTTAAGTTATGCAACATTTTGAAAAAAATGTAGTAATTTGTAAATATGGTTTTAAAGACAAACACACTTACTTGCGTCTGTATAACAGGACTGGATCCTTTGCTTTCTTGAGAAAGAAAGAATCGGATTGACATGAAGAGCTCATGAACACAGCAACGAAATTCTTCCTCGCTCTGCCCACCAGTGGCAAGAGAGAACAGGCGACGAGACTGAATAATATACTTGAAAATATACTCTGTAGCCTAGATTAGAAAAAAATAAATAATAAAAAAAAGGACAGAGCATTTCAAAATGTGTATCAAAACCCCAAAACATAATACAATCTAATAAACATAATGCACTCGCAATAGTAAATAAACAGGCTACTTTGCACAACTGCAACGAGCACACATGACAATCCAGAAAAATGTACTGACAACAAACTAAATGATGACATCAAAGCACAATGCAGCTACTAAAATGGCAGACATATTGCAGAAAAATACCAAATCACGATTCTACTGTAAAAAAATGTATAATATTTTTCATTTGCTGCCTCTTTTCAGATGTAACTTTAAAAGCTTCCACATTTTTCTCACCTTGAGCACCTGTTGAATGCGTTCCTGGTGTTCAGCTTCTACTATTCGGTCCACATACCACTTTAACACCTTAATGAGGTCCCTGGGGAAAAACAACAATGTGTGTGTAAATACATACAGATGTAGTCAAATGTTTAAATACCCCAATGGAAATTTTCTAATTTCTAGAAATTTCTGGAAAACAAAATAAATTTTAGGCAAAGAAACTGCTTGAATATATATAGGGGGTGAAAGAGTTTATGTACAGCCTGTATTCAGTACAGTCTGTATTCAGTGCATCTGTGAGAGCACCAAATGGCCTTTCCCAATAGTATTCATAATAAATAATCTTCCATTGTCAGAATATCTTTCCCTGAGAGGGTCTTTCATTATTCTTTCTCTTTCCTACTTTCACCTGAAGAAGAAATCTCGGAGGTTTTGAAAGCTTGCGATTAATTATTGTTTCGTTAGTCCAATAAAAAGGATCACATCCCCTTCTCTTTGTCTATTATTCTGAAATTCTCTCAAAGCCCCAGCACAGACACATTGTATTAAATGCAGGGGCTATACAATACCTGTAAGACAAAGCTCCTGCAAAATGACTTTCAATGTAAGTATCCATGACTGGCTTAAAATGCTGAAATTTGCTGTCCTGCAGCAAATTGATAATATGAACCTAAAACAAGACCAAAAACATAGCATGTCATAAAAAACACATCGATGTATCTACTGTTTGAAAAGGTGAAGCTTATTGGACATCATAGGCTATAACCTTAATTTCAATAGTATTGTACATTGTGTAGCTGGCTAGCAGTTTTGTCGTGAATTCATCTTGGAAATGAAACAAGTAACAGATAAATTATAAACACACTTACTAAGCAGTCGAAAACCTTCAACCCGTATTTCTGAGGGCTTTCATCTAAAATACCAAACAATGTATCCAATGTGTCTTGCAGAAACTGTAAGAATAAAAGAAACATGTTTCTTTTACACATTACAAAATGTGTTTCTGAAAGCAGAGCAGCAGCAGCATATCCACTTCTGAAAACAGTGGGCCTAACTGATGCTTTGGTGCAGGCGCAACGTAGGCTTGCATCTTTTTTCATACTGTATCTTTTTAGGATGCAAAATATTTGAATACCTGTTATTGTATCACTGTTGTAGGTGTGTACACTTGGGTGATTTTGAACACTGGAAGTTGCTCATGTAAATATACTTCATGAAAGTAGGAAGGGGAACTAACTGATTCCGTTATTGCAAAGGGGAAGAGGAAATGTAACAAATATAAAAACTGCGTCATTTTTCTAAAAATCACAGCTAACGGAGATTCAAGGAACATCTGATGTTTGAGTACATGGTTTTCTCTCCCCATTAACTGCCTGTGTTACAGGTAATAGCAGCCCACCTGACCCCACTGCACAAGTAGAATGCAGCTGTGTGGCTCAGGTGGGGTCCAATGACCTGTAACATAGGAAATTAACTTGTAGTGATGTGGCATGAAAAAAAGTGAAAAGAAAGTCTAGAAAACAAAAAGAGCAACAGAACAAAAGTGCTGGTTAAGGGTATGGGAGGTAACACTTTAAGGCCTTGCTTTTTACCCCTTAAAAGTCTGAACAGAATTTACCTTCACTATTTCTGAACCGTCTATCTCTTTCAACTTAGACAGACTGTCTGTTATCCTTTCAGGATGGGCTCTCCACTTAAGAAGATCCAGCATGTCTCCTGGAAGATAACAATACATCGAACAGCTCCATCATTCATTTGGTTTTCAAATGAGTGCATTACCAACAAGGTACATGGTGCTCTTAGGAAGAACAATAGCAATTAGAAGGAGTGGTCTCTTTTCAATTAGGAATATAAATTGAATTTCCTGATGTAGTTTACTCCAATGCTGACACACCCAATGTGTATTACATGAATACAGTGATCAGCATTGACACACCCAATGTGTATTACATGAATACAGTGATCAGCATTGACACACCCAATGTGTATTACATGAATACAGTGATCAGCATTGACAGTCGTGATGTTTTGAAATCAAGACAGCATTTTGAGGAAGGCCATTAAACATAATAAAGCATGGAATTAATATGCATCTGGAGTCGTATTAACATCACTGTCTCGTAATAAAGAACAATCCCAAAAATAAAAAAACTACAATGTCCTTAGTCAGGGGCATACAGTATATTAAAAAATAGCCGTTTAACATTTTGATTTGATGTCAATGCATGCTAGTCTTGTATTAAGGTAGTGAGAGTCTACATATATAAAGTGCGATATTATGGGTCACTGCTATACTGTACTGGTAACAAAAAAACTAAGACATTTAGTAAAGCTTGATGGAATAGTTCAATATGAGCCAGGTAGAAAACCCACCTCTAACTGTAGTGGATAAACACATTTCTAGTAGATGGCTGTCTGAGGCCTTAAGACCTAGCAGTATCAGTTTGTACTGGAAAAATCAGTGTCTTCACAAATACACTACCACCAGGGAGCTTAGCAGCATCTAATTTAGTAAAATCAGGTCAGACTCACTCAGCATAAAATGTTCTACCAAGCTTCTTGTTTGAGATACATGGCAGTGGGGGGGGGGGGGGGGGGGGCAGTAGGAAAAGAACCCACACACCATTTACTGTGGGTCCAGCATAAACAAATTCTATATTCCTTGAATGTTCAGATCATTCAAAATCATGCATCATGTTATATGCCACCATGTTCGTTTGTTCAGGTTTACTGAAAGTTAACACATCGCAATGTAAATCATTTTAAGTGAGAAGAAAAAAACTATTATAAATTATTCTACCATTTTGTGTGAGTTTAGTAGAGCAGAGAAAGGATGTGATCCAAAAGGACTCCTTCGTGGTTTTCACAGCTTGGTTGCTTCCTGGGAGATTTCCTTTTGAAAACGGCAGCTTGAGGTAGCGAGCAGAGTCCTGGAGGTTCGCATTTTCTTCACACTAAAAAGAAAAAAAAAATTCCTACAATACTAACATGGCAACCGAATAAGAGTCTTAAAAATGTGACTTGGAAGGTTTCTATCCTTATTGTGAAAAAAAAAGTTTAGTTTATAGGGAAGCTTAATAACCACATGCACAGCACTGTACAATATATATATATATATAAAACTAACTGTATAACATGTATAATGACATGTCTGTCTGTTGATGGAATAGTTCAATATGAGCCAGGTATATATATATATATATATATATATATATATATATATATATATATATATATATATATATATATATATATATTGCTCTTATTGTATTACTTGTATTGTAACACTTGAAATGTATTTGCTTGCGATTGTAAGTCGCCCTGGATAAGGGCGTCTGCTAAGAAATAAATAATAATATATTATAAAGAATACAATAACTACTGCTTTGTGCACAGTGCTGTTTTTTTTTCCATACTTCACAAATGCTATTTCTATTTCCTCCAACCACATCTAGGAATACCCAGTTCTGCTTTTGAATGAAAACTGATAACAGTTTAGCAAAATACAGTAGTGGTTAGAGCAGGGGTTCCCGAACTGTGGGCCGCGGGAGCAATGACACACACACACATATATATATACAGTATATAAAGCAACGACATACTACTGAACAAAATTAAGATATACAGTCAGCACTCACATATCCAACCCTATAAAATGTGGACTTCAGTGACGGTTAAACGCATGTGACGCATATCTGACCCTTGTATCTTTTTTGTGTTCCCTGAAAAAAAAGGACAATATAAAAAATACGTATCTGAAAGGACTTTGTTTTAATATAAGTAGGCTTCCATTTAGATATACTGTATTGGTTTTGTTGGTACAGTAATATATTTTAAACAGAAGTAGTATTTTAATTCAGAACGATATGATTCTGAAAATATAACTTGCCAAAACTAGAGAGACGACACGTTAACTGTAATACAGTATATACTTTTAAATCTGGTACGTATTGTAGCTATATGTAAAATTTCCCATTAACGACCTAACAGCAAAATGAAATCTAAATGTTATCCATGCACAGAACTGCATAAAACTTAAAAGGCAATGCGATTTAGCAAAAGCAAAAAATAAAAAAACAACAAACACAAATTTCCAGAATTAAAACAGTATCACAAGTCAGTATTCAAAAAAACATGGTATGTGACGGATTTTTCAGAGATGGGACAGAGTCGTAAATCACGTGTGACGGGTAAGTGCATTAATTTGTTACACACACACACACACACACATATATATATATATTATATATAAATAATGGGGATTGATTTTATTCTTAATACAAGGGCGGTAAAACGCGACTGACGTGTATCTGGTTAACGGATATCCGAGGCTGACTGTACATCAACAAAGAACCATTTTATTAAGTTTATTTACAGTGTTAAAGGTTTAAAAATGTTTTTAAATTTGTCATTTTTTTTAAGAAGTGCTACTAGTGGGCCGCAGTGCCTAATGCAGCTGAACAGATGGCCCTCAATTAAAAAGGTCTGGGAGCCCCTGGGTTAGAGAATCTTGTAGATTAATCTATTGCTTTGATTATTCTGATCAATAACAAACATCACTCAATGGCAAATGTATGTTTTTTCTTTTAAGGATATTTATTCACTCATAGTAATAATTCTGGGTGTTCACCATGCTTTACCAATACTGGTAAAGAAAAAAAATGGCAAAGAAAAGAACTATAAACGAGGGTGTATCAAGGTGCAAGGAAGGAGAAGAAAATGAAAATTCTACCTTTGGGCTATGTGATATCTTACATTCAACCAAACTAAAAAGAGCAATAAGACTATATATTGATTAAATAAAACGGATACCAAGCCCCCAGGACCACAAAAGTGTAGTTTATTGTATTTCCCAAATCATAAAACCAGGGAATGAGGGTTACCAAGCCTTCACATATCTGTTCTCCTCTTCTACCCATGCAGAATAAGCCCCCAGACATGAACTCTTAAGTCAACAGAACAAAAAATACAAGCAGACTGTATTGATGGTATTCTTCTTAGTCACTCTACTCTTCTCACTGAAGTGTAATTTGTAATATCAGTTAAAAAATGGGTAGTAAAGTTTGGCATACATCGTTTCTTAAAATGTACCTTCTGTTACATTTTTTTTTTTTTTATGTATTTATTTTATTTTCACAAGGGTTCTTATTAAGTGTTCTGAAGTCTTATGCATGTGACAACTGACAGAAGTCTGTCATTTACACTCGTACTGTATCAAGTTAACACAGGAATGCAATAAAAGAAACACTAATGAATAATTTCTCATACTACTAAAGCAGCATGTCTTAATGCTGTAGCTGCTACCCACCAAGGCTATCATTCCTCATGTGAAAGGAGCTCATCGTCTGCTTTCAGGGTTTATAGGCTTTTTTTTTTTCCTCTACACACCGTGATTTACTGATTTGTAATTGTAATTACCTTGTGGACAATGAGTTCGTGGGTACCATCTGGCAAAGTCCTGCCATCTTCCTGCATCAGCGGAACAAAGGAAAACCCAAATAACTTCTTCTCCCCCTTTTCTTTCGCTAAAAAATAATAATAAAATACAATCATTATGTCGTGTTTTCTAACAAAATGCCTGGGGATTGTAATGGGTTAATAATGACAACACTATATAACAGGCCATATATAATGGGAGTTATCTTATTAAACCATTGAAAAGCCATTTCTTTCTATGAAACCACTTTGCCAGGCTATTACAGCAAGATAGGTAAAAGCAGTCGGTCACCGAGAGCAACAGCATACTGTGTACGCTATACATCAATGTGTGTGCTTTTTATTATGCAAACGTGTAAAACGTGTAAAAAAATCTAAAGTTGGGTAATGTTTGTCCTTTGGGCTTCAGCTGTTACCCAGGGGTCTAACACTAGTGACACAAAAAGCATACTTAAGACACATTTTATTGGCACAGCATTTACACCACGTTATGGCATAGAATTTAATATTGAGTTTTAGCTGCTAAATTATACTTGTGATAGCCAGAACTTTTCATACAGATCTCAGTTAGCGGTGCCTATCTGTATAAAAAAAAGATTTATAAACTGTATGGACTGACTGAGCTCTTTTAATGTTTATACTATCTAGACTGCTGTATCCCATGGCAGGTTTGTTTCACCAGTACAGTACCAGTACTTGCATGACAAATGTATTCCATTTAGAAAGTGGATTGATGCATGCTGTACATAGACCATTTTCTGCCATTTGTTGGAAATGATGTACGTTTAAAATAAATAAGACTGACTAACACCTACCTCAAAGCTTGAACACCAGTGTTACGCTAATAACAAGATAACATGAAATGCAGCACTCAATGCTAGGGCATCGTGATGCCAATTGTATGCACTACTGGACCAAAGACTACTTTTAAAACAGCCCACTGATAACAATCTTCACAGCCAACTTGAGATAATATATGTTTCAGCTTCGGCTGCCAGCTGTAAATGGGGTGTAAGGGGAGCACTGTGCTAACAGGTCGACCATACAGATTTATAGTCACATAAAAGAACCACGTTTGTCAAAATTAAAAAGCCATTTTGATAATTAATACTGATCAGATGTTGTACGTCAGAGGTTGTCTTTTTATTCAAATGACATAACTATTCATAGAAAACGAGTGCAAGCCGTAAAAACGCATTTTTAAGCATCCTTAAGTTGGTTGTAATTGGTTTTTATTTTAAATTTTTAGTTATTTTAGTATTTCCAAATCCAGCACTATTGAGTGTTTAACACTTATGTACAAGACCTCTCAAAAGGTTTTATTAGACGAAGTATAGATACCTTATTCTTACCTTGGGTTTGAATCAATCCAAAATCTCACAGCTGCTATCTGACTGGTGTTCTCTCCCTGTACTATTATACTATTTAATCAAAAACATGACTGAAAATGATGCTGTAGATGTCCTTTGTTATTTCCCCACAGAGAAATTAGAGCCGGCACTTCCTCAGCGTCCCAAGGCTGTACTTTTCTCTCATCACACTTGCTGCCCGCCATATTGTTGTTATTTGTCTTTCTAGAATCTACTGACTAACGCAACATAATGACAAAAATCCTTAACCCCGCCCCTGGCCCAGCTTGGCTCCGAGCCAGATTCAGATGTCTTGTGAGACCGGAGTTTCAGGGTTTGGTTCTCTCTCGGCTCGACAAGTAGCCAGTGGAGAACCACCTGTACCCGTACTGCACCGTACCCCCCTTCTCCACTGGCTCGGATGTGCCAGTGGAGAAGGGGTAATAGAGTGCTAGAGTGGACAATAGGAGTAAGGAGAATCAAGTCTTCCTAAAAATTAGCGACAAAAAAAACATGTGGATAACAGAACAGATTAAATCTGTTTGTAATGCCTTTGGGAAATTGCTGATATTTATATAAAACTTAAATCCATAGATATGGAAAAAAAACCAAAAAAACTCACAAAAACAGAGACTGGTGGAAATCAACAGGCATGTGTGGAACCTGTGTAAGACCAGAACAAATACAATGCTTACTGGAACAGTGCCTGAATTCGAAGCGGACATGGGATCCCCTGAACATATCCACAGGAATAGGAAGTTTGAGCAGCTCTGCCCACCGGGGGCTGTTATTGTGATACAGCACAAAGGAGTGAAATTCGCTTAATGCTGGCTCTCCCGAACCTGCTGAGACATAGTTCTGTAAAAAATAAATAAATAAATAAATAAAAAAACAAACACACACAGCCCAGAAGCTTTTACAAAGTGCATCTAATTGACAGGTATATATTTTATTCTGCAAGTTTATGTGGTACAGTGCTTTGCAGTTTCATCTGCTACCTCAGGTTTCAATTCTGCTTTAGTAATACTGTTTGTGAAATGTTTATTAATTACCTTCCAGCAGTAATGTTCGAAGTGGGTCTAACACCTCACTTTTTAACAAAGTTGGTCATGGTTTGCACTCGGTGCTCTAAAAATAGCTAGAGTAGATCTGCATGTAAACAGCCATGAGTGTCTCCGATAGTTTCTACAGGAAATGGGTTAAGCCTCTCTACTACCTGGCCAGGAAATGGGTTTCATTTCTCAGATAAATGTTTGTTTTTCCCATTCAAACATTAAACCATAAAGCACTGTGAAAAGAAAACCATAATAATATACAGTGAAGGACTTGATTAGCAACGTCCATTAGTGATCAACAATGACAAGATCTTTCTAGAATTGCAGTGAAATAGTTTGTAAATAAATACATGTAGAAATGCTCACCTTGAGAATCTGTCCATCAATATCCAGCACATACACTGTGATCTCAACATTTCTCGCTACGCTCTTTCCCCCTTTTTCAAACTCTCCTCTTTCCATTGTTATATACAAATCGTTTCTCATTTCCCCTGAAAAGGAAAGAAAGAAAAGAAAGTACTAAATTATTACGGTTACCAGCTGCACGCGTTACACACCCTTTATTTTAGTATATGGGCACTCCAAAGAACAGGTAGTCCGCCTCTCACTTTGTCAGAATGACAGCGATCAAGGAGGCAGCAGCCGGCACCAGCTACATCTTCAGTGGGTCTCTGCAGGATGGGGGGAGGCAGCCCGGTGTTACGCAGATTTCTGTATCCCCATAGAATTCTGTATCCCCTTAGATTTGACGCCTGCGTAGATCAATATACGTGAACGCTTGATGTTTCTGAACAGTATTTACATGTAATAAAATTAAAATGTGTTTTAAAAGAAAGTTTTATAAGGTTACTTTTAATCATGGGTTTTGTGTATTGAGCAGCACAGGAGGCTGAGCGTACTGTAGGAAATCAGTGGTGTTAAATGTGCTGTTTTATTTTGCTACAGAATTAGTTTGGTTTTGTTTTCAATATTTGTTGCAAACTGCAGCAGAACACAATGACAGTGCTTGAGAACACAGCGGGACCTCGGGTGCAGGGATATCACCCATCCACGTCCAGCTTTGAAAAACTGTACAGCCATGGAATTATGCGGGGATACAAAATTCTGCGTAACACCGGGACTGTTGTCTTTTCCATGGCAAAAATGCTAATGTTTTCAGGGCCAAAATAATTCAGTGTAATTCAAGTGTTAAAAGAGCACAACCGTCTCTTGGCTGTTTCGGCAGTACAACGTCATGATGGAAAAAATACAGTACATCATGGGATTTTATACAGCACTGTCTATTCCTACAATGCATCTTGCATTGAAAAAGTAACACATTTGGAATCGGAGTAAAGGAAATTATTATGTAATACAGTTCACGTGCAGTCATCTTTTGTAAGTTGCATTTTCAAAATCATATCATTATGTACAGTATTACAACACCATATGTTAAAATATTGCCCTTAATCCACAAAACCAACAAAATACATCCTATGAAGCCTGTATTTGACATTTTATTTGTAGTGTTCTGTGGAACATGGGCAATCGTTTACCCTGGAAAAAATGAAATACAGTACCTGAAAGCAGATATACGCATTTTATCATGTTTCCTGCACAGCACTAGTTGTGGTCTGCTCTGTTTATATTGTGATTTAGACAGACACCGTCTGGTTTCAATAAGCAGTAAACTTAACACGTGCTGAGCTACTTTATTTACATACATTACTAATTGTATGTAAATGACTCGCATGCTGCATCTTTTTCCACACGATTCATTTTGCGTGCAAAGTCATTTGCAGCTGGTTAGTGAATATAGCAGGTGTACAAAGCACGCAGTAACGGGCTTACTGCGTGGTAAACTGGTTACCACTGTTTTGTGCATGAGGCCCAATGGATGTGTGTTCGCTTTATCTAGCTTTAAAAAAAGCGTATAACCCAATAGAGAAATATTTTATTAAACCATAAAAGTTTATTTCAGTCAATAAACTACATTTTAAAAGAACATTTTAAAAGAGCACTCAGACATATGCAGGCATCATAAAAGCTTGTTTTACCATCAGCTATATTTGTTTACATAGGGCAAGAGAATGTAGCGATGACCTACAAATCCAGACTCTCAGTTTTTAAACCATCTCCAGCTGCTACAGACAGCTTGGCTCTATTTACAATCTCAACATGACCTGCCCATGATGACATCCCGTCTTTGAGAAAACAATTGGCTTCACAGTTGTTCTATCTACGGTATCTAAAAACATCCACTGGTAACAAAATGAGCAGACTGCAATGTTAAATAGCATGATTGATTCCTGATCTGATCCCTGATCCCTGGTCGACGTTGAGGGCTTATATTTATTAATTCTGTTTTTGACTTTGCCAAGTGAGACCCTTTGACGAGACCAGGGAAATCGACTTTTACCACAAGAAGTGATATGGTATATCAGAATGCATAAGAAATGAACCAAAGGAAACTCAAAAGCACAGATACTTTTTAAACAAACTGGGTTTGTAATATTTAGGTGTGTATGTTGATATTTTAATTTGCTGCTTGTGTATTGTGAGCATAACTGTATTCATCCCATTTCAGAAGAAAGATGCAACTGGATTGTGTGTGTCTGCTGTCTCCTGGGAACCACTTATAAACAAGATGGTGCAGCACATGATTTATATCCTGGAGAGCAACAGTTTCAAATAAACGCTACCAAGAATAAGGAAATGTATACATTTATCTGGCTACAGTGTAGTGCAGAACAAGCAAAGAACAAAAAGCAAACAATAAGTGACCAGTGATAAGAGATAAGAAATGTGATTGATTTAGCAAAAACTGGTTTAGCAGTCCTCTAATATGTAATTAAAGCATACTAAAAATGAAGTGTTACCTATTTTATCTTAGTTCTAACCTTTTTTTAAAATAAAATAATAATAATAATAATAATAATAATAATAATAATAATAATAATAATAATAAATTAATTAATGAAAACCCAGCATATTATAAAACTAAGCAATACATTTTATGGATTAACTTTATTCAACATCTCATACTGAGGAGGAAACAAAGCAGTCATGTCAACAGATATTTATAGATGGTTAAAAATAGATGGTAGCTTATGAGACAAAAGCAGGGCAATGAAGCAGCTAATCATACATGCAACCAAAGAGAGTCCATCCACTGTAGTCTGGAAGAATGGCATGTGAAAGAGGAAGCTGGTACTTTAGCCATAAATCAAGACTGACACCAGACCTACAGTATATTGTAGACACATTAGCTAGCTTTAACTGCAAGACCTGCTCTCATGCTTTTTACATGAAATATATCATGAGAATGTGGAATGAACAAAGCTAGATAGCTCCAATGTTATACTGGCACCCGTAAAACCCAAATAGCATTACCTAATGAAAAGAATCTGCCAGTATTCAAATATAAACTATTAACTATTAAAATATTAATTAAAATGTCAATATAAATACATGCTCAGAAGTTAAGCAATTTAAATACTTTTAACATCCTAGTGTGGTCATCTGACCTTCCTTTTGTTGCTGATTAAACACAGCATGACAATCCACAAAAACCCAATACAGGATATACATATTTTACAAGGTATAGTGCATGTTGATGTATAATTATTCTATCAGTTAATTGCCCTCTAAACTCAACATGACTTCAGAATCTTGCATAATTATAACTAATAAAACTTAACCAAATAATCACCCTCACTGATATTTCCAGCAGCTCTTAAACAATTAGTGACCAAACATTTGTAATTGCAAATATAAGTACATGTAATCAAAATTAATTTAATAGACCTGAAAAAGTGAAAAGGCCCCAAACATGAATTTAACTAAATTTAACATGAGGCTGGAAAGAACTCACCTGGCATAATGACATCAGAGAAGCCCAGTTTTTTTGTTATAGCCACCCCCCGGGTAAACAGCACCATGTACTCCCTTCTGATCTGTTCAATGTCCCCATGCAACAGCTGAAGAGAAACCGCAAGACCTAAACACAAAAAGAAAAAAAAAAAGAAGCATTATATTAATCCATGTATTTTTTTTTCATTAGCAAATCAAATATGACCCTGAACATATTATTCTATTATTTGTATTAGTTACGCAGTGCCAATATTAACCAATTCAAATATCAAAGTAGTTTAAACTACACAATACGATGTACCTTCTTATACACCAACACTCAAGGCTTACAGCTTTCATGTGCATTAAGTAATCAATTACAGAATACTGAATATTTGAAATATGTACAGTGCATTGGAGTAAGAAGAATAAAGGGAGAGGACCTCATTCTATCATCAAATATCACAAGCAACAGTGGCTTCCAGCTAAAATACAGAGGCATCTCTACTTACATGGCCATATTCACAAGAACTAGTTTTAAAGGCCATTTTGATTAATTAAATCAAGCTTGCAGTTTATCAGTGATTATGCGCACCAAAACCTTACAGATTTCACCCCAACTGTAATTACAGGATGCAAAGAGTTGATCTCAACTACATGGCACATTGATATATGTAACCTGTGTTATTCCCCAGAAGTCCAGCAAGCATTGACAACTAAAAGTTAGAAAACCCCTTGCTGTTTTACAAGTCATTCAAATAACATAAAATAAAACTTGAAAAACTGAGTAAAAATGAAACAGCTCTGTGACAGATGTGTATACGTAAGGCTTTGGCGGAAAAAACAAAACAAAAAAAAAAAACACCCTCTTCTATTCTCTTCTCTGATGAAGTTAATTACTGAAAATAACCCTTGTGAAGTTATTCCTCTTTTTTTTGTTTTCTTGTTATCCTCTTTCTACAATTGCACTAGCTCCACCAAATTTGCAAATGGTCAGGTTAAAAGAGTTCTTGGACCAATCTAGATCAGGGGTCTCCAATTCTGGTCCTGGAGGGCCTGTATCCCTCCTGGTTTTTTGTTCCAACAGTACCCTACATTGCTTAATTGGACCAATTAAGCTTCTAATAAGCATTTAATTGGTCAAATTAAGTAATTTAGGGTACAGTTGGAACAAAAACCAGAAGGGACACTGACCCTGCACAACCAGGATTGGAGACCCCTGATTTGGATTAACTGAAATTCTTAATACTCACATTGTTATATTTCTCGGTCTAGTCTAGAACACTCCTCTGTTGAATCTGTTTCAAGATGCTTTGTTTTTATTGTTGGGTCACACTGAATTCCTGCAACTATTTTTTTTTTCATCTCGATCAAGCCAATTATATATTTCAAGTATTGGTGAGAATTATTTCTGTAATAATGTCTGGTCACCCATGATTTGTCTCCTCAGGTACAGCAATAGAACATGGGAGCCAGTGAAGCTGGCATCACTCAGTTGGGAATCCACCCCACTCCCAAATGAGTTAAATAGAATCCCATAATCCCCATAGTTCATAGAAGCTGGCCCATTAAGATTATAAAATTATCAGTCTGATCTGAGCAGTCCTTTTTTAACTACCAGAAAGCGAGGTATTAACAGTTCCCAATTTCTGCAATTACAGACAAGGAATACTGCTATATCTAAATACATAATGCAATGAACTGCTGTTAACTTTAACAGGTTTTCAAAGAACAGAAGAAGTCAATGATAAAAATGTAAAATTAGGGAAATTATTAGATAGATTCCATTCGCAAATTGTGATCATTCCAATTAGTACCCTGTTATAAGATGTAAACTCCATTTGGCTTCACAGCTGGCTTGAAAGCTTGACATCTTTTGTAGAAAACGCACCATGAAAATGGCTTTAAAAGGCTGCTGAAAAGCAATTGCAATTTAGTTACTGACATCCTGGTCATTAACCAAGCTGCCAGCTTCTAAATGAGGGAAACCTTAGGGTGTGCAGAGTCAAGGGATGAAGCCGTAACGGTCCCCTGAATATGTGGATTCTGCATTCTTGCCGATAACACAAACACATTTAACTCCTGAGTAATATCGCTACTCATTTCTATACATGTCTCCTGGACTGTGACTCATAATGTACAGCTTTTTTTCAAATTCCTTGTCTCTTGTTTTTTTTAACAAACATCAAAATTAATTTATATTGTAAATGTGCTAACTTTTCAAGTGATCTATAATGCACTCAGATAGTTAAGCAATGGCACCTGTTTTTAATTATTACAGGGTAAGACACTGCTGGTTCATGGGTGTGTGTGGGGGGGGGGTGGCAATCCTCCCTGCAAAAACACGTGGGGATGTGGGCTGGAGCCATCAATTGAATAAATAACTAAATGACTAATTAAGGCTCCAGCCACAGGTGTATAAACAGGGTGATCACGTGAAGATGTAAATGTATGTAAATAAAATGCGCATAAGCGCTTAACTACAGCGTTTCTGGTCTCTGAATCTCCATGCCGGCGCGCACTCCTTCACGGGGTCAAACAAAACACACTTTAAAAATATTGAATTGTAATTCCAACATTACTCAAGTATTAGTTAATAATGGGTCACTTGTGACTGCTTCTAACTGTCTTTCATTTGCCTCAGAGAAAAGGGCTTGTAACCAGGAGGTCCCTGGTTCAAATCCCACTTCAGCCACTGACTCATTGTGTGACCCTGAGCAAGTCACTTAACCTCCTTGTGCTCCGTCTTTTGGGTGAGACGTAGTTGTAAGTGGCTCTGCAGCTGATGTATAGTTCACACACCCTAGTCTCTGTAAGTCGCCTTGGATAAAGGCGTCTGCTAAATAAACAAATAATAATAATAATAACATGACTTTTAGACATAGTGGGGACTATTCAATTGATTTAAATGTTGGCAGATCCAAATGCCACCACCCTTTAAAATCAATAAATAGGATAGGATGTTTACGGACCAAGAGTTCAATATGAATAAATATGTAATATAGTAGGTTATATGCTGACTGGGTACTTTGTAAACATTGTATTAAAAAAAAAAACATAATTATTGTAATTCTACCTGTAATGTGATATAATGCTATACTGAACCTGCCACAGTAGGTTACCAGGAAAGCATGAAGTACTAGTTTTAGCAGCTATTATTATGAAATATATATTTTCTGTCATTATTTAGTTATCAAATTACTCTTCAAAAATAAACTGTACTTTATCTCAAATATGCCCCGACGGCTACTGGCAAATACATAAAAAAAAAAAAAAAGGTGACATGAAACTCAAAACCAAGGGCAAAAACATTTTCACAGAAAAAGAAACAGCCTGTTACAGACGGAGTAATGTAATCTTTGAACAGAACAATGCACCATCTCATGGACTGCTATGACTCATATCTCCTTCAGCTGTTTCATGACCACAACATTGTTCTTGGGTAATATCTTTAAAATAATGCAGGAAATAAATATTAATGTACATTATTATGTTAGTATTGTTTTTGTATAAAAGACAACACCAACTAGGCCCAATCTGACTGCTACAACACCATCTTTTAATGATCTAAAATGCTGCGAATAAAGATAGCCACTCAGATATTGTCCCTTTAGTACCAAGGTTATGAAAACCCTCTTAACAATGCATTTAGGTCACTCCGGTCTATTTCTGTCCTTAAAAGGTATTTCGATCTTCCAGTGTTTAGATGATTAAAGTAGGGCCCAAAGTGACTTTAAGTTTTATTGAGTCAGAAGCAAATGGTGTGTACAAAAAAGAAAAAAAAACACAACAGGGTAGTTCTAGAGGACATTGAGCTCAGTCAAGTGGCATTCTGAGAGGTTTTGAGTAGATAGCCACGCAAACTAAAAAGACCTGAAGCAACTCCAGGAGATTACTTAACGTTATTCCTATATTGAAAAGCACATTCGGAAAACTTTTTGTGTTGTTGTTGTTGTTGTTGCTGGATACAGACTTCAGCAAAATGTTCTTAAAAAGTAACCCCCCAAAGGTAACCCTTATTGCCCAATAGATAATATTTGGAATTCTCTCCAAAATGTAATAAAATATTTAATGAGTAGTTTACAAAAATTTACTATAATTCTGCCCTTTACTTAATCTTTGATAAGCACATCCAATTGCTAAATTCTTGTAAATCACAGATTTTATAACAAAACTTGCATTACTTTAATCATAAAGCTAGATGGACAGAAATAATGCAACAATGGATGAGGATGCAGTGTGCTGGGTGGCAAGTCAAACACATCTTTGAAATCAGTTACATTTCAATGAATAATTAAGATTAATGGGAAGTGTACATTCACCACACATCACTGTGACATGTTGTGATTTGGCCACAGTGAAAAATAAAAAGGTTACCATAGTCAGGAAAGACATCTGTTACTAGATAGTGTTTATCTGCCCTCTAATCATGACTGGATCTTTCAGATCCCTCACAGCAAGTAATGCAGGGCTTTCGTCTCCACTGTACCTAAAAAAAGAGATGCTATTGCTAATACTAGGGTCTATGCTTTACTTACAGATGGTCCGATTTTAAAGCGACATTGTTCCAGACCTGTCAACTCGTCCTTATTTGCTCGACATATTTTATCCCATATTTTGTTAAAAACCACAGTTAAACCCTTTTATGTCAGCAAACCTTAATTTCTGCAAAAAGCATATTCGGTCTGTGGTTACTGCAATCCCTGCCTGTACCTAGCAAGGTTTAGGACCCAGGGGAGCCCTGTGGCAGGCATGCATTCAGTGCGCGAGGCAAGCTCACACAGTTAACCATCTATGATGGCTGCGCGTGCGATAAGCCCTCTTTGTCCAGTAAATTTTTTTTATAAAATATAGATAAAAAATGTCAAGCTTCTTGGACCACAGCATATTCTCACATAATCCTGAGCAACGTTGGAAAAAAACACATACTTTCTGTAAACTATGCAGGACTGATTTTAACAGTGGGACATGGGAACAAAAATGATAATGTGTGTGTAAGCACGAGATCACACAAACACCAAAAAGCCAGTGACGCTCAGAAAACCAGCGCTTGAATAACACCTTTCACTGCCAAAGGAAAATGGAGATCAAGAAAGTTACATATGCAGAGACCTTCACATGCTGTGACTTGTTCAGCAAATCTGTACTAGATATATTCCCAGATTCACACATTGCAGAGTAATTCTGCAGGAAAGTCTAAAAGGTCACACAAATAGTGAATGATAAGCATTTCTATTACAATTTCAGCATCAACATTACTTTGGAAATTCAGATTGATTGATAATATGTGTTTATATACAAAAATAGTGTGTTTATTTAAAAATAGAAGATGGTTGACAATGAAATGTTATTGACAGTGGTATTATTGATCCACCACATATATGCAGTGTAATGACTAATGCTGCAATACCACATTGTTGTGTACTTTGGCTTTTTTTATGATGGACTTATTGAATTTTTTTGTTTTGTTTCTTGTTGTAAAGTAGGTGCCACAACTCGTCCTACAATGAGGTCAATGTGCAACACCAAACTCAGCCTTTATGTTTGTTGGGTGATGAAAGTAACACTGCCAACTGTGTATTCTTTGTGTTTACTATACTGGCTGCTGCCAAATCAGCCACCTACAACTACAGTACAATAAGAACCACAGGGGCCAAGTGAGAATCTGATTATGAAGCATGGTTGTTTTTCTGTTAGATATTTTTCCTGTTTTAAAGCAATCAGAAGGCAGTAATAAAGTGGAATAGTTGTATGCATTTGTCTTATGTAGGTATTTACTTCAATTTAGGCCACTAAGATTTAAGTTTACAAAAGCTCCTTTATTTTGATAACTCAATTTTGGCAGGTATATTGTTAGCCTTTAATCAACCCTGAATGTGTAATCAGTAATACTCCAACCTGGGTTGTGGGGTGTAAAAAAAACACTACAGTAAAATTGTGAACGCCCAGTAAATTAGTTAAAAAACAAATATTGAGATTTATTCATTTCATTTTTTTGCAGCTTCAGTAATTGCTGTAGTATTTAAAACAATGCATATTTTTTTTTAAAGATAAAAATATACTGTAAAAATAGACTCTTTGAACCCCGTGATCTGTGGAGTTTGTGATCCCCCGGTATAAACCCCCTGGGGCAATGGCATTGCTTTTATCATAAAAATCTAATTCCAAAAGAGCCAAAACAGACATAACAGAATATAATATAAATCTACACACGTACAATTGTTAATGTTTGACACAAATGATTAAGAGTGGTTTAAATGTGTTTTCCCATATAAAAAATGTGCATCCTAATAAGCATGTAAAGGAATTTGAGAGAAAGAGATTCTCTATACATAAATGCATTTCTTTAGCAAATCACCACATTACTCTAGAATATGCAACTCCCTTGGCATAGCCCTAAACTGGATGGCATTTGAGACGCTCCTCTAACAGTCAACTAAAAATAGATGAGAATGGTAGCTATGCATTTGTCATTTTTCCACTGTTAATCCAAGCTCATTTAAGGAATTCAAAATCTTTTTGGAGTTCTTGCTAGCAGTAACGTTCAAGTTAACATTAAAATGCTATAAAACTATAAAAGGAAACTAGCCATGCAGCTATAAAACGATTCTGATATTACAATTTACACATTTTGAACAGCAACTGCCAATCTGTTTAAATGATTATCTTCTAAATCTGGCACAGCAGGGATTATTATTATCCAACGCTCCAATGAAGGGAAGAAAGCAATTCAACTGAAAAGCAAATATAAAACAACCTTCTGCATTATAACAAAAACCACCCAGATTTCACATTTTAAAAGATGGAACATTGTGACTAGGGGCAGGTGAGAAATCTACAAGCAGCAGTTAATCTTTAAAATCTTAATTATCCAGTTCTGAGCGGACATTCACAGCAGAGTTTTGTTCTTGTTTCAAGCAAGATGCGGCATGCCATTTTGTTTCATGCCGATGTCCTTTAAGGAATACCAGATGGCTCACTGAGTCACTTTAGCACTTCAGTATTTTTGTGTTGTGTTATTTCATTTGCAAGTCGTTTACGTTCTGTACAACAGCATATAGTCTTTAAAGAGCGATTGTCATTTTGCATGCATAGTAATGTATGCTTTTAATAAAAAAATAAATAAAAGCTACCAGCAGGTTGAAAGTACTCTGGGTTTGACACAACAGTAAATAAATGGGTATTAATTCCTGGAGATCTGCACACCAGGACATTTGTATTGCCTTACCTGTAGCTGGGCAAGCTGACCTAACAATAAAGATAGTTACTTGATTTCGTTTCTGAAGTATCTTACCAGTATTGGAGCCCGTGAGGTTGTATCGGGCATTCACTTTCCTGATAATATTCTCCTGTATTTGATACCATTCATTTTCTGTGTTGCACCTATTCCAAATAAATAAAACAAATGGACACGTTAGCAGATGTTCATAGAAACTCAACACTTGTTAATGTACTCTGCATAACTAACATCTTGCCAGGTCAGGATGTAGTACACAAGTGTGGGTGTAATGCCCGGGTGGGTGTAATACTACTCACTGAAAAACAGCACATAGCTTTTAGCAGTGTGTACGTGTTAGAATTACTAATGATATTTTGCTCATGGTGTTTACTACAGCGTTCACTGAAAAATGCTTTCTTGAACGAAACAAACATTCTACTAGAATATTAAAAAAAGAGAGGAGAGAGTGAAAAAATACAAGGGAAAATAAAGAAAAATAATAAGTGAGATACCTGAGATTGTATCCAGCTGTTAAAGCAATAACCAGCACACATCCTTCATATTCTCTAAAGCAAAGTACAAAGCAAAAGATACTCCTCCGTTTACATGGCTCACGTATACTTACGGGCACTAACCTCTGTGAAGATCTAGATCAAACTATCAATGTGTTGATGGCCACTTATATGAACCAGACCTATATTGTATAATAAACCCACACTTGTTCTGCTAGGCCTATAAAGAGTGTGCTGGGCACAAACCGGGATCTCTCTTGTTAAAGCCCCCTTTCTTGTCAATGCCCCCTCCCCCTCCCCCTCCCCCCACCAGTTTTGATTCAAGTTGTTTCAGATTTATTTATTCCATTAATCTCCTATCCTCAATTAATTATATTGTTCAAATTATCAAGGGCCAGTTTGAGTAATCGGGCCCCCGTTAAATAAACTGTTCATCACCTAGATCTGCATGAAGTGATTCCTGGTGGCAATAATAATATACCTAAACAAGGAGAGTCCTGAAACCCAGGACGGTCAATAATTATCATCATTCTACTCATAGCGCCAGGGACGATGTCAAAGAGCGATTTGGTACAATACACAGTACACAACTCACTTAAACTCACATGTAAACTTTTAAAATGTGGTCATCCTTCGAGTCTGCGGTCAACAGGTCAGCAATGCTGATCACTGCGCATCCAAACGGCCGTCGATACTGCACACTGCTGACGTTCTTCTTCTCTCCTGCTCCCATCCGTCCTGCCAGGGAATGAAGCAGAAAAAAGAAACACTTTTATGAAGTGTGAACTTTACCATGTACTTCATACGCTGATGCACTTTTAACAGATAAATCAGTACAGGCTAGATTCTCAAAGCTTTTTTACTACTTTCTTCAAAATGGCAAAATACACCCAATAAAGTTACCAAGCCAGAAAAATATATATATATTTAGTTTGGATTCATGTAAGTTAGTCTTAAGTTGATTCTTACTTTTTGGGACTTAGTTGGTGCCCCCCTCCCCCTCCCTTTTTTTTCCTTAAATCATCTTCATAATCATAACAAAAAGTTGTCATTTACATGTTACTCCTATACAACTCTACTGAAATTAATCTACATTTGTAGCCACTATTTGAAAAAGTGTTAACTGTTAAAAACTTTGATAATGTAGCCCAAATATTAGCTTGCATTTTATTTTACAGATGAGCACCCAGGAAACAACATTGTTAAAATCTCACCTATTCTTATAATATGGACAGTAATGTATACATCTCTCCTGAGATCACTACTCCCCAAATCCTACAAAAAAAACAGAAAGTGAAAAGTTTATGAAACTTTTGGCAAATTTTAATTAAAACATTGAATTAAAAATAAGTCATTTATGTGTAAAAATGATTACCCAGTAGACAATATATGCACAGCAGCAGTTGCAATGTAAGTTTATTTATAAATTCTGGTTCCTCTGTGGTGTAACCATGGATAGACAAATCATTTCTATTCTCCTGTTTTCACAACATTAACCTTAAATTTCACTAATTGCCTGCTTTGAGACATATACCCTAGCCACGCTACCTAAATACTGCACGATCATCACATTTTGAAAACGTGTTTGAGAGTAAAGTGAATGGCAATTACATGGTTTCAATGCAATCTGCTTTAACCAGTTTGAAGTGGTCAGACGTAGCTAACAAAATCATTCCCTAAATCTTACCAATTGTACACTTCCATCCGCTATGTAGAGCTTGAAGGAAGCACATTCAAGGCATGCAAACTATAAGCTAGCACAGTACAACGTACAGTATCTTTGTTTTAAAGGAAAATACATTTTTTCTGTAAGCAGTTCTCATATGGCATGAGAGCTACATCATGAATGGACGTGCACAACAGGTACAATTTATGGGTTACTTTGGTCCAATATTGAATTATTATAATTTTTTTGTCAATCTGCTTTTACCTGGCTTGGAGCTTGCTTAGATCCTAGGGGCCCGAACTGAATAACCGTCCTCATTCTATTCAAGTTGTATGATGATAAAACCTTTCAACTCTGTCCTCACCTATATTTATATACAGTATACCTATATACATACATACATACATACATACATACACGATGTTTATCGTAACTTTTGACACGTTATATTAGAGTTCACAAAATATGTGCGTTTCTAAACTGGAATACTTACTACAAAAAGGGTACACTGTCTTTCAGTTTTCTCTGGTGATTTTGGCAAGCCGTTCTTATTTAATCGTACAAAGAATCGTTCACTGTAAAATAAATACAAATAAAAAATGTATCAATATTTACACCTTTAATTTGCACATATTTTATTTAACATGTCGTAAAAAAATGCCAGCATGACATTTTTCACCTTTGTTCCTTCTTCAGCAGGAAGGTGAAACCTATTAGAAAAACTGAAAAGGTGAATACAATTGTTTTTGTTAGTTAGGTTAACTTACAGTATTTTTTTTATGTCTGAAGGGAGAGGGGTGGGGGGGCAAGGCTAGGTTTCACACATGAATAATTTATATCAAAACCAGAAAGGAAAGCAGAACTCAAAATACAAAATAACCCCCTGCATTAATTAAACATTCATAAAATTCCTCCAGTACATAAAATATTCATTTAAAACATAATTTACCAAAATATTCCACAAGTACTTTTTAAAACTATTTTCCCTGATGGTAAAAACTAAATTAGCACTGGAAGGCAGGGAAAGTAGAATTATGTTGTTCTAAAACAACATAACACATAAAACAAAGGTTGTTCTAATACATAAAACAAAGGTTCAGATACAAAGTTCCATTGGATATTTTCCCATTAGAGCTCCTCTACAATGCTTAACTGAATTTACTGAGCTCCAGTACATAATTTGATTGGTGACAAATGTAATTATTATTGTAACTGACAAGCATAACACTGTATGCAATTTTTCATATTTATTGTATCCTTACATGAGAGCACAAATCAACATATGACTCGCAGGTCAAAGGGTAATACATGTGCTACAAATTATTTCCTACAAATTACATACCGTGTATATTGATATTTCAAAAGGGTGATAATTTATGCATGTCACTTTAAAACTAGACTCATATTTTTGGAATCAATATGGGTATTACCCTCTAGTGAGTATTTTAAGTCAAATTAATAAATGCTAAATGTGCAAAACACTAAGTGGCTTTATTGCGTTCCCCCGTCATTGAGGATAATATTAAAACAGAAAGGAATTTGTACCAGTAACCTCAGTTCTTGCAGATACTGTACTAAAAAGGCTGATTGATCGAAATGTACTGAGCTTCTGAGTTCATCCCAGTAAAAGCAAGAGCATTGCCTGAAGGCAGAGTTTTTTTTTTTTTTTTTTTTTTTTTCCCCTGCTGTGATTGCTCTGCTCACTGCAGAACACAGTGATACTCCAGTTTTGTGACTTTCACACTTGTGGACTAAACCTGTAATGTATCATCACTGGAACAATAGCATCTTTTTGCCTTGCAGTGTTCCCGACAGAACCGATTGAGCCAGTTGCAGCAAATACCCGAGTATCAGGCAGCATCACACATGTCAAATACTAATTAACACTGCATGTTTGAATTTGTGCATCCAATTAGCTGAAGCACCGTGTACAGCTATTGCTAAACCTTTGTGTTAGCTTTTTTGTTGAGCACCATTTTTAATGTATTTATTTTGGTTATTAAAGTAAACCTGACTGTGTATTTGCTTGTTATTAAATTACCTACCTGTATTATTAACATGCAAATGGAGATGCAGCAATGTCCATTTACATTTCCCGAACATGTATTATTTCCCGATTAGAACATTATATACTAATGCACAAAAGAAACGCAACTGTAAGAAATAATTAAACTGATAAACAGTATTAGTTTTGTCAATTATATATGTTTATTGGTACAGCGTAGAATAGACAATTGTATTGAACATAGTCGCGTCACTCTGGGCTGCAGTGAGATTGACAGAACTGAGCACCAGACAATGCATTCACTTCAGTTTTGTAGATTCCAAAACACACCCTTTTAATGAAGTCATTTATGACCCTTCCTCACTATACCTGTACATGGCAAGTTTCCAAGCCTCACAAACATTCCTTTACATCTGTTATCTCTGAGATTCTCCCATCCCGCCAAGCAACCAAGCAGAGCAGAACAGAGGACCCTTCACAAATGCGCATAAATGGTCATATTTGCTCTCCCTCTAGTCAATCTGCAATTTATTGAGACAGACCCTGCATTCCAAAATGACCATCGACGCATAGACCTGATCAGCCTCTGGATAGACTGCTGTGGGATGTTCCACCACTCTTCCTATGCAGCTGCAGCCAGCTGGCGAAAGTTGGCTGGTCACGGTCGTCTCCTGTGGATAGCATTGGCAATTTGGTCCGACAGATGTTCTATTGGACTCAGGTCAGGAGAAAAAGCTGGCCACGGCAAGA
Source organism: Acipenser ruthenus (assembly GCF_902713425.1). Classification (NCBI taxonomy): domain Eukaryota; kingdom Metazoa; phylum Chordata; class Actinopteri; order Acipenseriformes; family Acipenseridae; genus Acipenser; species Acipenser ruthenus. The sequence continues at coordinate 10,731,872 of NC_081202.1, forward strand.
CTATGACATTGTTTTCTTGAAGTCGTCCAATTGTAAACCTAGTGCTGTGCGGTCTTGCATTGTCGTGCTGGAAAATCGACACTTCCGGATTGGCTTGCAGGAATGGAAAAACTGTTGCCTCAAGGACTTCGTCAATGTATCGCTGAGCAGTAAGGTTGTCCTCAATCTGCACCAAAAGCTTTCTTGTGTTAAAGGAGATTCCTCCCCACATCATCACACTTCCAACGCTGTACCGGTTGGCTCAAACAAAGCAACAGTCAACATAATGGTCCTTCCAGGACGTGGCCTGTCCCTCACAAAGCCAGTTTCCTGGTTTCTCTCTGGACTAGTCTGCTGATTGTTGAAGCAGAACATCTCATTTTCCAGGCAACTTCTCTCACAGACAGGCCACCTTCAATCATGCAGATAGCAACCAGGCGATCTTCATTACTCAAGTCGTATCTTTCACTGTTCTTGCGTTTATTAAAATCATATCTTTTCAAAAGACTATTTATACAGATTCTTAAATCAACTCATTCTGGTAATTTTAACTCAACTCAAATACTGTATAACAAACACTGAGCACCTGGCATTTTTATGAAATCACGACTTGAGCTCAGTATTTTGTTATCCCAAGTAACAATACTACTTAAACAATCAACAAACCTATCTGCTCACTATTTAAAATGCAAATAACATGTGTGTATGCAAATAACATGTATGTGCCTAATGAGCTATTGATGTAAAACGTAGACTGTTGCGTTTTCATTGTGCATCAGTAAATATAATAAATATATATATTTTTTTTATTATTGAAGTTTTATAAAACTAAGATTCACCACTTTGTATTTGGTAACCCAACTGACCAGAAAATATGCCATCACAAATTTCTAAAGAGATACTGTAGAAAAGATGTTAAAGCACTGATTCTGTTCAGAAAGAAGGCCCACTGTTGATTTAGAGCAGCCATTACAGACTGTATCAACAGTGCAGTACTATCCAGTAATGCATGCATTCATTCCTCTGTAAATGACTCATAAATCAAACCTCAATTGTGTTACATGAAGGAGAGATGTGTATGGCAATGACAGAGCTATTGAAAACACACAGATTGTCATTACATCTCTGTGTATTATCACACAGTGTTGCTTTCAGTAAGGGGGGCAAGACCAGCACAGCACAGGCTACCTCCATCAATTACAAATTACCACCTCATTATATGTTGACTCTTGGAAGCATTAGCGTTATCAAGAGCATTATTCTTCCATACAGACAGGCATGAACTCTACTCTGTGGCGGGATCAGTGGCTCACAGGGGAAGCAGTAGTAATAGGCATTGAGGTCTATTCAATGGATCTAAACAGTGCTGGGTCTAAATACTGCCACTGTTTAAATATTAAAAACAGGAACACACTTGGCATTTTACTTTCTTTAAAAGATAAAAATACACTAAAGGAGACTCGAATACACTGTTAGATATGTTGACTTTCACAGTCCCCTATATTAAGATCCACCGCCTTTTAGATAAATTAAATACATCTTATTGAGGTCTGGAGTTTTACATATTTCTGTTGGTAGAAATACAGTTTTTTCCACGTGCTTACATGATACATGTAAAATACTGGTTTACAATAAGCATTTTTCCCCAGTTATTGTTCCACAGTTGCCTCTCCAAATTGAAATGCTGACGGACTCAATATTAAAAAATACCCTCCATTCTTATTGTTAAATCACACAGTTTTTAGCTCAATTGAGACTCCAGCTGGTGTCACTCAATCCCAGACAAATATCAAAAATGATGTATTTGGGGAACGCTGGCTTCATGCCAAAAGGCTAAATAAAATCATAGAGAACCTTTGGATTACAATTAGGTTGCACCCACCCACAAGGAAAATAAACCTATATAAAAGTTAGCATGCAGAAGTCCTGTGTACCTATAAAGCCACGAGGAGCTGGAAGAAAGAGAAAATAACAGACAAGGGATTTACAGTTCTGCTTGTATGGCCTCCCAAAACAAATCATTAGTGGAAACAAGATGAGATCAAACTCTGCAGCGGCAAACTACAGTAGCATTTGTCACAAGCCATTAAACAAAGCTGAGGCAAATTCAAAAGGAATGTTTTACCATTTATGCCCTCACATAATTATGTTACATGACAAGCATTCAGACCAGGGCAAGAAAGAAACCATTTAGAACAATAAACGAATGCCTTTATGACTGGCTGTAGAACAGTATATTTTACTCTGAAATACAATATCTTGCAAAGAAAATGATACATTTGGAAGAACAGAAGGCCTGGTCTGTAATCTAGTGTCTGTTCTGTTATATTGTGAAGTTCAACTAAAAGTGCAGATAAAATACTGCATTCGAGCTTAAAAGTGAGTTTGCTTGACAACGTTTTAGAACTTTACTTGTATTGATTAGTCTGAGATCCCTTGTGTCACCAATCATTCAGCAATGTCATGACATAGACAGCAACTAGGTGACCAGGCTCAAAAGCTGACAGACATGTGACACTGGTGGGATTAAAACAACATTAAGGGTAAAAAGGTTCAGTGACATGTTTTACACTCTTGGGCAAATCCATATCTTCTATTTTATTGACTGTAAATAAATATTACAAGAATCTTTTTTTTAGGAAATCGGAAACACCCTCAACCATAATTATGCATTTGATAGCTGCACAGACGCATTATCAAAAGAGCAGACACATTCAAACATTTTGATTTATTAATTTTTGCTCACTAATGAAGACATTTTAAATGGGGTCTGCACAGGCAATCTCTGGTCAGTCTGTCAAGGTGCATTCTGCAACATGCTCCCTTATAAAAGAACTCGCTAACTGAAATACACCTTATCCTTGGTTTAGTTACGACCAAACACTAGTAGAATTAACAGCAGACCAGTCCTGGATTCAATTTAGCAGTGCAGACAGGAATATAGTCTTCTATAATAGTGCCTGCCACCAGGTGTGTTCTCAGCAAACACGTAATAAATCCATCTGTTTGAAAACATTTGTTATCAAACAAAACAAAAGATACTCAGTGTGGAGTAGTGGTTAGGGCTCTGGACTCTTGACCGGAGGGTTGTGGGTTCAATCCCAGCTGGGGGACACTGCTGCTGTACCCTTGAGCAAGGTACTTTACCTAGATTGCTCCAGTAAAAACCCAACTGTATAAATGGGTAATTGTATGTAAAAAATACATGGTCAGACAGTGCAAAGCACCTGACCATGGCCTTCATTTTTATGCCATATTCGAGGCACATACAGTATGTTCTTTTCAACTGTCGAGAAGCATATTATTTCTTTATTTATTTATTTATTTATTTGTTTAATTTAGTCGTTGCCAATTAGTTTTTATTATTTTCTCCCCAATTTGAAATGCCCAATTATTTTTAGGCTCAGCTCACCGTTACCACCCCTGCGCTGACTCAGGAGGGGCGAAGATGAACACACGCTGTCCTCCGAAGCGCGTGCCGTCAGCCGCCCGTCGCCCACTTCTTTACACTCTGCAGACTCACCGTGCAGCCACCTCAGAGCTACAGCGTCGGAGGACAACGCAGCTCTGGGCAGATTACAGGCAAGCCCGCAGGCGCCCGGCCAGACTACAGGGGTCGCGGTGAGCCGAGGACACCCTGGCCGACCTAACCCTCCCTCCCCCCGGACGACGCTCGGCCAATTGAGCGATGCCCACTGGGAGCTCCTGTCCACGGTCAGCTGTGGAATAGCCTGGACTCGAACCGGCGACGTCCAGGCTATAGAGCGCATCCTGCACTCTAGCGAGTGCTTTTACTGGATGCGCCACTCGGGAGCCCATGTCGAGAAGCATATTAATTACATTTTCTTCAGAAGAAATTCTAAAATAAAGTTAGGTGATAATAAACCATCCTCCAGACCTTAAATACCAGTGTTTATATTATTATATATAAAAACAAAGAAAACGTATTTTAAATTATTAACGTGAACCATACAGTAAATTTTAAAAAGCAGTATTTAAACAACCTGAAATACTGTGCTTTAAGATCCCAGTACAGACACATACACACACAGACACACACATATCTATTTTAAAACTGCATTTTACATTGCCATAATGATCCCCGTCTATAGACACCCACAGCTGTCTTTAAGCATGGACAACACTGTAAAACAGCTACAGATAATTAAAATTTGAAAACCGTACAAATAGTTCAAAGAAGCAGAGGATAGTGGCAGAGGAAAATATAGCGAGACTTGTTATAAAATCAGAGCCATTTGGAATCCCTAGCTTATAAAGAAGGATCTAGAGTAGCATGGGGTCTATTCACTGTTTTACAAAATTTAAACAAGGTTTCACTGAAGGGCAGACAAGAACACTTCCAATGGCTGTTCTTCATTTCATTACTTCAGCTTTTAGTCACAGTGAACAAGCTGAACTGTTTACAACGATGCATTGAGCTTTACAGCATATACAGTACACAATTCGTGTTGGCACACACAGAGAACAGTAACAAGCATGAAACATCTACAACTATGTGCATGGAGTGTGCGGTTTCAAAGTCTCCATATGTTTCAGTGCACAACAAAGCTTGGCATATTCTTCAGCAGTGCTCATGCTGTTCGCCCATTTTTCCACTTCTGAAATACACTAGAGACACCAAGAGCTGACAACCTTCTCCACACACCATCCACTAATTCTTTAATTTCCCTCCCACAACAGCTGTGGATAAACAAATCAACCATCCTCATTAAGCACACTGTTCAGACCATATACTGCATTCTAATAGACACCTACTCAACATATTGACACTGTCTCTACTAACTTTACTGCACAATATGGTTATTCCTTTCAACCTTATGTTAGCAAACTACAAGAAATACAAGGATAAGTGATTATTTCCTCCCTTGCCTCAGCTTCCTTCCTGTCACATGACAGGTGTAGCAGTAACTTTTTTTTATTTTTTGGCTGTTTTTTCCTGTTTTTATTTTTAAAAAATCCCAATGTCATTTCAAAATGACATTCCATTTACTGAACTGTTCCCAGTTTCTTTTAAAATAATTAAATCCTGATTATGAAAAAAACATCAAATAACTTGATCACCACAGTACCCTTGCTGTGCCATGATTGAACCTCCTTTATGCATCACTAATACATGTTGAAGCATTAGACTTTGGACTATCATGTATTTCAAAGTAAACTTCAAAATGCCAAGAGAAAATTCAATTAAGATTTTCCTTTTGTTTAAACTGACACTTTTGATGCTACAGTCCTGTACCAATTCAAGCACTATGAAGAGCCTGTGAGTTTGGAGGCACCACAAGAAAAGTCACTTACTACCCCATCATATTGACAAAATTTGAAATTGGCACCTCTCTGGAGAAGAGCAGTTTTACCATAAATAATGCAAAAATTAAGTATTAAATGTACAGAATGATAAAATACCTTTCGAGATATAGCCCACTCATCATACAATATATAGTGGTTTCAACTTTCACCTGCAATTTTAACAATTTTAATTTTGTTTAAAAAATGAAAACCTTGTTTAATAGAATACATGTCTGCAAAAAGACATAAACAAACAAAATAACATATAATTTGTCTGAAATAGATTTGCATAACAAATCTGCCACTTTTAATGGTGTTTTCAAAAGAAAGGATTATATGAAAGTGTGGAATAATCACAGGCAGAAATGGTTTCTGGAAATGCTTACAGTGCAATATTGCCTCTTAAATGATGCATCTTCAATGTAAAACTAAATGTGCTTCGAGCTTTTTCCATTCCACAGGGACTGTACACTGTATAGATCTTTGATATGAACAAAAATAAACAAAAATTCACCTTATTGGACGGTTCTCTCGGCTGTCGTATAGGGAAAAGAAGACCTCCAGCTCTTCTCCGAGGTTAGAGCTCATCAGGCTTTTCATCTGCACAAACAAGTGGTGTGTGCTAGCTGGGACGGTGGGTTCTTTTTTTCGATGTCGGTGTTCCATCTACAGAGAGAGAGCATGTTCAACACATTAGGAACCTCAGAACATTTATCCGTCAGTCAGGAAGCTCCACTGCAGAGCACTACCACACAGCAGATGACTGCAGAATATTCAGGAGAGCTGCTGCAGGCAAAACATTCAGATAGAACTGCTACAGGCAAAACATTGAAAAGGTAAATGCATCTTTAAATTATAACTGCTTATAATTTTTTTTTTTTTTTTTTTTTTTAAGTCACTTTGTCAATTTCTAAATTGCAATGAAATCCTAATTGTCAGGCATTACCTTGGTAGTGGACCACATAGTAGGCTTCCTAAAGCAGTCAATTACCAGGCAGTAATGCCCTTTAAGCAGGGTTCAGTTGCTTAAGTTTTTAAGAAAGGAAAAAGTCAACAAAAAAATATATATTAAAATTTGATAAAATTCAATTATTCAGCAGTTTATCCTTGTCTCTTACTACAATTTTGAAAGAAAAACTAAATTCCAAGCTCAAAAATAACAAATGCAATACAAAGCAGTCATCCTGAACATGTTTTTGTTTTAACTATGAAATCATGACAACACACTACCCTCCAAAAAGTCTCGAGACAGACTGACAGATGTGCCATATCCATATCGGATGTGCAATATTGGCTTTTTCATATTTGTTTTATCAGTCCAGGTTATCACCATTGCAGAAACCCTTTTTTAGGGTAAAAAAAAAACCCCTTTGTTTAGCTATCTGAAATAGAAATACTTTGTCAGATACTTTACTCCTTGAAAATTGAATAGAAGAAGGATGGATGTATGGATGTATGAACTGCACTATAGATGAAAAGTTGCTGTAGCATCCCCATACATAATCACATGTGTGCGTAGCTTAAACTCACTCCTTTTGGCTTGCAGCAGTCAGAGTATTTAACCTACTGCAAATGACCCAGGATGCAGCAGTTTTTTGTTTTTTTTATTGCCATTGTTTGATACATATTTGCACATCCTGAATGAACTTTAAACAAAAAACATTCTAAGCACAGTAAGGGGGGGACCAGTAATTAAAGTTAATAAAGACAGTAAGAGGCATTTTAAAGCATTGGTTAGTAGTTTTTTTTTTTATTCTATGTTAATCAAAAGCATTAGATAAGTTAATACAACAGTTAGCTGAAAGGAACCTGTTTACTTTCACACAAATAATACATTTGTTCTGAAAAAGAACATCAAGCTCAGTTCTAAATTAGGCAAGTATAGAGTAACCATGGAAATTAGCTGTTTAGAAGTCCTATCACACGCTGGCAAGAGGAGATAATGGGCACTGTCTACTTACCAGTTTGTAAAGCTCTGTAACACTGATTTCATCCGGGTCCACCATACTAAACTCTTTCCTTGGAACCAAATCCAATCCCAGCTGTCTGCAGAAGGAAAGCAGAACAGTTTCAGAAAATCCTTACAGACATTTTTGTTTTGTGAACTGCTGCACAGACATTGCAGAATGACTAAAAACATTATAAGTGGCCTCGAGTGAAGACGCCATGTTAGGAAGCTTTTTTGTCAAAGGGATTAAAACAGAATTATAATATATAGTTAACGTATTGTCACAGACGGTTCTGGCGCGTTCCTTTTGCGCTACAAGTCATTAGATCCTTTTGCATGGAAGGCATCGGTTGCAAGGGTGTGCGGTTCTTTGATGGACCTAGATTCAGTGAAAATGTGTTTGCCCACTGACGATGAGAATGAGAATGCAGAGATGGTAGCCCAGCTAACAAGATTTAAATTTTTGCAGGTATCAAGTAAAGACCCTGGTATTTCATACCTCTGATGTAAAACATTGGATGCACAGGCCTGTCATGGTATTCGCAGAACCAGTCCGAGCTGAGCCTGGCGCAGAGTTCGAATCCTACTGGGAACGTGCCAATTTATTAGACATAGATTGGATGATTTAAACTGGCCTGTATTGATTGAAGTAATATGATATACGCTTTGTCAGTAATTATAGTAATACTGTATATGTTCCTTTCAAAAGTGATCTGTATACTCAGTAGAAAAATGGATAGCTGTTGTGTGCAGTCTATGAAAGCACCTGCTGGAAGGAGTCAAACTTGGCAGGCTCTTATCAGGCCTTGTTAACATATTCCAGTTTTATGAGAAAAATGAGCCAATTTATTTCATTACTTTACTTTCATTACTTTTGGATAACAGAAGGTAGGAGTATTAGAAAATGCTTACAGTAGTGCCTCATATTAATCAACACCAAAAAAATTGGCAAAAGGCTAGGATGTCAACACCTACTTCAACAGGATTTTGTATGAACAGAGAAAGGGAACAGACTTAATAAAATAATATTACCATTTCTATGAGCAACTGTTATATTGAAGTAACTGAATTAGAAATACATGTTATAAACTCATTTAAAGTTAAACTGTTATGCAAATAACATTATCATTGTTGTTGAAAGAACATAACAGTTAAAAACCAAAAAGCTCAGTACTAAGTGACACTTTCAGAGTATTATAATAATGTGTTCTGTGTTTTAAAGAATATAAAACAAGCATAAATAATATTGCAGCAAATTATGAACAGGTTACAATGATTTGAACTACGAAAACTGAATAAAGTGTTAATGTTAGGAAAAAAGCTTGTCTATGTGCCTTTGTTATTAGTGCACATACAATCTTGGAAGCCGGTCAGACTATTGCGCATGGAAGCCTGTAACCTTGAAAGAAGCAGGCCTCTGGGGGAGCTAAACACGGAGGCTAGGTATTGCAAATTAGCAAAAACAAAAGGGTAACCCTTTTTAGACAGAACGATATTTGAAACTAAAAAGACTTATTTGATTGTATTTGATTGATAGAGATTTTAAATAAAAAAAAAAAAAGTATTCTGATCTAAGAATAGAGTGACAAAACTGAAGAGAAATAATGTGTGTGACAGAGCAGGGCTCTGCCCTTGGAAATACTGGCAGGGATGGGGTTAAATTCTCCTCCCTGTCCAGGTTGATTGCCTCAGGTGGGAGCAATCAATCAATTAATTATTCAATTATCACCCAGCCACCTGGCATAAAAGGAGGCTTCAGCGTTCCAGTAAGGGGGAGAGTTCTAGAAGGAGAGGAAGGTTTTTGGGGTTTGCTGGTTTTTGTTCATTTTTGTAATCCAGTGACGGTAATACTCAGCCTGGAAGCCTTATTCTTGTAAGTTTCATTTTGTGTTTATTTTGTGTCTTAGAAACCTGTTTTGTTTGGCCCTTGTGCCTGTTTATTTTGTGTGGTGTTTTTTTTTTTTTTTTTGAAAAGTTCTAAAATAAAGCGTTTATTCAACAAAAAACACAAAATAAACAGACACGAGGGCCAAACAAAACAGGTTTCTAAGACACAAAATAAAACGTGCAAGAATAAGGCTTCCAGGCTGAGTATTATCGTCACTGGATTACAAAAATGAACAAAAACCAGCAAACCCCAAAAACCTTCCTCTCCTTCTAGAACTCCCCGAACTCCCCCCACCCCCGGGAGGCCGAGACCGCCTTTTATGCCAGGTGGCTGGGTGATAATTGAATAATTGATTGATTGCTCCCACCTGATGCAATCAACCTGGGCAGGGAGGAGAATTTAACTCCATCCCTGCCAGTATTTCCAAGGGCATGTTTTAAGTAGTTTGATCCAATAAGAAACATAATACTTAAACTAAGTGTTTTTGTTTGTTTAAGGCTCTACTATAATACAAATAGACTGTAAAAGCAGGAGCGACAATTTAATCAATTTAATTAATTCTGTTTTTTTCTCTAAACAAAAAAAATTGACACATTACAATATCCATTAAATTAAAGAATATAAATGTTTTGCTGCAATAAAAAACAGAAACTGTTAGGTTGGAATATTAGACAATTAAAGTGTAAATTGTATTCAATAATTGTAGTACACAAAAAACCTACAGAAAAATAGCCTTGCCCTTATCTGCTTGCAAGCAGAGTGGTACTAGATATGGAAGGTTCTTTTTGGCAGTCAAAGTGAGATGTACTTGTAGTCTGCAGTTTTGAATTTAGAAGTCTCTGCCTTTTGAAGACAAATCTTATTTTTCCTGTCCTTACATTATATTATATTCTACACTTCCATATATTTTGGAAGGTAAGAACTATTTTGAATGTATGTCTCTTTTATATTGTTACATTGCTATAAGGTATAGAAATTATGTTTTAGTCTTAAGAGAGTGATATATATTGAATGTTTAGCGTTTTGCATTTTATAGCCTGAAGGCCAAGCATATGATAGGCATTTGTATTACTGTATTGAAGTACTAATGCTGTTAAACCTGTAAAAGGTACTGGAAACGCCCAGGCTGCCTATTAGCGGAAATCCAAAGTGGCTTGCAACCACTTATTCAATTTTTAAAGCATTTAATAAACTGAAGAGCACTACTACTGCTCTGATTCGTTAAAACTCCAAATTAAATGAGTCTGTGTGATTTTCTTGATTATTAAAAAGTCATCTGGGTACGTTGCAAGCCCAGTGCACGAACAATCCACTTACAGGAGTCCGAAACATCTTCATGTCCTCCTCAACATTTCCCCTGAGTTTACGAGTGTGCTTAGAGTATATGTATATATATATATATATATATATATATAGTACATGCGACATCTGAATCCAAATGAAACTCTGATATACCACATTACTAAATCATGAACATCCAGCTGTGAAGATACCAAGATAAGTAAAACAAAGCTGTTTTAATCTGTGGTAGAAACTAAATCATAATTCACATATTGATACATTTAATAAACAAACACTTACAGGGAAACGTTACATACATTATTAAAATGTGAGCACTACTCTCATCTGTAATAATGTGACTATAAAATTATTATTAGTAACCAGCTCTGTAACCAGTATGTAACATACTGTACAAGAGAACAGAACAGGCAGAGGTGAAAATATCTTGCCACAATACTGTTTTATAAATTTGACAGATTACAGACCCTGTATGCAAAACAAAAAAACAAATGTATTCCTGGGGATAAACTAATATTAAATATGCCAGACAATGTTTAAACAAGTTCTAACCTCGGTGCTATCCTAGGTTTTAAAATCCACATTATTATCACTTGTCCACCTTTTCGTCTGTTAAAGATCTTTTCATTCTTTGCTTGTATTTTATTCTTCAATTTGGGTATAAAAAGCTTTTATGTAAAAAAATAAAGAACCTTGCTAACTTCACATTTTGTCTAGAATCTACAGGGGTACCATTTCAAAATGTGCATTCATAGCTTTCGGCTAACTGTGAATTCAAAGTTTTTGAAAATGTGAAAAGAGTTATTGCTGGGAATACAATATTTAACACCCCTCATTTATTTAGAGGATGAATGAAAGTGTGCTCTGATCTAAATATAATGTTTTTAAAAAGTCTCATTAGGGGGTATGTATAGAAAATCCAAAAGAACCTGATGTGTTACAAGGACTCCTAGCTTTAAATTAATACCATATAGAAAATGTAATGGCTGCCTGGACTTCAATGCAATATCCGGAACATTACCATGTCTACAATGTTGTGTTAATTTTAAGTTGCCTGCAATACATTTATGATACAATTTTAACAAAGAAAAACAGCATAATTAATCTTATCAGTACTCACTCATTTCCCCAGTCAAGACGTGCAGTGATGTGCTGCTTTACATCTTTCATCCGGTCGAGAGTTAGGTGGCCTACGAGTACTTGCCTTCGTAGGTCTAATATCTCATTCATTACATGCCATAGTCTGTGGAACAAATCCCCTTCATTCTTCTGTTCAATTAAAAATAACAAAGTCATTCCTCATTAGCCTACTTTAAGCAAATCATGTCTTCTACAGTGTTTACATATTAACTAAACACTAAGAACTTCACATTTCCTAAACATGAACATGAAATATATATATATATTTTTGTAATGCAACATACCACAAATCTTTAACTGACTAGTAATAAATTAACAGAATTGCAATTAAATACTATTTCAGAAACCATAATTGATGTGTACAAAAATACTGTACGTAAATGCACATTTTGTTATCTCCAAAATAATTACTCGAATGCATCACCCTAACTTGTACCATGAACTACACAAGAAATTCCACCATTCAAATGCTCTATTAACCTGTAACAGAGATGGCTTTGTGGTGACGTCAGACCAGGAAGAGAATCGACACATAGGATTGTGAGGTATGCGCTGCTGCACGTTTTATTACTAAATAAAAAGATTGAACAAAACAAAACCACACACCGATACAAAATAAACATCACGATGGCCAAAACAAACAGACAACACACTGTGAACGAGTATGGTGCTGGTTTAAAGCCAGCACGAGTAGCACTTGTTTACTTTCAGTATCTCAGTTCTTATTGTCCCCAACCCCGTTCCACCAAAGCTGTTTGTTTTTGTATTGTGGCCGAGGGATTAACTGGCTATCAATTACCTAGTTTATCCCTCGACCACATTCGGCACTGTTTTCTCATATGCGTGGTCAACAGCCAGTTTGTCAATAATCACTTGCTCTTGACCACGCATTCTCACGATTTTATCTGGATGGGGCATTTTAAGCCCATCCAGGCTGTAAACAGTAACAATAAAACGGCATGTTTTTAAATAAGCAAAACAGTACATTTAAATAATACATATTCACACAGGGGTGGGGTGTACCCCGTCACACAACCATAAAGGTGAAGCATTATGCCATCACCACCATCATTATACATAGTTTTATTGAAATGACATAATCTCAATAAATTACAACACCTCTTTTAAAAAATAATTTTTGTATTTCTCAGTAAAAGTTATTTGCAGTTTAATAATATAAATTAAAACATGTCCACTAGTTACCACGTAAAGTTGTTTCCACATAGTGCCCCAGTCTCTCAAAGTTGAGGTCATCTCAGTAATGACAGAGTCTTCTGTCGGAATGACTGTTTCAAATTGCCTATGGTACACAAAAGAGTGTGGTTCACTGCTCACCCAAACAGCATCCATTTTTACATCAGACAATACCCATTTGCAGAAAATATAATGCACTCTGTACAAATCAGACCAAGATTAAATGGTCAAAATGTGAGCCTTACATTTTTAATATTATTCAAAACATGGAAGAATTCTTTATACTGTTTAAGTATTAAGATTCAACATGAGAATGATCTGCAGTGAATTTGTTTTGTCTGTATTATCCTGTAATTCAACAACATAAAAAAGGGACAATCTATTTTTCTGGAGGTATGAAATTGGACACATTGTGTTTACAGTTTGTTTCAACACCTGTCATAATATCTGTATTCAATGTCTTTCTATCCATATATGTATCTGCCTCTCTCTGCTTAACCATCTGCCTGAATCCAATAATCTAAATCACCAGGGAATCGCTGAAGTCTTGAAGCGCCCTTGTCCCCCCTGGGGCATCATTTTCATTGCACATTTTCAAAAGTATTACTGCATAGTACTTTGCAATGTGCTCATTTTATTTCAATATCAATTTAAAAAAAAAAAAAAAAAAAGAAAAGAAAACCTTTAACTGTTGCTTTCAAATAATACAATAAAGTAAGATCAAAATCATACAAATGATAAGAAAATAAAAGCTCCCTTTGTCAGCTGAAAATAGATAAAAGGCGATACAGGGATAAGGCCCAGGTGGTCTCAATGATCTAAGCCATCTTTGGCTGACACGATTTTGATTGTATTGTTGAGTGAAAAGGGAGAATCAGATTGTCTTTAAATTTAACCAATTTTGCATTTCTCCCATTTGGAAAGTCATTTTGTCAATGCAATACAAATGTAAGATACAGCCTTAAGTGTGAGTCTAATGCTTTACAAATCAGATTTTCTTGTTTTCAGTTCCAAAAAGTAAATGAACTACAAAATGGAAGCAGTAAAACAAAATCTAACCAGCAACATTTACCTCAGTTGTGTCTGATGTTAACTGTAGAGAGAGACTACTGGTAAAAAAAATAATTCATGCTGTGGGCAACCACAAAGTAACTTATCTCCTGAAATTACATTAACATTCAGCGGACGTTCTTCAAAACTGTTCAGTAGATACTGTGAAAATTATCAGTTAAATCCTGTCTATAAGGCACCTTACTTACCCTTTGTTCTTGACATTAGCATTTTTCAAGTGCACATAGTTAGATGGAAAAATTCCCTGAGAAGAAAAAAATGCACAAGTGAAGTACATAAAAAAAGAAGAAAAACACAATCACTGTTCTTACTCATTCGTTCCATGTTTCAGGTTATCTGTCCATTATCTAAAGAATGGCATTGACACCAGTTTAATTCTGCACAGAAAGCTACGAACACAGTGTTTAATTCTCCAAACAAATTAACTATTGAATGATAGCTTGAACAGTGACTAAATGCCTGTCTGAAAATAATTCAATTAAATTATAGTACAGGTTCACTTTCAAGTTAAGGATTAGTGAACACCTCTGTCAGAAAGGGCAGTGATAACCACAAACTATCAAAGAATATTAGGGTAATTGAAAACTAATACATGTATTTAAATAAAAAGCATCACCTTGGTATTTGGATTCTTCAGAACAACCCCTCTGTACCAGCCTATGGAGAAAAGACTTTTTAAAAATCCCTAAGTTTACATCCCTTCCAGTGATAATTATTCTGCAAATTTGATTATATAAATGTCAAATGAATACAAGTTTTGGTAAAAGTAGAAAAGGCATTTGGTCAAGGAGATTTCACAAAGGAAATAGCAGATACTCCATAAACACACATTCATGAAGCACTGTACGAGTACTGCATGACTGAGAATGAGAGCCCAAAGGGTTTTAATAAAAACAGCACCTTTTGGAGTATTTGGATTATACAACCACTAGAATCAAGCTTTGCATCTGTTTAGCAACATGGCATATAGTGGAACAGTGAGATTCACCCAGGCATTGGATTTAAATGAATACAAAACAGATGTACTCTGTGCAGGTCTTTAGTGAGTTAACTTAGCAATGTAAAAGCCACACACACACATTATTTTAGAAGAACTGAAGGTTGGATATGACACTGGATGAATACAATAAGACAGCAAGATCTAGGGACTAGTTATGTGTAGTGGCAGCACGTTTTACATTTGTATTAAAGTATGTGCCGGGCAGATAGACTTGTTATTGCTTAAAATAGAGCAGGACACTCCGGATTTTGATTCTTTTTCTGTGGGGATTTTATTTTTTTTTGTCTTGTGAATCTATTCAAGAAAATAAAGTAGAAAAAGGAAACTAGAAAAAGGGTTGATGACATAGGACCAACTACAGTACTTTAAGGAAGCCCTAACATGAAAAACAGGAAAATCTTTCAAAACTGGTTTCAGAACCAAAAGGGAATATTTATAGTTCTGATAGTTACCATCATTTCGTGGCTTACTTTCAAATTAAAATTTCTTCATAACAGTTTTAGTACAAACTGGGTATGAGTCATACAATTCATATTTACAGAGCTTCATTTTTTTAAAATCATACAGTAGCTGAAGTGCTCAGGAGAATCGACCAGAGACATTTGTTGGGAAATCAAATACAAAACTACCCAGGGGTAGAAAATATGAAACATTTTGCAAAAAAAATATCTATTTTTTAGTGGTTTAGACACCTCATGCTTCAAAAATATGCTTTGTTAGCAGTTTCCAAATGTAGGCAAGTTTATTTTACTAAGAACCATTCTAAAAAAAAAAAAAAAAAGACATAATACCACAGTAGTGACATTAAAAAGTGATAATTCCTCTAGAGGAAAATATACTTGAACTTTGACCCATTCCACTCCTCGAGACCACCACTTTCAATTCAAACACAAAATATCTTGTTTTCAATCACTCGACAATTACCACAGTATAGAAATGTTCATTAATGATCAACAAAATGACAATGCGTAGCTGAATTATCCCCAAACTTTGTCAAATTAGATTGTAAAGGGTACCAAGAATTCAGCATTGACAATGCGGCTAAACCATTCCCTACCACTCCCTGCGAAAATAATGTATCCAGCTCTCTCTCCTAAGGTTTCTGTTCTGTGTTTAAAGTGTTGGCTAGGGTTAACTTTGTCAGCTCTTTTAAAAATGTAACACTCCTCTAATCCTTCTTTGTTCTAAAACAGATTCAATTCCCTCAACCTACAAGTATCATAAAAGACCAATGAGGTTATTCATAAATAATGCAGCAGCACCTTTTTATTGCAGGTTTCGATAAAGCACGGTTAGGCCATGATACATTGTGCATGTACAGTACTATACTTTACTTTCACTGTTCATGGTTTTCAATATTTTAACACTGGGTGTCAGGTACAGTAGTAAAATAACAAGATCTGTAGTTAATTTTAGTCACTGCATTAGTGTTAAGAATGCCAGGCAGTTTGGATGAAAGATCTCAAATTGCAATACATGTCAATCTTAGGCAAGGATGTGGAAACACCTACTTAAGAAGAGGCTTTTTAACTGGCAAACATTGTTTCACTGCCAGGGGTCTAGGCTGATTAAAATATTACTGCAATAGAAATGTTACTTAGAACACTTATAGAGTTTAGTTATGTTATTTCTATTTAGTGCACTGTATGAAAAAAAACACTAAAAAAACACCTGTACAGGCATACCATTGACACTTGTTTGTTGTGCTATTGATTGGTCCATGTGTTTACTCTCCTGATAGTGACAGCTGAGCTTTCAGTGGCTATTTCTCTGAGTCACAAATTTTCATGTTGTTAAAAATACCCATCTGTTTTCACAGGGCAAAACAGCATTCCCACCTGAGCCCTCTACATTGTACCTATCCCATATATATATATCAGTTGACTGGGTATGTATAGGATATATCTCCGGGTATGAACAGAATAGGTTATAACAGACTTATAGAAAGAATAAAGCTGTTGAGAGGATGCATAATAGGCCTTAATTAAAGTAATAACTATTGTGAAAAGGTCCAGACCTTGAGGGGAGGCTTCAGATTTTGTCTGTTACAAAGATATTGACCTCAAGTACAGATAAAAACTAGTCTGTGTTCTCAGAGAAAGAGGAAATTGACACAGTCAGCATCATCCACACAAGTAGTAAATTCATCAACTGAAATATTCTTGTGTTGTTTTATGACCAGAGATGCTTGCTGCCAGACTGATCTGGAATAATGAAGAAAAACTCTGCTTTTCTATCTTGTCAGAATTACATTTTTTACACTGCATGGGAACATAACCAAACATACATGTTCGATAAAATTGCTTCCAGTTGAAAAAAAAATATGTGCAAGTGTAACAATAAATACACCATACAAGTGTTCATTGTTATTCAGACTTTTTGTTTGGTTAGTTATATTGTGTATCACAGCAAAAAAAACTAAAAAAAAATCAGATTGTACTAGCATCCCTGATTCCAACTGATAGGGTCCTATCATGAAGTGCGATATTCAGGAAATGATTCTAGCCTGTTTAACAAGAATAGTCTATTATACAATAAGAGCATCCTCTTCTCAGGAGGGCTGCACACTGCATACCACTGCAATACAATCATTCATTATGATAAGCCAAAATACATGTTTGGTAAGTTACAACTAAAAATAGCAGGACGCAGTAAAAATTAATCAGTGATGGATAAGCCATTCAGAATAAAGGTTTTTTAATATATAAAAAAATACTTACCTTCGCATTTCTCCAATATCTGCACTGTATCACCAATCTCCAATGATACACCATGTGGGACAGTTCCTCGAAAACTGGCTAGCGCTGAAATAAATATAATACAACAACATTTACAACTTATAAAAAATACAATTTTGTTATCCTATGCAACATTTCACAAGGTCAGTAGCAACAATCTCAACAGCTACAACACAGTAGATTTCAGGACTATTCCTTCAAGACACTGTAGAAGCTCCAGAAATTGTTTATTCTTTATAAGTCTCACTCGTTAGCACAGCTCTTGTCAACAATTTAGTTCTTATTCATAATTCAACCAGACCAGGAATTCCCACTTTCAAAAGAATGGAGAGTCCCTTTACTGCTTGGAGGACCACGTTCTAGTGGCCTGGGGAGACTCGGCTACCCATAGGGACAGAGACAGTTTAGGGGCCAGAGCTAAGACATATAGCTGGCTAGAGGCGAAAGATTAGGATAGAGGCAAAAAGCACATAAGATTAAGTAGAGGCAAAAAGCACATAAGCTGCGAAAGTACAGTTGTGGCCGGGGGTCCCCTCTGGCTTCCCGAAAGAACATCAGACGTGTAGGCGTATGGGCGGTGCAGATGAACCCAAGGCAAAGGGGAGTGGACTTCACTGCCCCCCCCCCCCCCCCCCCCCAGAGGGAGACCTGTGCATTGCTTGCGGAATAGAAGGAAGAGGAGGAGGGAGGAGGAAGAAAAACAAACGCAAGACAAAGTCCAGAAATAAAAGTCGCGCTTATATAGGTGAATATAGATTGACAGATATGATAGCCAAAGAGAAGCTCCCGCTCTGCCCACCCGAGACTGACGTATCATCGGGGAGTAAGCTCAAGAATCAGGTTTCATTACCGAGCTCAGAAGCGGAGGTGGAACCTTGCTACCCAGAACTACACGCGGCTGGCCTCATCCGGACTACGCGGGAGGACTGGATTGAGAGAGGATTGCGGTAGGAAATGGAGATCGTAGTGAGAGGGGCCCTCTCCGACGCCCCCCGAATTTCACATGAAGGCTGACATGCCAAAAGGAAAATGCTATAAGTTTTATTAGACCTTTGCTGCCGTAGTGCTATACTACATTATATGTTTATTCCTTTCATGAAGTCTGAAGTATAGATGCATTTAACTTGCCAAATGTTAACATTACAAAATCCAACTGAATAAAATAAGTTTTTACTTTTGCAGACCAATAATACCTCATTAAACGAGCAGTAAAAATCTGAACAGTCTTCCTGATTGAGTCTCACAGGAATAAAGTCTTCACGGTGTTCGCCACGTTAGATCAAATACAAGTTTAGATATATTTTTATCAAGGCAAAGGAAACAAAAATGACCTAATAGGTTGACTTCTGTGGCTTTGGCCTTGAAGGCTCTAATTCATAGATCAGTAACTAAAGCTCAAACTAAAGTCTTTGATGAGCAATCTGGGGCAGGTTATAGAGAGAAATCTTACTCCGTTAGAAAAAACGGGCCACTCCATCTACAGTAATAGCTCAGCTGCTGGAGAGAAGATACAGTACGTGCTCCACGCAAATTAAACCTACAGACATTCTGCATCCTCTCTGCACCCCAGAGCTGAAAAAAACAAGAGCCAATTTCCAACCAGCAATCTCCCATCTCCTTCACTATTGTTACATGCAGTTCACTTTTTTTATTTAATTAGCCAAAGGAATGTGGAGTTTCAATTATGTTTTCGGATATCTTTTTAAAAGAACGTGAATCATGCAAGCTGTAGTAAATCACCAGTAAGCTCATGCAGCACTACAGTAAACTAAAAAAAAAAAAAAAACACATAACCTACCGTCAACTACTCAAGCTTAATTTCAGCAGGGCTTACTTTGAATACTTCTAATTACCCCACTCTCTGAAAATTATGTATAGCTCTGTGGTAGACCGCATGTCAAGTAGCGCTATTTACAAAAAATACAATACAACATATTATTAAAACTGAAGACTGTTCTCTGTTTGTTAAATATTCTGTGCTTCCAATGACAGTATGTTTAGGACAGTATAAGGAGTTTAACATAATAAAGTTTGTTTTAGTTCACAGAAGAAATTAATAGACAGATTCTGAAGTATTTTTGTAGTGGGTCCATTTGGAGTGTGTGCCAGTGTTTAAGTTCATGGCACATCAATTTGCTAAGGGATAGCATAAAGTGCAGCAGGGTTTTTTTCTGATATTCTAGTGCTCAACCTGATAATAATGGGGACAACACATCTTTCTGCTTGGATTGTCCCAAAGAAAACAGTATTGCTTGGATGTTCTTGAGCTGATTGACAAAATCAAAGTCAAATGTTTATGATTTCCTCCTAGATACAGGATCTGGCATTGGGATACACGGGTGGGTTATGCAATGTCTAGGGGAATTAAAAACGACTGTAAAAAAATGTCTACATACTGAATTTCAAATGCCCTTGTCAATCCACATGACAGAACACCATCTCCCTTGAAGCAAACAGTAAACACAAACAGGTAAATAAGCATTTAATAGAAGGCCCTTTAGGAAAATTGACAAACCTCTCATGCTTCATCTGTAATTAGAATGTATTTTTTATCAAGAAAACTATTTACTGTTCTGCTTAATGTCAAGTATTTTAGTAAAAACTAAAAGATCACAAGACTGCCAATATGTGCAGAATTGTGTGAGGTTTTGTCAGGACCAAAGACCACATTTCAGAAGTACAAGTTTTAAATTCTGAAATACAGTATTTCTCAAGAATTTAAGCATCCAAGGCCACAAAGCTCAGCTTGACAAAGTAGATCCACAAGGGAGGTTCTGACATGCTATTAAAAAAAACAACAACAACAACACCACAAATGAATAGCATGCCTTTGTTGAAGCATCAGTTAGATTTTCCAAAGGATTACATCTTGATTGGTTTACAGCTTATACAAACAGGGAGCTCGGTCCGACCACAACATTGAGTTTTTATAACCTCCTTACAAGCTAGTAAGAGGAGATTAAGAAGGAGACCATGTGCAGACTGGTTTAAAATCTCAGCTCAGCCACAAACTTGTTTATAA
This sequence comes from Acipenser ruthenus, assembly GCF_902713425.1. Classification (NCBI taxonomy): domain Eukaryota; kingdom Metazoa; phylum Chordata; class Actinopteri; order Acipenseriformes; family Acipenseridae; genus Acipenser; species Acipenser ruthenus. The sequence continues at coordinate 10,752,458 of NC_081202.1, forward strand.
TCTTAATAATATACAGTACACTGCATAGCATTGTTATTTGTGGTATTTTCAGATTTTGGGGAGAAGCATAATTGGGTCAAAATAAATAAAAATCAGTAACTGCTATTTAAAGTGTCTTGATAATGATTTTAGAATATTCCTATACAAAAAATGATGTTGAAGTGTGACAGAGAAAGAATGAATCTTGGTTATACATCTCCCTCCTGACCTGTGAGTGTGCTGTGTAAAGGGAACTAGATGGTTTGGCAATTCATTCTAGGGAAAGGGGGAAATAGGCCATCTAGAAAGGGGGCAGAGCCACAGTACACCAAGTCATCGCCCCAGACGGGAGGCGATGTGGCAATCGTGGATTGGAGGAAAAGCGATTGCACTCGCTAGTCAAGGGGGCGTGGCTGAAGGTACAAAAGGGGATGTGGCAACGCGAACTGTTTATTTGTTTTGGTTGTGAGAGAACCGCTGAAGGACTGTTGACTAACCGCGAGTGTTTCGTGTTTGTTTGTTTGTTGTTCTAATTGTACTCGTTTGTCATTGTTAGACAGCTAACACGGTCTGGGAGCTAAAGGCCAGCACCAACCCAGACAGCACTGCACTACTGTTCACTAATAAATTGTATTTCACCACTTGCACGTTAGCACTCACTCTGGACTTGTGATCGTGCTTATGTTCTGTGTATGTTTATACCGTGTTTATTACTTCGGGACATTGCTGTGTATTGCCAGGGATTATTATTTACGGTAGCCACATGACCTAGATTAGAATATGAATAAAGGATTGTTTGGATCGTGAACTTTGTTGTCTATCATCTGTTTAAGCATTGCATCACCTTTGCACCTGCACACTGAAAACCACTTTGCCACATGAAGATAAGGCCTTTTTCAATGTTCAAAATATATCTCTGGCTGCTGCTTTGTGCATTCAACATGCTTTTACTCCTATTCTAACAGCCAACACTATTGGTACTGCTGCTTTGTGAAACCATGTATAAATCATGATCTCATTAATATGGAAATGCATAGTACTTGATGGGGGGTCTATTGACCATGTCACCAAACAAATATACATTATTCATCAGGAGTGCGTTTTGGAGCCTTACCACACACATTTATAGAATCTTATGAATAATGGAACAATTAAGACTATGAAACTCAACTTTTTAACAAAACACTTGCTTATTAAATGAAAGAGGAATTTTTCTTTTTTCCATTGCTATTTCTGTAAGCCTTACAATTTCTACACAGAGTGACAGAGTGACATTTACCTACAGTCATACTGAGAGGAATATAACAATTTTAAATGGCAGTGTACAAACCTAGCGAGACTTCTTAAACACAGCATGGAACAGGGTTTTTTTAATTACCCTCTAAAGTATTATTTATTTACCGTATCCCTTCAAACTTAAGACACCCTTGAATTTAAGAAACAGCCCAAATTTCCCACCCTCAACTTGAGGAATTAAGAAAAAAAGATGCATTTACACATAAGAAAACGACATATGGAGGCAGTTTGGAGTCGTCTGCTGTCACACAGAGCATTACAGTTATGCGCTGCTTCTCATTTCCAGTCTGCTGTCACACACAGCATTACAGTTATGTGCTGCTTCTCATTTCCAGTTGTGATTACTCACACCTGATTGTCTCCCTTTTTGTGAATTGCTTGGCAAGTAGAAAAATACAGGGGTCTGATTAAAACTGAGCCTAATAACGAAACGCTAAGATTGCAAAAGCTTCTCTTCGAATTCCTCAGGAAGCTAATGACGCTTTGTGACAGGGAGGACACTGTCGCTGGTTCAGCAGTTTGAGGCTACTGCACAGTCATAGCTACACAGGCAGACACTGAGCGAAAGCTTGCTTTGATGGCGCCCCTTCTTTTTACCAAAATATTACCATATAAGTGTTTACTGGCCATGAACTATGCTCTATAAAGATTCTAAACTTGGCAAGCAGTGCTCTTTTTCTTTGACTTTACTGTTTACAGTCATTCAAGTCTTCAAGTGCAACCAAGGAAACTTAGTGAATCATGCATTTAGGCTTCATTAGGCTACACTAGACACTAGCTAGGACTTGCAGCATGAAGCTAAAAGCATCTTTTTCTGCATGAGGGTCAAGAAGTTCAATATCTTGAAACATTTAAAATATCATTAAACAATAGCTTTGTAAATAATATTGTAATGAAAATAATAGTAATAATTATGATGATCAAATATGTAGGTCATCTTCAACAGCTAACCAGAAAATAAGTGTCACGCTGCATACATCAAGGAAACTAAATGTAGGATAGCCGCCAGATTTAAAATAACAAACATACAATAGGTCAGACTTTCTAATCTGGACCCAAGACCGTCTGCATTCAATTTGTAATGGTCATTTTAAAACCTAATCTCCACCACTTGATCTCTTTGGCTTGGTATATCTTAATGTAAATACTGCTAAAAGGACTTCACAGTTAAATCACAACGGTGTTTCCAATCATCCATGGCTTGGATTTCAAGCTAAATGACTTCAAGTAGAAATCCAGTTGGCAGTACAGTTGGAATAAGACTCTAAGTGAATTTGAGAAAAGAGATAGCATAAAAAAACTATGACAGCACTGAGCCGAGTTTGGATATTATTTTTATCTACCAGAAGCATGCATGTCGGAGATGGGAAGCTATTGTGAAGAAATTCAGTGGGGTGAAAGAAAATATGACGGATTAGTATATACTCTGCAGGTTTGCCATGATTAAAAAAGAAGTGCTAACAGGCCAAAGAAGCCTGTTCTTGCACCATGTGATCTGAATGTTTGTTACTTTGACAACCAGATACGCTGGCAGTGCCCATACAAACATATTTTATTGTTACTCACTAGTGATGTGAATCAGTGGGTAAATCAACATTGATAATCCAAACTTCCTCAATAACAGGCTAATGATTAATAGTCAATACCTTTTTTCCTGTGTGAAAGTTACAGGTTAAACATGCTCTGCCTTTTGTTTTTGTTCAGACAGTGTGCATGCACAAGGCTGAATTTATACTCCATATATAATATAATAAATGCTTTCTGTCAGTCAATTAATTTGAATGTAAAATATTACCAATTTGTAATTCATAACATTGTAGTTTCTTATTCCAAAAATGTCATATTAAAATTGATTAATCTGATCATTCAACAGAAATATTTGATGTTTTTTTAATGAAGTTACACATTTTAGTAAAAAGCCAATTTAATTAATTATTATTTTTTAGCTTTACAAAGGCATCAGAGTGTGAAAATGGCATGCAACCTATTTTATATGGAGTTTGTATTGATCTGCAGTACTCTTCTTTTTCTACAACCATTTCTACTTAATTCATAAAACTGTCCTAGACAGGGGTATATTAAACAGGGTTGACAAAAAGGGTTCGATGTTCAAATTGTGAAGGATTCAATGTTCAATCTTTTCTTTTACAGTGCCTGGATAAACGAGTACAAAAGAAACAGAAGAGAGAAATTGTAGGGTGGAAAAAAAGCAAACATCTAGAAGTCTGCCTTTGGCGCAGCAAATTCAAATCCAGCAAGAGCAGCAATGGCAGTAATACAGTAACAGCCTGCAGCAACAGGTCACTTGACATTGACAGACAGTGAGGGCGATAGAAAGTGCAATCTTATTTGTTGCTAAACGGCACATGCTGATAAAACCAAACTGAAAAGTTACACATGCATCTAAGTAGGTTTCCAGAGTGCAAGCACTGCTTATGAACAGCTATGCCTCTAGCATAAAGAGCCCCTCAGGGAAAAAACAGAAAATAAACAAGCATTGAATTGAAGGTTAAAAGAAAAGCCCGATACGCACACTCACTGGGTGGAGGTTTATGGCGACCCGGATGAGAGATCATGATGCAACCAGCCTAATCCTACCTAATCCTAGGAAGCACATGTTTAAACCAGTGGTATCTCTCTGAAAGAGATTCATTTCTGACCAAAACAAAAAAGTGCAGGGTTGAGAGACTAGCCAGGTTTGACTGTGATTCCGGAGTAAGTTCACACTTACTTAATGAATTGGAAAAATAACAACACGACAACAAGTTTTAGGCCTAATTTGTTGGTAAGAAGTTGAAATAGACAATTGCACAGAATGGTGTCATTTGAAAACAAATACAGAACAGGATTCATAAAAACATTATCATGATCATACCTCCAAATAGAAGCTTTTATATAGATTTCAATAGGGGCAAAATGCTGATGTGTGCTACAGTTTGAGGGAGTCAATGCTTGCAATTTTGTTTAGTTATAGTAGGTCAGTAATTAATAGCTCACCAGGCCATGGAAAAATCAGGCCTTAAGGTCAAGATGTTTAGTTTCAAATTAAAGTAAAAGACTAGTCTATCAAACACAGACTGGCATGGGAATTAGTAAGAGGAAATAGCAAAGTATGCTGCTTTAGTAAATTCATCTGCAATTTAGTATATGTATCTGCAATATGAAATACATGAGGTGTGGAACAACTGACACCTTTGCACAAAAGTAGCAGGATAATTTAACTCAATAGAATTTAAGGCCATGTGTGAATTGGAACAACAAAGGGAATAACAAAGACAATTATGAAAAGGGCTTTAAATAGTCCAGTTACAACTTATACTATAGGTCCTAATCAGATGTTTTAAGTTTAATCATCATGGTTAACTACATTCTACTAACACTTTGTCCAAAATTACTGCAGGATTAACTGAAAGTGCAAAGTGCTGCATCCAAGAGTCTGCCTTTCCTGCTCCCAAGCTCTCCGTTGACTTCCATACAGGCTTATTTGGGCTTCAGTGCAGTTTAGGGCAAAAACTCTTCACACATTTCACCTGTAGCCATGCAGAGGTTATTCCATGACATTTAACATTCTACTCTAGGGCTGCAGTTAATCTAACTAGTTTTACCTACAAATGGATGTGATCCAAATGAAATGGATGTGAACCAAATTCCTGCACGGATACTTCACACCAACAAAAACCTGATAGCAGGTTCATCAAGACAAAGAGCTGGCAAATCTCTCTGGCAAGTATGGTCTGAGAATTGCTTTCTGAAAAAATGAAGCTAGACATGTAGCAACCAAGCCAGGAACTTGGTTAAATAATTCAGAATTATCCAGATTACCCTTGTATTTCACAGCTCTCCGACATTCTGGATGGTCTTTCTTTCTGCGTTGGGAAGGTTTCTTCAGTCTGTTGTCTGATGCGCCTCAACACTGTAACCAAATCTCTAAGAGTCTATGTGAGTCTCTTTACTGCATTGTTGTGTATGAAAGTAAATTAAATGTCTTATTTGGTTCTATTTAAATATTTGAACAGTGAAAGATCTGCCACTGTTTGGAACAACTGAATAGTCCCTATAGTCTATATGGGCAAGTGATCCATAAGATACTTTTAGTTATCAAGGTAAAAGACAGGCTCATTGATATAACCTGGTGTTGTTGATAAACCCTGGGAAATGTTGATTTACAGACCACAGTATAAGTGTTATGTGTCAATCAAGTATATCCCAGTATGCACCAATTATATCCCTGTACCTTAATCTTAACTAAACTCCATCTACAGCAGTAACTGAGTTTACAGTTAGAGATAGAGATTATCTGTGTTTGTATTGGACGAGGCAGATGTGAAATCTCTGTTCTCTTTTCCTAGAGCGAGCGCACCATATGGCAATTTTCACTTTTGACAGTGGAAAATAATTGAAAATGATATGAGACTTAAGTAAATGCAGTAAGGTAAATTCAATTGTGCGTCTCAAAAATAAATGATACACTTCACTCACTTTTACAGTAGGTTAAGCAAGTAGTCTGTATTACTTCATATTAAACCTTCTCACACCTACCTTTGGCCAGTCATGGAGATGTCAAGTCTCATCATTCTCATGGTAGCTTAAAAAGTTATTGGTTTTACCCTGATGGATTGCTAAGCAAATGCAGGGGTTAAAAGCTCATTGCTCCCAACAGTAAATCTCACCATGAAAGCAATTCATTCACAGTTGCCTTACATTTTTTTTCAACACCTTATTGAGTACTGCCCATTATACTGAGAGTGTAAAAATACTGTAGATGTAATAGATTAGTCTGAAAATCACAAAGATGTGGCCTGTTTCTTAGACCGAGACAGACGATTACCAACTTTGTGCAAATGTCAACACTGAGCAACATATATTGTATAATGTGTACATGAGAAATGTTTTGGCCATATATAGATACAGTTCATATGTTCCTCTTATCTTACGCACATCAGGGGCACATAGCAAACAACTATATACTAGAAAAAGATTGTGTTCAAACCTTTAACCCTGCATCAATATAGTTAGCAACCATCGTTCTGCCAGATTTGCCGATTGCTTTTATGTTCTTTCATACTCACAGGTGGTTTAGATTCAAATTGCTTTAATATATGCTCTAGCCTAAACCGTCTGCACTGTCGAACATGCATTGCAATGTGGTCAATGTTCTTGTGTTTGCTGGGTTACATGTTGCCTGATGCCGTGGGGTGTTGTGTCGTGCTTGCTGTTGCCAGGATGTGTGATGCTGTAAGTGAGTGGTGGTGTGTGTACAACAGAGACGCCATCTTAAGTATTATACAGTGTGCAGCACAATAAACAAGCTCTGTGGTTAATCTACAACAACACTGATTTGTGTCAGTTTTGTACAATACAACAGCGTAACTGAGGTTGTATTTTTGTAAATGCATATTTATTTGATGTTCTATTTTTTCCCCAAATTGAGGGTGCTAAATTTGGGCTGCGTCTTAAATTCGAAGGAATACGGTATATTGCTCTCTTCTTTATAACAAAATAGGGTGGATTGCGATAGCAAAGGGAACATCATTTAAATTTGCTTCTTGAAGGATGCAACTTTTCTCAAGAAACCTTTTATGACAAGTGTACTTCCTATTGTGAAAGTTATAAACAGAAACAGAAACAAACATACTGTAATGCAAAATTGTAGGTCAATCCATGTTAACAGATAGCAAGCATGAATAAGATTCTTCAAAATGGAAAAATGTTTCAGCTGCTGAAATAATTCTGCACAAATGTGCCCGCCCCCCATACACACACACACACTTGAGGATCAAGCTGGATTATTTAGATTCCATGTCTTGTGAACCTGTCTATCTGGCTCAAATGCAGAGACCTTTCTGGTGATTAAGCATATAGCTCTACAGAAGCAAACCCCTAAATAAACCACAAACTCCTTATTAATGATGAGTTGTAACAATTTGCATTTGCCTTTGCTTTTGCTTTTGCCTTTTTATAAACATTTTATACAAACTCTTAAAACAACATATTAGCATACAGTGGAAACAAGTATGATCGTAGGTACTATGACTATAAAAACTTCCTGTACTTCATACTGTATTTAGATCACTTTTGTTCATATATTATACCCTTTTAAAACAAAATCAAAAGGTGGGGCTATTACCCTTAAATATTGCCAAATAATAACTAAAGGCTGTGATTATGTTGTGCATTTCTTTACCATGGTTCTAGTTTTCAACTCCTTTACATACTTATCTGTGGTTGTCTATGCTTTTGATGTGATTTCACTATGATTTTCTACACTATGACTTTATCATGGTACTGTATGCCACAACAAGTGTATTGAAAATATATATATATACACATATATAAAAATATAGTATTATCAGCTGCGGTAAGAGGTATACTGTATTAGATCACTGTCTAGATGGATGGTGAAGCCTTGACCAATCATATACTGTCCAGATGGCAAAGTACAGAATGCATTTGCAGGGTTCTATGTTAATCCTCTGAGTATGCCAGGGTAGGTAATGTCTACAGAAACAGAGCATGGATTCCAGAGTGAACTATGACATTTGTGGTAGTTTTGTATACATCCGATTTGGAGATCCTAAGAACATTAATGGAAGTATGGTTCTAAGAGGATCATTGCAGAATTTGCTAGTGTCTATGAAATACTGTAGCCTGCTACTGCAACATGGAACTTACTATTGAAATTTGCAAATAAATGTTTTGTTTTTTTTTTAAATATAGGTTAGCAGTGTGCTAACTATAAATAACATAATTACAGTCAAATAATGCATAAGACTTTGACAAGCTGAAGAAAAAAACAAAACAATTACCAGCTAATATCATTTTCCTCAAAACAACTCTTTCATAATTTTTTTGAAAAAAAAGGAGATGCTAGAAACACTTTATTTATTTTGATATTCAAAACATGATTTAACCTCCTCTTTAAAAGGTACAGACCTGACCTGCTGTTAATCCTGCCCCTCTCGGAGTGACATTACATGGTTTAGCAAAATGTGAAGTCTTAAAGGGAGTCTGGGTTTAAATTTACACAGCAGACTGTTTGAGCTTTTATGAGGTTGGTTTCTAAAGGGATGTTCACATCCAAAACCATTGATTTTCTACAAGCTTGTGTGTGCGCGTCTTTTTGAAAAGCACAAATAAAAGTTCAATTCCAAACAAGCAGCACATTGAGCTTTTCTTTCCTTTTTTATCTGATCAGTCAATGGCCTGATTTAAAAATCTTTCTAAAATAAAATCAACCAAAAAAATTGGTCAGTTGTTATATTTAAAGTAGAATTCGTCACATATCGGAAACAAATGATTGTCGAAAATAACAAAAGTTCCTCTTTTTAAACTGTGGCTGCTTTGTTAGGATGAGGAAGATGTCATACGAGATTACGTGTGAATCCAGAATCTCAAAAAACCACAACCTTTCCACAGACACTATGCAGACAAACATGACCAACTCACTGGTCGAAGTATATAAAGCATAAAGTACGCATGTGATGAATCAAGCAGGCAGGCTCCTGTTGTGTATTCAAAATGATATCTAGCTACCACTACCACACTCCTTATTGTATACTCAGGAAAAGAAAACTTAACCGTACTACGTGGCTTCAAGCCCTATTCAAGAAACCACTAAAAATGTGTGGCAAATATTTAATTGGACCAAGCAAAATAAGAATAAGCACACTGCTGTGTTTCTGTGCACTACCCTCCATCAAGCTTAGGTTTACGGCAGAGACCGCACGCTGGTCTGGTTCGTATAATCATCAAATGGTGTGTGCTGCACAAGATGAACACAATGTAGTTGAAGATTACATTTTTTTTTAAGGTTAGATTATTTTATTCCCACTACAGAATGCAGATAGTAGAATCTTGAAGAACCATGTACTGTATGCTGGATATGTCTCCTAGGATTTTGTAAAATTACTCGAGTGAAATGCTTCAAGTAGCACCTTAGATAATGGTTAGATACACTAGTTTGCTCTCTAATTATTGTAACCATTATGCATTAATTTACTAAAGAACATAGCAATAAATTTTAACAAAAGCAGCCATTGGCTGCTGGAAAATATTGTTATTTTGGTAAGGAAAGTACTCTTTTAGCTTAAGAGCAAATTATGCAGATGTCACTAGGATTTTCTTTTATTGCTGCTACATGTACAGTATGTTTCTGACTCAATTTCTGAGTCTGACAATAGAGCAGGCATGCAACGTTAATACAATGGCTGCCCATAATGTGACCAGTCATATGTTGGACCATATGAAAAGGGTGAAAAGGGCAATTAACCCTCCCCTGCTGGTTTAACCAAGGCCCCCTAGTGAAGAATCAAAACCAAATCTCATTTAACACGTGCCCATACTAAAAAGGGTTATTAGAAAGGCAGAATTTCAGACGTCTGCTTCGAACAAAGCTGAATGCATTCTGTTTTTACACTACGTAATGTCTGTAACTAATCTCTGCAGTCCCTATTATAAATGAATGCAGAAACCCAGTGAATACGTGCAAATAAGGAACAATCTGTTGCCAGGTATCTCGTCACTTTGGAAATTGAAGGTGTCTGCCCACTCTGAGGTCAGTGAAATGAGAATTCTCGTGTCTGGGAGTAGCATAAATGGAAGATGTCATTCTGAATTATTCTGTGTAAAACAATGATGGTTTTCACAGAACCATTTACTTTGTACTATTTTTGCTTGGTGCTAAGGCTCAAGCAGATCATCATCATTATCCAGTACTTTCACTTGAATTCCCACACACACATGCTATGAAGGGAAACCCATTTAGGTAACTTTCAAACGAAGCTCTTTGGGCATCGTCCCATGGTTTAAAACTAAAATGCACACATTTCCCAGGGTGCTCTTCTTACATTCCCACGGCTGAAAGGATTTCCTGGTTCAATTGCTGAAGGCATGGTTTAAGTGTGCAACACAATGACAAATGCACTTTATTTATTAAAAGTCACTAGTGTCTGAAGCAGTGACAGGTAAGTGTCCTGAGCCGAAGGTAATGATGACTGCAGAGGACATTGATGATTATAGAAACCAAAGGAATGTTTGTGTGTATGAAGATATTTTTCTTGACTCCTCACTCCTGAATTAAAGCTGTGTGAACAGGGATGTACGTGTTCCCTAACGACGTTGCACAATACAACTTGGCAGCCAATAACTTCTGTTAAGCTGAAGATGAAGTTACTGTAGTTTCCTTCTTATTGCAACTCAACCATTCTTTTCCACCACACTGGTCTCATGTCTTAATGTGACTTATGTGTCATACTCTGTTTTTACAGTGTGATTAACTGTATGGTCCTTGTACACAATAAAGATCAATAAAGAAAACATTGCTTTACAAACCAGGTTGATAATGGCTTTAGGGACATTCAAGGGTCATAATGTTCAACTTGATGTGGGATGCTAAAGGCAACAGGTAATTAATTTATCCAAGTACTGTGTCAGGCTCTGGTCTAATGTTCCTCAAATATTCACCTCTACTATCATACATGACTGACACATTCAAATCATTATTTTTATTTCACTCAAAATTTAGTATGTTTGCACTGCAGTATCAACTTGTTTTGAGTTACAGCAAATCTAAAATATACATGTATTAAAGCAAACTTGCAATGGCAAAGACTGACAAACATATTTTTTACAAGAGGTCTGAAAAGGCAGAGGTCGTGTTGACGCAAAATATTGCGTCCTAGATGTAAATTAAATCCAATGAACGAAAAAATATTTGGTCTTACGTTTCACGGGATGCAGACGAAAATACTTAAAAAGAACAAAACACTTTTTTTTTTTTTTAAAGGAAAAGAATTAAAACAGCATTTACCAAATACACTCCAATCTTGAAGGTGGCAGCATTAAGCCCAAGTACTGTATTGATTTTAAGACGTTTTTGGCGGTCAGACTAGTAAGTGTATGTCAAAATGGCAAAGCAGATTTCGATCGGGAGTCGATCAGCATCAGCATCTAATGAAAAAGATCAGCAGCCTTTTACTTCTGCAGGAGAGTGTGTGAGTTGGTCAGTGACCGAAGCAGTAGAAGGAATAGAAAGAAACTGGCCTGCTCTTGTGGAGATGCACGGGCCAACACGACAGCGGAGGGTTTGCATTTAAAGTCTCAACCTACAGCTTTGTAGCAACCACATACATGTTACTTGACGTGATGCCCATCATGGACAGACTCAATAAAGTCTTTCAATTGGAGAATGTAAAACTTGGCCTGATCAAACCGTCAGTAACGACAGCTTTAGATTTGCTTGGTGATTTACTTACCTCTAGCAATGACAGAGAGGCAGACTTTGAGCGAGAGATCACAGACCAGCACTTCAAGGGACACAAACTTAAGTTCTCTGGTCAGACAAATGTAAACAACTACAAAGTGCAGGTTTTCGCCTTCTGACATTGACACGATAAATGCTTTTGACATTGTTTTTAACCCAATGGCATTTCCGACTGACGGTGGGGAACTACGCACCTACGGAAAAGAAGCTTTGGAACATCTGACTAATGTTTTTTGTGCAGAGACCCAAGTAATACCACCGGTTACAGATGCTAATGACCTAAGAAATGAATTTCTGCCCTTTAAACAACTTGCAATGAAGAAGATTGAACTTCACACGTCCTTGTCCGGCATTGGCAACAGGACTATGCAGATATTTTCCCACAGTTATCAAGACTTTCAAACACATTCCTTGTCATAACCATCTCTACAGTGAAATGAGAACATGGTTTCAGTGCTCAAAATCGCATTCTGAACTCCAAAAGAAGCCATTTAACTGAAGCACACAGCAAAGACTTGATTCTTTTACTGGAGGGCCCTGACATTGAACATTTTAACTTCACACGAGCAATTGAAATCTTCACTGATACTAAAAGAATGAACATTCATAGTACATTGATGTACTTTTTGACTGTTTTTAAAGGGTTTTGCTCACATTTTTTCCACGTTTTTCCCCCTATTATATGCACCAATGTTGCTAAGAAAGTAAAACGACACAGCTAAACTGCTCTATACACACTCTTCAATTAAGAATACAATTGTAATATTTTGTGAAAGCTATCAGATAGTATTTTCTTCGTTGACTCAAGAGAACATTTCCAATTAAGAAATACAGGATGCAGTGACAAACACTCTACGATCAGACCCTCAAGAGAGCTTGGTGAGTGTTTTTTACAGTTTTGTGTTGTAATAATTTTCTTGCATATTTAAAGTTTATTTGCTTAGAAATATAAACACACCTGCTAATATGTATATAGCGTTATTATCCTTTATTAGTTAGGCTTGCCATTTGTACAAATAATTGATTAATATTGAAACGCAAATTCTGATGGATGGGATGTACAATTTTGGACATGTGTGTTTCAGGAACGTATGAAGAAAAAAGCTAACACGACCTCTGGAAAGGGTCAGCCAAATTGATGACATCTGTCTGTCAGGTGACCACAACCTCCTCTCCTGTGTGAACATTTTGCACTTGACTTCTTGTCATTGAAGTCAAGCCACAGCCGCTCAATTTTACGGTCCTGTGTGTTTCAGCTGAACTAAATGTAATTCAACATTTATTTTTACCTCAAAAGTTCACAGTGGTGAGAGTGTGTGTGTGTGTGTCTATTTTATTGAGTTAGTTGCAGATATAAATACTGAAGTTCTTTATATGCTGTGATTTTTTGACAATAAAAATAAATTTAGGTCTGATAAAACATAAAGAAGAGCTTCCCTTCACCAACAAGTAAAATCACACCATGGAGAAAAAATTATTACAGGAAACTCAATGCCCTACTTTTAATCAGTACAGTACAATTGTACTGCTAAAATAGGGCTATATTCAAATTGCATAAAATTATACAGAACATGAAAAGAAAAATGCTGCAGTGATGAATCATCCTCATATATAAACATGAAATCATTACAGGTACTCCTTATGATAATCTAAGCTACTTCAACTAAATTACAGTTTGCTACAATAACCAAGTTATGCAACACAAAGTCTAATTACTGTAAAATGAAGCATAATTCCAGGAATAATGTTTTGTTTTTTTTTCCTTAGCGACTTCAAAAAGTTGTTACTAGCTGACAAAGATGGATAAGCTGGACTATAATTAAGAACAATTTTTGCAGATTTTTACGTGGTTTCAAAATAAAAAATAAAAAAAAGGATTCATTTTCAATACGCAAAGAAGTTGCAACAATCCAAAATTCAACAAATTAAAAACAGTACTGCCTGCATATCAACCCATTGTGAATGGTTCACACTGCGTGCAAAGAATGGTGGACATTGTCTGCCAGGATTAGAAGTAATTTTATCCATAACCTAAAATAAATGTCAAGGGATCATACCCCAGAAGCTACATGGGTTCGTGGATAGTCTAATGCTTTCTTAGGAGCCACAATTATAGACTTTCATAGGGCTGAATGCAGAATCAGTTGAGATTCATAGTTTAAAACCAGTTGGGATCTCATTAAGACCTACAGCATAAGAATACATCCATCCATCATCATTAATCATCATCATTAGGGTCGCGGTGAGCCGGAACCTAACCTGGCATACACAGGGTGCAAGGCGAGACTACACCCTGTATGGGATGCCAGTCCATCGCAAGGCACCACACACACTCACACAGAGGGCAATTTAGAGTGACCAAACAACCTGGAGAGCATGTCTTTGGACTGTGGGAGGAAACCGGAGTACCTGGAGAAAACCCACGCGAACACGGGGAGAACATGCAAACTCCACATAGACAGTACCCTAGGCCGGATTCGAACCCAGGACCCTGGCGCTGTGGGGCAGCAGCTGTAACCACTATGCCACCGTGCCGCCTCATAAGAATATAACAAGACTAAAATGAATCAGTTCATGGTTTATTGGAATCAAATTGGTTTACGTATGAACGCAGCCAGGGGTCCTGTATAGAGAAGGGAAATGTAACACCTCAAATCAGTGTATCTGGTTATGCACCTTTTAATGAATGTAAATTGATGTTCTGGAGTCAGTGTTGAATAGATGGTAATAATGAGATTGCTCTGCATAGTAATAGGGCTTAGAAACTAACACACAGTACAGTGCTCAGTCAACAGCGCAGCATGGTTTTTGGTCAAATGGCATTATTTCAAAAGACCAGTGGCCTGTTTGCAAGACAATTTTCCCTTAGTGTTCCACATAGGCATTTCTGAGTTCAAGGGTGTTGTGGAAACGTTAATACCTTGGTCAAGGAGTATTTACATTTAAAGTGTTACAGAACCCCCTGCAAGGTTTATAAGAAACTCATTGCGTTATCTTTCCTGTGTCCCTTCTTGTCCTAAATCCCCTCCCCCCCCCCCATAGTGGAGGCATTATCCAAAACACCACATTATCCAAAACACCACATTATCCAAAACAACACATTCCAGTATCATATCAAGACCATCATATATACTGTACAGCAGATGCAAACAACCTTTCAGCTCGATCTTTATAGAATACTTCTGATTACAAAAAATACCAACTGACCTCTAAACTGGGCCTGACTGAAATCTGAATTGTGTTGAAGGTAGGATACATGTTATTCTTGTATAATAATTCCTTTACTGATATTGTCACAATCAATCACTGGCTTAGCAAGGAAACTGAATGATTTCATTAATAAAGAAATGACACACAAAGATGAAACCTTTCATGAGCACATTTAAATTACAGAGGCACTGTGGCTGCTGCAGACATCATCATTATTGTGAATTACCAGTGATGAACCTACAGCAATGATAATGGCTTTCACGCACATAATTTAGAAAGTAAAATAAATAAATATTTTTTTAACGTGCTTACTCTTAAGGATTAACTTCACTGGATTGGGTACATCTTGCTTGAAATGTATATATTTTTTTAATCTGCCAATTTATGTACTGTACTATGTAATATGCCAAATAATGCAAATGGATATGCACATACTGTCACTCTACTGTATTAATATAGTCGGTGGGTACGTGTTTATCACAAGCTTTCATAAAAACAGACACACATAACATCCATATAAGAAAACTGACTTGGTACAAATACTGTATAACTCACGCTATCCTTAACCTCCAATGCAGTCACATTTCTGATTTTTCTAGGAAAGAGCTGATTTACTCAGATTTAGTCGAATCGCTTCCATTTCTTTATTAAACAGTTGATTCCAATCTGAGGATGTATGATGAAGCTTGTACAGAAAAACAGCACGAATAGGGGAAAGGAGTTTCAGCTGAGCCCGGGCTGTCTCCATTCTCAATTCTAAAATGACTGAAACTCAGCCAAAATGGAAGCTCACATGATCTGCAGACTTTAGGCACAACTCTATCAACTCCTATTCCAGTAGTGTGTAAACATTACCCCTCAGTGTGAGACTGAATGAATGAGGGGGACAGAGAAAACGAGAGAGAGATGGACATGATAGAGACAGAAACACAAAGAACGAGAAACCTTCATTCTCAGAGCCAGCAGATTTGTTTCAGTCAAATGGAAAAGTTAGTGCTTGAATCTGTCAGAGCTTTCCAAGGCTCCTCCACCTCTATTTACTTCTCTTGGACTGTCAGCAACATTAAACTCAGGAACACACTACTTCTAGGATAACCTCTAATACGGCAATTATTGTGTTGGTTCAAACTGTTATTTGTGTTGTGTATGTGTGAGTATGACTATATGTTTCTACAGTATGTATGTGTGTGTGTATGCATGAATGAATGTGTGTGTCTCTCTCTCTATATATATATATATATATTATACACACACACACACACATATATGTATATATATGATACACACAGACACACAGTGCTCCCTCACTATAAGGCTCTCAGTTATAACATGTCTCTGATATAACGCTCCTACGGCATGTCCCCCAATTCCCTATACTAGTGATTCATGCAATATTTCTACAGTAAATACAGTACCGGTGTTGTTCAAACTATAAACAACTTCAGGGTGGAATGCTAGGTTTACATACTGTAGCACCCCACCCCTCGGGTGGGCATTAAATTCTCATACCACACACTACCCCATGCATTATCCTCCATGTACTGTATGACATATCTTATAAAACCACCTACTTTTGCTGATTAGTACTGTATATAGTGTTGATTTTGATATGATTGGTTTGTTCTCCTGCAGGTCTTCTACCCTGCTACTTAACTACAGTACATTGAACCAAGAAGTACTATTTACTTTTCCCTGCCACAATCAACCAATCCAAATCAACATGTACATCTAATGTTCTGTAACAAAAGATGATTGAAGGAATGCCCCAATGAAAACGTCCTAAGGTAGTAGCTATTTATTAAATGACAAATGTTGCCAACCTGCAATAACTATAGGAAATGAAACCTGCAAAATCTGTAAAATTATTATTATGTATTTATTAGCAGATGCCCTTATCCAGGGCAACTTACAATTGTTACAAGATATCACATTATTTTGACATACCTTGCTCAAGGGTACAGCAGCAGTGTCCCCCACCTGGGATTGAACCAACGACCCTCCGGTCAAGAGTCCAGAGCCCTAACCACTACTCCACTCTGCTGCTTTGTATATGCATACTGTATGTACAGCATACTGTCAAAATTGCCCCAGTTTGTATAGTCTAAAAGCAATCATTTACAAGGTCAATTTCCCCCAAACCACTTTGTTTAGAGTAAATACGTTACTTTTTAAAATGTGTGCTGCATAGTATACTGTATTCCATCAACATGCAGTCTGAGTGTTCTCAATGTTCACACACGAGAGATATTCAAGAAAGATACAAAGTCATTAATAAAACAAAAACAGAATATTTTTGGATTTCTCAATTTTATACATAACCTGCAGCATGAAATCCTATTCTTAAATAATGAGAATATTGCAGTGAGTTAGCCCTCATAGACGGTATGGTATTTACATATATACTGTATACATTAAAAACAAGTTCACTTACACTATTCTAGATTTGGATATCTATACAGATTACAAACTGTGCATATATTTTACTCCAAGAATTAAACTATAAATGATGTGTATGTTATTAAAGGAGGAGATAGATTCTCTCCCTATGTAGCGCAGGAGACAGCGACAACATATTCATATTTATGAAGTCCTTGCTGCTGCATAAAGAAAGCTTATTTCTCTTTTTATCATAGGTTAGTAGAATGTCTATGAATGACTTTGTATTAATCTGAATTAACAACATGGAACCCAATGTCCAACAGTTCCCTACTGGCACATATGGTTCAGGTACCTATTTTGTTATTCACTTTAACAATCTGCCAGTTTTAGTAAACCTTGGTTTCCAGTTAAGTGCCCTGGGTATCATGTGATGTACCACCTTCATGTATATATTCACTGTTACTTTGTTAGAAAGCTCCTCCTTAACATATGACATAAAGGTCTCACAGAAGATAGACGGACAGCACTTTGTGTTGCACAAACAGCTTTGCATACAGACACAGAAATATCATAAGCATAAAGGACTGTATTAGAAACTATTGGTGTGTAAAGCTTTTTTTTTTCTCTGAATGGATTTCAACAGTGTTTTTTTGTTTCTCACATGAACTGACCTGCTGGCTACATGTGCCGAGATCCAATCTGTGAACACATTAAATAGCAATTCCTTTAAAATAAACAGCAATATACTTGTCCTGGTGCACTTGACCTCTTCTGGAGTCGTAGCGCTCTTTGTCCAATGTTAAATTCATGAAGTACTGAACAGCTGACCGACACGCCTTCTCTTTTAGAACACAGAACTTTAAAACTTCCTTCCTTTCCCTAGGCTTGTGCCAGGCCATTAAAAACCCTTACCCCTCTCTTTCTCTGTTACAATCCACTGTTGGATGGCAAATGTTTGTTGAGGTTTCACTGGCCTAACTCATTAAAACATCCTAACAATTGAAGATTACCTGTCTGACAAAGAAAGCCGAATTAAGATCCACAATCCAATTAAACGTTGGGAAGATTTAGAAATGAAGACAGATAAGCTGAACAAAAGACATCCCTATGCTTTCATTATAATACACAATTTAAAAAAAAGACAATACATAACACACAATATACAGCTGCTCCTGATATGGAACTTTATAGGTAATAGTGTATACGTGTACTTGATGTACATCAACCATGCAAATGAAAAATATTTTAATTTGATGCTAACTGACAAGAATGCAATTGGTATACACAGAGTGACTGCATTTACTAATGTTGGAACTAGTAGTTCCTAATACTGTTATTATTCACCTTGTTTTAAAGGGATAAATGTCCATATAGCCCATATTTGTATGAAGCTAATAATAGGACATGATACATGTTTTGCTCCTGTTAAAACCACATCATTCACAAATGAATAAGCTGTGCTTTTTTGTTATTTCTTTTTAATGCAGTTGACTGGTTGAAGTCGACTCCAGGGTAAACTAGTGGTAACCACTGAGGCCAAGATATCTTTTAACATTCTACAATTTGGCCAAGATGCTTAAGGGCCTAGCTTTGGCATAATTCGTGAATTGCAAGCATTTCTTTAAATCTTTGCAAATCATACTCCAAAAGAGCAAATCTCCCACAGGAAGTGTTCAGCCAAACAGATGTAAATGAGAGCAACACATAACTTAAGGGTTCTGAAAAAATTCAGTTTAGTTTAGAGCAGTGGAATGGTATTCCTTAAACAAAGGCTAAAAAACGTATATAGAGTGCTATGTAGGGTACATTCTAACATATTGCTTTATGGCAAGAAATTCAGAAAATAAACTGTTATTTTAAAAAAAAACAATCCTGAAAATACAACTGTCAAAAAAAACCTTCTTAAACTAGTATGGTAATACCATAATAATTATCCGTCATGTTTATTTAAGTGTATATCTACATCCAAGTTTAAATATTACCAGTGTGTCTCAATATTTAAATACTGTACTATGTTGATGTAATGATTTTGCCAGTCCCGTGTTAAAAGGAATCCCAGATTTTAAAGCCCAGTCCCCGTGAGTGACACGCAGAAATAAACTGATCGATATTTACTCAGCTGTGACTGTAAAATATTAACATGGTGAAGCTGCAGATTTCTGGGCACGTAAACCTAACGATGTGGTTGAAATGAACTACGTTCTGAGCACATCGTTGTCTCAAGTAAACAAACAACGCCAACAAATGGGTCAGTGAATAAAACTCCAGAAATTAGTAGAACAGGTGAACCAATATGTGCCTTAAATCGGGGACATTTTATTATGCAACACTGATGATGTCTGGATTTGAGGCTAATTTTAGAAGGTTATTTTTAAATCTGACCTGTTTATCATAATATATATATATATATATATATATATATATATATATATATATATATATATATATATATATGTGTGTGTGTGTGTGTGTGTGTGTGTGTGTGTGTGTGTGTTCGTATCTTTTGCCTCCAGTCAGAGTTTAGAAATTGACCGCTGTTGAGTAGTTGTCAACATATATGGATTGCATTTGGATTTGCTTAACCAGTTTAAACACAAAAATACAGATTTTAGAAAAATTGTCAGCTTTTAAAGATTCACATTTTCCAGATCATTTAAAATGTATTGACACCATCCAAGGAGCTAAGAAAGACAAATACTGTTCAATTTATACGTATGTTTATGCCTTAACCCTTTATACCTTGTATTCCATTCCCGTAAATACGGAGAACACTTGCCTAATATAAATGTACCCTGACGAAAGCAATAGTAGAATAATAAAACAAAAAATAAACACTGGTAAAATAAACGCACTGTACAGAGTGAAAGCAATGAGCATTGTGTTACCATAGGGGCTGTGCTAGGATAACAGAGTTGATTGCCATTCATCATTCTACAAATGTGTGTACTTTGCACAGCCCTTTCGGTGATGACTATTAAACAACGTAAAGGATACGTTATAACAATTCAGTTCTCACAACAATGCGCAGCGAACTATACTGCAGGTAACAAAATGCAACAACAACCTATACCAATTCATATATCTATCTTACAGCTATATTGTTCTTCACGAGGGCAATGTTAGAGCTATTCCAAATAACCCCTTATTGAGAATGCCCATCCTCGAAGTCTCAACCTAGCTCTCACTTTTAAAACTCAATTTGCATTTCATGCATATCAAATAGTAAATAAAAGATTAAGAGAAAATGTGAGCTTACCAACGCCGTATTTCTCATGTTCTGTAGGTATCCACATTTTTTTTTTACGATTGGTGCATTTATAAAGAAATGCAAAAAGCGACACCAAAACACATACAAAAATCCGTGCGATAACACTGTTTTCTACTGACACTCTCTCCACAGCACAGTCATTGTTCTGTTTGCAAGAGCTAAACCAGAGCTACTGTAGTACATTATCAAAGACAGCGAGAGAGAGAGAATAGACAACCTATTCTGGGAGTTGTAGTTATTTATCTTTCTGGAGGTGTAACCAAAACGCGCATGGACTCAGATTCCCGTCAACACCTGCGAGGCCACGAGAGTATTATGTGGATAAATGGGAGCGTTCACGGAGATCAGTCTGCGCAGATTCTCTGCAGAATGTGACCAATTTAGCCAATAATCTTCTAAGAATGATCTCCGTGAACGCACCCATTGGCTAAATTGGTCAGATTCTGTAGAGAATCTGCGCAGATTGATCTCCGTGAACGCTCCCTATGGTTGGTTCTTTTAACGGTTTTCGGATCACATGACAGTAATATCATGGATGTCTCTGTGGTACAGCACATCGTTAAAGGTAGACATTATCAATCACATTGTACTATGACTATGTTTAGGGTTACCATATGGCTCCAGATTAACCGGACGCTTTGAGACAGACCGGGATTTCAAAATTCCCCCTAAATTGAAAGTAATTCACGTATAAATGAGCTCCACCTTTGCTGAGATTAATCCTGCTGTGGTGGAATTGCTTGGGCGCAGCAAACAATTCACACTGATCAGCTGCTTCTGATCAGATCTTAATGAACGAATAGCTAATTTATCGATAGAGCAACGAGATGATGATGCGATTGTATTTGCAGAATAATATGGGCGATTGAATTTTAACATACAGAAAAAAATAGCGACTGGCTGCAATTCATTCCTAGTTTAATACAATTATTTGACGCGCATGCGGGTATTTAAGCACCATTATTAATTGTAGCTAAGGATGGTTCATTTACACCTTCATTTATTTCAATTTAGGGGCAAGTTTGAAATCCCGTTCTGTCTCACAGCGTCCGGGTAATCTGGAGCCACATGGTAACCCTAAATGTTGTTAATTTACTTCAATTTAATTATACCAGTATAATAATATATGTGGTCATAAACTACGTTTGTGGCAGTAGTGCTTTGCGGTAGTTGATACACTGTAGCACAGATCTAAATTGACACGGACATTTTGTTTGTAAACAGAGTATATATAAACTATTATGATGGTAAATGTTTGAAAGCAAGTAGAGTAATGATGTCGTGATCAGCATGTCGGCATCTCTGCCTCCTGGTAACTAGGTAGAATGGCTGTTATTGAAGAATCGTAACTTAATGTCAATAACGTTAGAATGTCACACACGCACAAAATAATAATCGGTGATATTTCTACAGGTAGAATGTTTTCGTTATATTTAAATATATCGATGGAGTTTTAGAGTAAAAACTAAGACACAATCTGATCAGAAAATTGTTATGTTTGTATAAAGAAACTGATAGTGACATGACAAGATCGGAGTCCTGTCTAGCTGGTATACATGTTTGAGGTCGCATTGAAAAGGTAGCTATGCCCCTTTAAAATAAATATAAACACACCGTGTTTAATTACCTTTATTCAAATGTACATCAATTAATTTTGAAGAATATTGTTAAAGCTTATTAGACAATGCTACAGTAATCGAGGTCAGTGGACTGTCACAGGATAGCTCTGTTGTTAAATTTTGCCTTTTCAGGGTGTAAGAATTCCGAGGTCACTTCCCCCAGCCTCTCCTTCTCCAAACAAAAGACTTGGGGTGCTCAGGTTCAGAAGAGCTTTCACAGTGTGATTTAGAAAAAGAAAACTATCCCTACTGAGATTACCTCCATTCCCGGTAACGATAGGGAATGTGGAGGTATATGTTGAGATATTCCTACTTGGCCAGTTTTTTGTGTGGTTATCATCAGCATGGATGAAGAGTTGTTTTTTTTTTTCAGGTGTGCTAAACCACATATCACGGATCGGTTGGTTCTTGTAAATATAATTTTCCAACTCAGAAATCACATTTCACATCAGTTATTTGTCTATTTTGGATTTTCTGCTCTAAAAGAACAGGTCGTTTTTTAAGCATTTTGGTAACACTAAATAGCTGCAGGTGTCACGTCTGCAGAGAGATTTACTGTACTCAAAAAAGGAGGAAGAAGCCCTACCTGGTCCTTGCCACAAAGATTGAACACATTATTTAGTTTGCTTTTTTTTTTTTTTTTGGTTAAATAAATTTAATTCTCATGGTGTATTTTATTAATTAAAACTATTTTAAAAAAAAAAACGTTTTTCACTTGTATCAGATGTTGTTTAACTTTTAACACTACTAATGAGCACTGTTACAAAAAATGCCAATTACATGCCCCACTGTATTTTCAGTTGTTTTCTTTCTTTTCCAACTTTGAAACACCAACAGTTCAAAATACACAAGCCCAGATTTTCTACTCCCTTAAAACTCATGTTGAAAATGCCTCCTCATTTTATTTGGATGTCCTAGTTTACAGAACTTTTTAGTACAGGTCTGAAATGTCTGGTGACTATTCAAAATTCTGAAGTTAAAAGAACCCCTGTGGCCTCTATAGAGCTCTCTAACATGTCTTATGTCTCAGTACAGCTGATAACCAAAGAGTAACCATTTACTCTTTCAGAGATATATGCTATAAAACTATTTCCTAGCAGACACCCTTATCCAGGTTACATTATTTTTACATACAACTACCCATTTATACAGTTGGGTTTTTACTGGAGCAATCTAGGTAAAGTACCTTGCTCAAGGGTACAGCAGCAGTGTCACCCACCTGGGATTGAACCCATGACCCTCTGGTCAAGAGTCCAGAGCCCTAACCACTACTCCACACTGCTGCCCTGATCAAGCATGCTGACAGCAAAACACAACATTATTTTTACAGTTTTAATCCATTGTGTGTGATGCATTATGTACATTTATACTGTAGCATTTTACTGTATGATTACCATACAGTATTATTGCACTCAGAGCCAAACTGTGACTCCCACACAGTGGCACAACATTTATTATAAATTATAAATTTATACCAAAGGGGTTGGGGGTTGAGTATGCCAAAATCCATTATTAGCATACAAAAAAAGTGATGACAATTGGGTGTTCAATGCAAAACTACTGCTAGATTCATGCATTTTAACGTTCTAGTAACACATGTTTTGATATCTCTCTGCAGTAAAGGCACAATCAGGTGGGTAACATCATTTAAAATGAGATTAGACATGCTGTATATCACTGCACAATTCCACCATAGGAATTAGGGCTGCACTAAAGCAAAAAATGCATACATTCATTGTTTGTAAAAGAGAATAGTATCATCTTTTCATGTCTAATTTTAAATGTTTGAGGTGCTGTTTTAACACATTACAGACAGGTGAATATGAATAGTTGCAGCTTTCATGAGTAACACCAGCCGATTTAAAATGGTGTTGATTCTCAGAGGTGCACATACCAGGCTCTGTAGTGTCTTAAAATAATGAGCCTATAGTACGTCACCATCTGAATCAAATCGTACTGGGTTTTGTATTTGCTCTTATTAGGACTGAAGTCAGTGTATTTTGTATCTTGCTCTTAATTGTACTGTAATTCTTGATATGTATTTTTTGTATATAACTGTAAGTCACCCTGGGTAAGGGCATCTGCTAAGAAATAAATAATAATTAAATTGGTTAACATGTGTTGTCTAGGGACATATTAGTAGTAAGTTCAGGGCCTCACGTACAGTGCGGTTCTGATTAATAATTTAGATACAAAATACAATACAGATATTACATTTAGCTTCATTTGAAATGCATGACAGATTATACTGTTAGGGTTTTCTATGGCAACAAAGCATAGAATAATATTGCATGAAAAATGACACTATTTGCATAAATTGCATACACTAAACTTTGTAGCACTAATCTGCCATTGAAAACACACCATTTTAAGATACAAATTTAAAGGATGAGGTTTACATTTATAACTAAGGCAGTACCATTTAAGTATTTAAAAACTCATACTATTCATACTATTAACAATAATATATTTTTGTCAGAGTGTGATACTGTATGATTATTGTTATTATTATTTATTTATTAGCAGACGCCCTTATCCAGGGCGACTCACAATTGTTACAAGATATCACATTATTTTTACATACAATTACCCATTTATACAGTTGGGTTTTTACTGGAACAATCTAGGTAAAGTACCTTGCTCAAGGGTACAGCAGCAGTGTTCTCCACCGGGGATTGAATCCACAACCCTCCGATCAAGAGTCCAGAGCCCTAACCACTACTCCACACTGCTGCCCAGCCTCCATTCTCAAATGAGAATGAGAATGGAAGCTGGGTATCATCAGTGTAGAAGAAATCATTCCAGTCCAGGTGACCAAGTGGAGACAAGACTGCTGATGAAAAGAACCCAGACCTGGGGTGCTCCAGTGTTATTAAGCTGTCAGAATGATAGCAGCTGCTCCTGACTTTTATAGAAAAATAATCCATTTGTAGTAAAGGGGTGAGTCATTGTGAGTTTGATTCATCATACATTTCTACTCTATGGTCTGAGATGTTGAAAGCAGGTGATCAGCAGGTCATTCACTACAGTGCCATTGCTAGCGCAGTCTGTCCACTGTTGGGGCCAAAGTCACATCAGAATATGTAAGTGATTACATTACTGAGCAAACCTTCTAAAGCTGCAGAATTTGTCAGATGCCCTTGCAGAATTTAACAAGGTTTTAAAGAGAATGAGAGTAACAGTGTCAGTGACAGTGTATTGCAGTCAGGATGAAATGGAGTCACCTGGCAAGTTAGTTTTCTTTAACGTGAAGGCTGTTAGAAATCCATTGATAGGATTGATAGTATATAAGAGTAACTCATTATAATACAGGTTGTAAAATGTATTGACAGAATAGAATATTCACTTTGTTTATAATTGAATATGTGTTAACCAAGTGGGTACAGGTGAGTGTACGTTAATAATAATAATAATAATAATAATAATAATAATAATAATAATAATAATAATAATAATAATCTTTATTTTTAATATAGCACCTTTCACAATAAAAATTGCTGCAAAGCGCTTCACATGAATAAAAACATTGACAAATATTAATAAAAGGATATGGATCTGTTCCCTAAAGATTTAGGTAATTCTGCTGCTCGGCTTTAATGAGCCTTAACATGCAGTTTTAGGTTTATCAAAGGAAACACTGGTGTTCATTTTTAGGTTTAACAACTACTGAGGTTCCTCATTATGATTAGTGCTGGGACGAGCACAGGATTTTCATGTTCGGATATTCGCTCATAATTTAAATATCTGTTCGTTTTCAAAAAGTAATAAGAGCCATTATATTGCTCAGAATGCAGGCAGAGACGGCATAACAGCAGGGACAGTGTGCCTTTAATTTATAGCACAACGTTACAATATGTAACACGTTTAAGTAGAAAAATATCCCAGGAGAAAAGAATCCGTTGTTTAGGCCTTACTTTACCCCCAGTAAATTAACTACAAAACAAAGGATGCCGAATAGCAGTTCAAGTAAAGCATTGTTTTGTTTATTCCTGAAATAAATTGTACATAAAGTTGAATACATGTCAAAAAATACTTGTTCAAATATTCTGATATTTGTCCCAGCACTAATTATGATAGGAAAAATTTTAGGGGTTTGAAGGCGCAAAAAGTAAATAAATCCCTCATGGGGGAAAAAAAAGGTCTTAGAAAAGTATTGGATCTGAGGTGGTGTGCCAAGTAAGCTTGCATCGTCTGTTGCATTGAGTTTGGGGAGGAAGTTCAGAAAATGAAGTTTTGGGATCATAAAATTATGTTTTAGTTAGACAATTTTAAAATGTTCTATCAAAAACAGCTAACTAAATGCATGGTCGAAACAAGGTGAACTAATTGAAAAGAAAGGGATTCATTGATTAGTCACAAAGGAAGAATCACAGTTATAGATAAATACCACACATCTCCTGGGGTGATCGGGGGGCTAAAAATAC
Source organism: Acipenser ruthenus (assembly GCF_902713425.1). Lineage (NCBI taxonomy): Eukaryota > Metazoa > Chordata > Actinopteri > Acipenseriformes > Acipenseridae > Acipenser > Acipenser ruthenus. Next base: position 10,778,894 of record NC_081202.1, read on the forward strand.
TGGGGGTTAGCCTGGTTAATAACAGACGAGCCAATGGGAGTTGAGCCATGACTCAATTTCACAGTGCTGTGAATCTCTCTGCAATGCACTGTAGACAACGCACAGACAACAGACTTGTTCCAGACACACTCTGTGATGCATCACTAATATTTAAAGAGCTCAAATCCATTTATTACTGCAGTTCATGTATGTGTAATCAGCATCCAGTCAGGACCCTGCTTACTCTAATCTTTTTACTAAAACAGACATTTCTTGAGCTGAGCAGGATGGTTTGCATTAATTTCTAACCAAGTAAAAATCAGCTTAATGTACAAGCATCTGAAATACAGTGTACTAATATTGATGATTTTGTAAATGGTTTTCACTTATCTTCAAAGCTTAATTTGAAAGCTAAAAAAGCTGTCATTCTGTAAATAAATTTACATTCTAAGTTATAGATGTCATAAATAATGCACACTCTTATTAAAGATGTCATGGTAGAACTACAATCTGTGGACTTATTTGCATAAAATACATATTTTCAAATCCTTACCTTTTTAGAAAGTATGATTTTAAGAGTTATATATATATTAAATTAAAAGTAACATCTAAATCTGTCTTTCTTGTGCTTTATGGAAAAGTGATTTTACAGGCAGCCACTATAAAATAATTGAAATAAACTACAATTACAAAGCAGTAATAGAGTACATCATTTTAATGTATTATGAAAATGGTTTAAATTCCTCATTTCCTTAAGAAAAACTAAATGTTGGAAACTTGAAGTATGGATAATTTAGTACACAGTCAACAGACAGTTTGTTTCATGATTACATTCTTATGTTCCAGCGCATTAATACACTTCTTGTTATTTAATATCATGTGTTTATATCCAGTATCTCACAAGCTGACAGAAATTTGTAATGTACAAAGTTACCGTGCTGTATGTATTTTTTATTTAAATGGCAAAGATTCTATTTTGGAGCCCCTGTCTTTACCGGAAAGCCCAGGGGAAGTATACCTCCAGACAATTCCTCTGCATCCTCTGTGAGGAAAGCTATTCTCTTACTGAAAAGGATGCACTCCTGAAGCATTTGATCCTTGAGCACAAACTGGTGATAGCTGATGTCAAACGTATTGCTGATTTTAGAAGGTAAAGTATTTGATGCAATATAACCAAACCCTCTTTCACATTATTATTATTATTATTATTATTATTATTATTATTATTATTATTATTATTATTATTATTATTATTATTGTATCCTCAATATTGTGTTGTATTTCAGCTCTTCAGCATTGGTTGGAATTGTTGTGGTCTTTGGCCATTTCCTAGTAGAAAAGTGCAAATAACATTGCAGTTTGAATTATTCAAAGTTGCAAGTGTATGCCATAATGACCATTTGAAGTTTTAGTGAGATCCAGTGAGCTTTCAATGTGAAATGCACATACCAATACAATGTCTGTTATAGAAAACTATTTTGTAAAAAAAAAAAAAAGTAAATTAAATGTGTGTATTTATTGTGATCCCCTCCTGAATAAGAACAATTTACGATAGTTAGCTGTCCAAAAATGATTCAGGAAGAACCCCTAAGTCCCTAAGTTTCTAGAAAACACTAGGGGTGTTCTGTAACCCTTTAACCAAACTAATTCTGCCAAAGATCTGAAGGAGCTGACATTTCTTAAGATGAGTTTTGACACTGGAAGGTCAGGGAGTGTTAACATAAAGAATGCATGAGCCTGCTTTGTGGTTCAATACACTAAAGCACTATGAGGATGTTTCTTCAGCACACTGACAAGTTCAAGTCTCCGTTGGGGGTGATGCCTACAACCAGACTCTTTGTGGAGGATTGGGTACTACTATATGTGAATTCCCACAAAGCTCCACCAAAGCAACGTGGTCATAAAAAGATGAACTCTTCTTTTCCTGTGCATAACATGAAGTGGGTGATGATGATCCACAGACCAGACAGAGTGGTTACCTGGTTAACTAACTGGCAACATTTATAAAGAGCAAGACCTCCTAACTGACATGTATGCTTTCTACCACAGTTGCAGTTCATACAGTATGTAATATAGTGTAATAATGCGGTGTGAGTGTGTTTCCTTCCCAAAAATGATTAAAGTGATTGTAGCTAATGACATCATTCCATACATTCTCAACACTATGGCCATGCTTTCACTGTATTGTTCTCAGAAGTTTAGTTTTCAGAAAAAAATAAATTTTAGCAAACATAGTTAAAGACATCACTGTATGCAAGTCTTTCTTGACCCAAGAAGTGCAAGTGTAACAGACGTCCTGGAAGAGAAGGCAAGCAAACTGAGAACTCTTTTATCTAGTGTAGTAACAGATGTCATGTTTTTAAAAGGAAAATACATGTTTGCGAAATACTGTTTCTTTTGAAACATAATCAATGGAATTGCATGACATGTACAGTTTCTGAAAGGTCATCAATTGCATCAATTACTCGTAAAGTCATAAAGTCAGAGTATCTGCACAGCCCTGTATCTAATGCCCTGTATCTAATGTACTGCCTGGCAACTGTATTTCCAAACACTGCCGTTGGCAATAATCTATGTTTTAAGGGCCAAAGTAAGTATGCATTTTTGCTTGTTTATTTTTGGAAGGGTCCGACATGGATCAATAATGCCCCTTAATTTGTAGCACTCATTTGAAACTTAGTATTTGTTGTTTTTTAGATACATCTTGTATTGGAGGAAAAGATTTCCTGAGCAGCCTATTACTGATTTCTGCAGTGTGAGAAGGACAAATTCAGAAGGCCCTGTCAGTAAGTTTGTTTTTTTTCTCCCTAGACCACTTTAATAAACCAGTACACTTTGAAACAGGAGCTCAAACCCACTCTCTTAGTAAATCTCTTTGAAACAGCTGTACTTCTGTCTCTTTCCAATACTATACCATCCTCCATAAATTCTTTATCATCCATTGTTTAAAAAAATAAAAGACTGCACCGCTTTTGTGAACCAGGTTCAAGGCAAGCGGCAGTGGTACAGCTGGCTCTCTATTTAGACGCAGAGTATGATAATGTTCCTGTGCCTTGTATTTTAAAAATAACTTTGATTTCTTGGACTATTTTATCAGAACAACTGGGAGGAGGAAACTTATTTGTAAGCTGCTTTTCCAATCAGTAAGAGAAAGCATTTAAATGTGTTCACTGGATATCAAACAACAACTGCAGTTATCCCTATTTATATCCCTATTTTTGATTTTTTTAAAAAATCACCAGGTGTGCTATTAAGCATTCCTGTAAAGGGAGCTTAATGTTTTTCAAAATTGATTTTTGGCCACATGTGTTTAAACTTGAGGTCTGCACGGGCAGAAAATCCGGGACCTGGTACCCACTGTGAAAAATACCCAGATACCCGGGTCTTTTTTGGGTAATGATTAAAAAAAGAAAAAAATCACATATATTTATGTTTTAAGTGCATGATACATATTTAAATACTATATAGTACACTATAGTACAGATCTGTAGACTTGTGTAACCTTTTCCAGTACTGGAAACATCAAAATAATAATAATAATAATAATAATAATAATAATAATAATAATAATAATAATAATAATAATAATAATAATAAACATCTCAGTTTGAATGCAGTTATTAATATTAAATGCGCTTTGTGCTGTAGATTCTTTGTGACATCTATTGGCCATATTCCTCTGTTGTTGTTAACTAGCATGCAAGCAAAGCTTCTTTACCAAAGCAGGAGAAAACAGAATTTGCAGACTCTGCCAAAGAAATATTTCATTCAAAGGAGGAAGCACTAGCACACTGACTAATGTGCTCCACAGATATTTTGTATTTAACCCAAAACAAAATAGGTAAACGTTTCGTAAGTGAGTAATGTTTTTCTCATACTGATTTCATTTTGCACCTTTGCACCTTTTCGCTTTTTCTTAGTTAATCTACTTCTTTAAAAAAAAAAAAAATATATATATATATATATATATATATATATATATATATATATATATATATATATATATTAATTACAGTTTTCAGTCTGTTTTCTGGGGTACACTGCTCACAATACTTTAGTTATGTGCTTAGTTATTTTTAAATGAAGACTACTTATTTTATATTTTTGGTAAGAAACTCTATCTGCGCAATAACTAAGCAATAAAGCATTCCGTATTGGAAGCACGCGGTTATTATTAATGGATCACAGAGTTAGCACTGACATGAACCCAGCAATATGTTGTTATGTTTTTTTCTTTCCGATTTAGTGCCTGAGAAGAATAGTTGTTGCAGTTATTATTATTGAGGTGTACTTGCCACTGTGTGTAATTGTTTTCTGTAAAACATGGATATCCTGTCACTTAAGAAAACACATGCAAAGCTTGTTTTAACATTGTCTTTATTACTCCGGCCAGAGTCCTGTGCTTACAACTGCTTTATTTTCTAGATTTTCTTTAAATTCTCAAATTAATAATCGATTCCCGAGTTGGGTAATTTAAAACCCGGTACCCGTGCCGACCTCTAGTTTAAACCCTCACCATATGCTATAAACCATTAACAATAAACACTGTGCAATACTTTTATTTCTTTAACTTTACAACCACTGCTCATTGATTCAATGTATACTATCAGAGATACCTTTCTCCTCACATTATGCCTCCTCATTTTGTTCACATATCAGTTTCATATGACAGTACCAGGAATTCATCAGCTGAATTTAGTTTTGTAAAGCATTATTTTGCATGCTAACAATTTACGGCCTATATTTCCCCTAGGGGACATTGCCCCTTCTTTAGTAAATGTATTATATGGACTATTTGCCCAATTAGTGAAACTAATTGTTACTGCACATTAGATCTCAATGCTGTTTTATAACTCTGAAAATATTGTACAGTTCTCCTTTACAAAAACTAGGTAACACAAAAGGACAAATTACCTAAATTGTGTGACTTTAAAAATTTAAATGTGTTTTCTGTATGACTGTGAAAACGCAAGAGGTCTGTTGTGAAACAACGTTTTCAAATACATTTTCCTTTGTGATTTAGTAAATGATGTTAATCCCTTTTTGTAATGGGAATAATAGCATACAAATACACTGTACCAAAATGCATATTTTGCCATGATAGGGTTTTTTGAGATCTAGATTGCTGTAGCTTCAATTGGATCATCAATTCTGCACTTCCTGACTAATCAATGGCTATAAAGTTAGAATGTGATTCACAAACATAAAGCCATAGCTTGTATTAAACAAGAATGTCCAATCTATACCAGTAATGAATTCATAGAATAATGTTTCTGCCAGTAATACATAGTTGGTGGTATGGTAGACATGTCTGTTCTTGGCAACAGCATCACTTCTTAAATATACTGATTCAGTAGACATGTAGGCTTTAGTGTTTTTTTATACTTACTTAGAAATTGCGCTCTTGAGGAGGAAATGAACTCGCTTCCTGTCAGTGACGTAAGCCACATCATCTTGTTAGACATCTCTGTTTTGGTTTTCAATTAAAAGAAGTCTTAATGAAACATAATTTTTATTGTGTAAGAAATAATGGGCCTTACCTATGAAAACTGAAAGGAATTATAAGGATCAATAATAAAAGTGTTATAAACTTACCAGTAGTTGGGAATACAGTATGGGTCCTATGAAAAAAATCAGTATCAAACTCCACTCAAAATGAATCTAACATACCACGTGTATATCAACGGAAGCATATTGCTGCCACGTCGGGGAAGAATAAAAATCCTGCCATAATTACAAATATTTTTTTTGTATTTTATTTTTGCTGCCAGCCAAGTTCCAATGAAAATGCTAGACTCGCCAGCTGGTAATCTCTCGCTGCACGAGACTGATACTACATTTAAACTCTCTTGCTGTATGTACAACAGTATGACTGATCTGTGTTTAATTAGTAGAATTAAGAAAACAGGTATTGGCATTTTGGGATATGATAAAATTCAGTTGAGAACAAGTAGCTTGAACTGTAAGCAGTCTCAGAGGTGGAATTCAGTGTAATGAAATGATGGCCATGATCAAGGATGGGAATGCAGGAATGAATCAATATAATGTAGTTCATTTCATTTAATAGTGTTGAAGTCAAATATTATCAATAAGCTGATTAATTCAATCGTATGATTCAAATCAATCAGTGCAATACACCTATAGTACCAGCTACATAATACTACTACTGTTACTACAACTGAACCCAAGACCACCTAGTGTAAGCAAAGTCGCCACTGACCAGCCCTATGTCACCCAACTTAGTATTACTATTTCTACTGCTATAACTATAGCAAAGTGATTTTAGTTCTAAAACATGGAACAATGGTTCTATAATATTTATATCTGTAATGATAACATACTGTATATCTTTTTTTTTAAAGATGTCTTCTAATAAACTTGATTATTATGTTATGACTTTGCTGCAAGATAAACACTGCCATGCTCATGTGTTATTTCAGAAGGACAAGAGGATTACTTCCTGCTGTGTGACGTTTTACCAGAGGACAGGCTTCTTAGGGAGCAGCCTCAACAGAAAAGACTGGTAAGTGGTTAGTTTAGAAACATAATAAAACATAACTTTTACAATATAAATAGCTCAGTTCCTATGTAGTCTGAACAATTGTCAGTTTCAACTTGCATCCCTGAATAGTCACTGTATGTGGGGACAGATTTATTAAGCTTGTGCTGCATTTCCAATCGGGGTGGACATTTGCAGTGCTGTTGTTGGTAAACAAAATGAATATGGCCTTCATGATCCAGTGGTGCTGTGTTTAATGCTCAGACTCCGAGCACTCATCAAATGTATTTAATGCTACCTTTCCACAAGATTGATATTTTCAAATGATCAGAAGTGAGATGAACCTGAGGAATCTAAGATGATCTTGAAGAATGGATAAGCAACTGGCATAAGCATATACTGTATAAAGGGGTGCTTTTACCATTTGTGTAAAAGAGTGATGGTATGTAGGTCATTAAGGGCGGTGGTATTTAGGTCATCTCTTCACATTTGGTACAGCTGTATTTTATGTTTCTCTTAGTCTAGTGTAGATATGGGTATTGTCCACTATAAATTAAACAGCTGCTTGAAACCATTTGAGATGCAGGTTTAATAATTGTAAAATGTGTTCATGACTTCTAATCTAGTATGGCTGCCATAGTGCATTTCATGTTGGAAATAACATACACATCCTACTTACACAAAATTATTTTACTTGAAGGTGTGGGTTGCACTGATGTAATCATTTCTCAGGTGGTTAAAGGCCCTCATATCAGTATTACAGAGCTTTTTAAGCAGGATTGCATCTGGAGCATGGTGACCTACTTTTCATGGTATTGACACCTGAAATGTGTTATTTATAGCCCACTCCTCGCACAACTGTAATGTTTCTTTTCATCGACTTGACCCACTAAATGTATTTAGGTGACCTGCAATGACTTGCCTGCTGCTGCTGTGAAAACAGGGTTGTCTACTCTAAACAAATGATTGTACTGTATGTTCGCTGCAAACAGACCTTCTGGAATGGTTATACCATTTTCTAGTACATATATATTAATTAATTAGAGGTCGGCACGGGTAGAAAATCTGGAACCGGATACCTGCGGTGAAAAATACCCGTTTATGGGGGGGGGGGGGAGACGACAACCATTATTGTGGGTTGCAGTGCATTATGAGACAATATTTCATTGAAATGTTTATGGGTTGTAAAGAAGATATCTTAGACACAGAACTGTTTTTAAAACAAACATTTCTTTATTTATTGGAAACAATGTAAAATATGCCTCCTTGTTTTGAGTGATTTATTTTTATTGTTTGTTTAATTAAATATTTTTACTAATCTTAGTTAGCATTAGTAATGTGATTTACCAGAAAAATGACGTGTAGAATACACACGCACTCAAGCACACAAACGGTCGAATTGGGTACAGTAGCACACGCGAGTGTGTGCTGGGAGGGAGCTAACTTAAACGTGCCGTGAGAATAGATTTCGGACAGATTGCAATCACACTTTCTTTTAACTGCAACTTTTTTTCACAGAAAAGTTGTGATTTGAGATACACAAATGGCTTAACCGGTAGCAATTGAATTCTTAAAGGAGAGTATAAAGGGGTTAAAACACAGAAAATCAGGAGTCCTAAATAAAGATTTAAAACATATTAGGATTATACAATCTTTTCAAACAACGTCATTGACAGTTATTCTGAGTGGTAACATCCTTCTATCTTTAAAGTATTTTTAAAAATATATAGTATCAGGGGGAATCTAAATCTTTTAGTAGATAGCAAAAAGAATACAACATGCAGTTGATAATTCTGCAAAAAATGTTTGTTTTATAAATGTTTGTTTGTTACAGAAACTTGTGTGATTGTTTATTGAATTTGAGCTTTTGTCTAGGAGTTTCCAGGGAGCAAATTGTTAAACCATTCACAGTGAAAACAGACAGCATACGTATATAAATTCTTATTAATATACTGAGCGTCAGCCTTGAATGACATATTTATAGAAAATCAGTCCTGTCAGTCTATTTAAAAAATATCTTTGAATGAAAGATAAAAAAAATTAAATCTATATTTGATCCATGATTGTATAAACATTCATTTTTTTTAACAGAATTTCATTTTGAAAATTGCCAAAAATGAAAATAAAGTAGTTTATGTTTCTATTGAGATCTGTCTATGTTCGTAATACATTTACGAAATAAATTAAGATTTATGTGCATGTGGACTGCAGTGAATTAAAGCAAAAAAAAGCATTCATATTTCCAACACCAATATTTTTATACAGCTCACAATAACAGGAAACTCTTTGTCACTGTTTGTACCAGTTCCTGGACAGACTTTGTTCAATGACGTTAATCCAAAAGGATGTTGATACCAGCTGTTGATAACTTAAAATAAAATAAGCATGATTCTTTAAAAAAAAATAAAAGGCTGCTTGATTTTGATAACCACTTTCAATCTCATTCAGGTGTAATGGGGGGAAATTTAGTGCCTTCAGGTCAGTGAATATAAACCCTTTTCCCACTGCTTGCCTGGGATACACACTTGTATTTAGGAGGCTGTGTAGTCCAGTGGTTAAAGAAAAGGGCTTGTAACCAGGAGGTCCCTGGTTCAAATCCCACCTCAGCCACTTACTCATTGTATGACCCTGAGCAAGTCACTTAACCTCCTTGTGCTCCGTCTGTCGGGTGAGACGTAATTGTAAGTGGCTCTGCAGCTGATGCATAGTTCACACACCCTAGTCTCTGTAAGTCGCCTTGGATAAAGGTGTCTGCTAAATAAACAAATAATAAAAAGTTTGTCTTTCCACTGAAGAACAACAGAACAGCGGATAATATGTGAGCTGATGGCAGGCTGTTTGATTTGAGCACTGATATAACCAGAAATCATTTCATAAGGCTTTACACTAGATAGTTTGCATATGAAATTAGCTTTTAAAGTCATTAAGACCTGAACCAGAATCAATACAAAAAAAATAAAAATGCTTGACCTGGCTCCTGCAAAAATACCATTCTGTATGCCTTTTATTATGCAGGCATTGACTGAACATGCAAAGAGATGATAGAATACCAATAGTGACCATGTAGGAGAGGGCAAACAAGGCTTGCCCTGCCTTGGGTTTGGAGCCTCTTTGTCATGGCAATATCATCCTTAATATTATTTAATGGACTGAGCCAATCATTTTCATGTGTTTTCCTATTTAAAATACTGTTTAGCATAGTTAGATTGAAACATTAGCATATTTTATAGCAAGCTCAGTGTGTTCAGTTCTAGTTAGAGGCAATGCATGGGGGGGGGGGGGGGGGGGGTTGGGGTAGCTTGTGTATGAGGGTGTGAAGAATTTAGATTTAGAGAATTACTTTTTTTGAACAATGCTCCACATCCACTGAAATATGAAAAAGTTATTCAATGCTAGATCTCTCAGCGCTTGTTGTAGAAGTAACAGTATAACATATTCCAGCATATTGCACACACATTCATAGTATATTTGTGTTTAGAATATCTTTTTAGAGAAGTTCATTTTTAATACATATACGTAATGACTTACTGGAAATAGGTCAGTACTTCCTCATAGTTTTGTGTAATCGTTAAAAAAAAAAAATGAACTAATTATTGTCTCATTTATTGTCCGTATTGTGCAATTTCACAACATTTGTTACAGAAAGGCACCAGAATTGAAATAAACATAACTTAAAGCCATCTTGAGTACAGGGGTAATTCGGTACTTATGATTCAAGTTGTCATGAAAGGTAAGGCACTTGCTACAGCAGGTGCCATAAGAGCTTCCCCTCATATATGTGCAATCCGGTCTCCCCCTGCTATTCAGTCCTGGGGCCTTTATGTTTTAGTAAAAGCAGAAAGCCAAATAAAATCATTGAACCACTGCATCTAGAAACTTGTTTTCACTGTAATGCTTTTTATCATGAATCATTGTTATATAAACATTATATTAACTGCATGGAAGCTGTTTCAAGTGCGAGTAAGTATGTTTGCTTAGTATTTATTGGATTATCTGTCTGCTTGGTTTAATAAAAATCTACTGATTCTTCAAAATAGGCAATTTTTTTCAGAAATCCATTGGATAAACCCTTTTTGGGAGGCAATCAGGATTGCTTTGGAGATGATAGGCAATATATACAAAAAAGGTTCTGTGTGTAGCTTTTTAAAAAATCAAAGCCCTAATTATGCCTCTCTGGGGATTACTGCACCACCTTCACATATTGCACAGAATGAATATGAAGTGACATTTACTTTTACCTATTTTTAAATTATGCAACAGCTTGGATCAAAACTTTATATAGATTTTTTTTTCTTTTTTTTTTTTTTAACCTCCTGAAGACTTTTGCTCCTCAACCATATGGCGATAGAGCATGGCTTTAACATGGGGCTCCCAGACAACATTGTGTACTGCACTGAATTCCTGGACACACTGCAGAGGAAACTTGACAAGTAAGGACTCTGTGCTGCTTTATGATTTGTGTGTCAGATACTTGTGTCGCTGAAACTTTGTCGTTTTTGTTGCAGAATAGTGCTGAAATGATTATTTTTCAGATTGTAACTGGAACACACTCTGAATGTGCAACTTTGTTTAGTATTTATTAAATGTGGTAGTGGAATAGTAAAGCAGATTCAAACACCCAGGATTTTACATACTACAGTGGGTTCATAAAGATCATATAAACAGGAAATACATTTGGCACTGAGCGATATTTTGGTAATTGTCTGAATAATCAAATCTAGATTAATTGACTACATTGATCACTGTTTCATGCAGCTCTATTGGAGAATACATGTCAGATATATAATTTGTAAAACAAATGAATCAGTCATGTGAGGGGCTGCACATTTCTATAAAAATAAATGCTACATACTGTATTACAGGCGTTTCTGTATGTGTACTGTACAGGCTAGGTGCCCACATACCACTTTGCTCACACATTTTTCACACATTGTTACAAAGCTGGTACCACTTTATTGTAATGGCTCATTTATATAATTACTTTAGTAACACTTCACAGTTACAGACACTCCATCATCCCTAAATATCAAAGATGAGCTCAAGTAAAGAGCTCCAGACCGGTTTATTTATTTAACACATCTTTAAATATAAACAGATTCAAATTTATGTAGTTTGATAAGATTCCAGGTTAAAATTCTTAAATGAACTTCTGTGTAATGTGTAAAGCATGGGAATGATTTGACAAATACAGGCAGACAACGTTGTTATTATTATTATTATTATTATTATTATTATTATTATTATTATTATTATTATTATTGTTATTATTATTATTATTAATAATAATAATAATAATAACAATAATAATAATAATAATAATAATAATAATAATAATACATTTATGTTTGCAATGACTCAGTGTTTGTTATTGCAATTACTCAAATATCGTGTTCTTTTTTTACATTTTCTGTGTTTTGAGTTCATTAGCTGCTCCTCCGTTCCATGTGTCTGCCAGAGACATAATAACCTAGACTAGATCAATCAAGTTAGAGTCAGCGCCATCTTCTGAACTGATAAGAAGGATCACATTTCGATGTATTGCTGGCAGTACACTGCTCTGCACCAGATGGCACTGGCTTTTATGTCTATAAGGACACTTTGGCAAATCTAGCTTAGACTTCATGTGTCTCGGGCAGGCAACTAGAACAGAAGGGCAGCTCCTGAATCTGCCTCAAATGTCAATACAAAACACTTGGAAAGGCTGAAAGAATCATAAAATCTAGGGGAAAGTTAAAAAGAAAAAAATGTTGAGAATGTAATTTCAATATATTCCAATAATAACAGCTGAACCTAAAAATATATATTTTATTTGTAGCACTCATTTAGAATGAATTTTGCTTGATCAATTTTATACTACACTGTTGCACACCTGTGTACTTGTCAGGTACTGGCTGATTTCAAGTTGGTTTGAAATTTTCCGTTACAAAAAAGACATTTTGGTACTGTCAGAAAGGATCCAGGAAATTGATAATATTTCAAGGCTTCTATAAATTACAATTTTAACCCAGCCCTAGTTTTTCATATTACATAAATCTTAATATTGTCTTCTGTCTGTCTCAAACGTGACCAAAACACAAAATCACCCTCATGTAATTTAGATTTTTTTCCTTGTAGTGGTGGTTGGAGGAGAGATATTTGCATAAGGGACCAACACTTGTAACTTGGGGCTTAACAAATGTTTAACTTAAACATAAACAGTTAGGTGCTTTCACAAAAGTGCTTTCACAACAGGTTAATAATAACAATGAAATACTAATTGAGTTAATGGCAATCACATCTGAATTTACAATGGTTATCCTTTCCCTTTTGAAGTGCCTTTTCCTATTTCATGTTACATTTTATTTTGGTTCTAATACCGTTTCATGTTTAGGTTGTGAAAAGATATTAAATGGACAGCCCATCTGTCTTGTTACTACTATGTCATTTTCAGAATTTTCATATTAAACAGGAGAATGCCCCCTAGTGGAATGGAATTTAAAGTAGGGCGCTCGTCATGTTTATACTTACTCTTTTTGAAATGCCTGCATATAAAACAGGTTCCTGAAACAAAACTGGTAAAAGTTTCTTTCAACAAACTGTTACATTTTAAAACACACCAATATATAATAGTAAATAAAGCATGGCATTACCTCATTATAATCTAACTCCTGTACCACTCAAAATTCATTGCAATACTTGTAACAAAAGCTCAATAAATATATATGCCACATTTGTACAAAAAAATCAGGGTGATTAGGCTACTTTAACAAACGCTTCATGTGGCTTAATATATTGATTTATTATTTGTATTTATTTTTCATTTTATTTTGATTGTAATCGAAATCATGCATTAAGTGTAAACAATAAAATCAAATGTTGTATGTGTAAAACAAACAAAAAAACATTTAAACATTTCTGACTTATTGAGAAACTTGACCAGTTATTCCAGTAATAAAGTGGTGTAGGGTTTTTTCAGAGCACAATGAGTTTTATTTGAAAATCTTTCAAGTCGTTTTTACCACCAGAACCATTATAAAAGATGCTTCCTCACACTGTAGGCTCAGACTTAAACGGCCAATGGAAAGTTAAATATTGGATCTATTAATCGCATATCTCAATTTCAAACTTCTTTTGCAGTCTGCAGTGTGTTTACTGTGAGTAAACCTTCAGAGACAAAACAACCCTGAAAGATCACATGAGGAAGAAACAGCACCTCAGAATAAATGCTAAAAACCAGGAATATGACAAGTTCTATGTTATCAACTACTTGGTAAGATGTAATATCAGTACATGAAAATACATTGATTGCAAGGTGTGATAAACCTAAACAGCTGGTTTCACAGTCCTTGATTAGCACTAGTCTTGGACTACCTAATGTTAACTTAGGTAAGATAGTCCAAGATTAGTGCTAAACAGGGTCTGTGAAACTAACTATAAATGTTCTAGTTTGTTTATTTATTTATTTATTTATGTTGCATCAGAAATGTTAATGTCATTTCTGCCATCGAAGCTGGTAATCAGTGGGCATTGCTGTACCTTCCACATATAGTGGGAGGTACAGAAATGGTTTTGCAAGAGCCATGTGGGTTTGGCGCAGCCTGCTCCACCCCTGTGGGATTGTGTGCCTGTGAATGTTTCTTGTTTTATTGTGTTATTTATTTATTTATTTATTTTCTGAAAAGAACCTCTACAGTCTAAATAATTAGCATTTAAAGTGGAAGGTAGGTTAGACAGTAGGAAAATAATCTGCCCTTAAGGCATGAAAATGTAACTTTTGGAAAAAAAATACTTTGTATGTGTACTGTACCCATCACTAACGTCCACTTAAGTATGTAAGTCATCTGTTATCCCCTTTTATCTATTATATACCTTTATAAAAGTTAACTACATTATTCTATGGTAATACTGTACTAAAGCTTAGTGAAAGCAGGGCACATAACAGATAAGTAGCATTATAATAACACATGGTCAACCATAGTTAAGCTTTAAAGACATAGTACTGTATAAGCATGATAGAGTATATTGAAAAAATAACTGACGCCAATATATTGCAGACTTTATTAGGCTCATTTAGGTGTACAATATTGAACAGCATTTTACAAATTCACTAGCTATGAGTCATTTCCTAAAGTGTATAATAATTAATACAGTATGGGCTTGGTTTTAATTATCTATTTTAAACAGTTGCAGATCTAAATGCTGACACTCTTTAACTCCTTATTAATCCTGCTAGTGTATTTTTTTTTTCTGGGGTGTTATAGTACGGCTCTGTTTAGATAATCAAAATACACCCCTTTGTGTGTTGTAAAATAGTTTCTTAAGCAGCATCCTCTTACTGTTTGGCTGACATGATCACGCAATTGTATTGCCATGTTTTATCTAGAAAGGAATAGCTTGGCAAGAAAATGACAACAACATTATTATGACTGAGTGTGTGTTACCTCACCACTGAAGTATGCACTTTAGAGAACTGAGAGAACAGCATGGAAGAGTTTGGCAGTAAGGATGTATGTGCCGTGCCAGGCATATGGATCAGCAGGGGGAGTTTTATTTAGATTAATGGCAATCCCTCACCTCTCATAAACATACAACTCAGAATCAGAACCTAGAATATTAAAATAAAGTTGTTTTCTTTCTTAGGAACTGGGAAAGACCTGGGAAGAAGTTCAATCTGAAGATGACAGAGAGATGATAGAAGATCAAGATGAGTAAGCACAAGTCATAATCCAGCCTTGTTGTACAACCTGAAGTACTAAGAGTAAACAGTATCTAAAAAGACCAGCCTCAACAGAAACCTGAGTTTTTTCTTTAATTGAGAATGCCCAATTATTTTATCCAGCTCCCCCAATTTAAGTATGTCCAATAATGTTCCCTCACTACAGAAATTCCCCACAACAGCTAAGGTCATTGTGTGTCCTCCGAACACACAACCAAGCCAATTGTCCCTTAACACTGACGAGTTTGACAGCGAGTGTCGTCAAGCTGCTGTCTCCAGGAGGGCATTGACCAGCCATGCAGGTGTCCGCTTGAGCTCCCCAGGCACCCGACCAGTAGAGTCCACTGTAGCGCAGTGAGTAGAAATGATCACTGCCAACTTCCCTAACCCATGGGCGCACCAGAGCCAGTGCGACGCTACTTGAGGAAACCTCAACAAAGATGGACAGTTTGTGACAATAATTCTTGTCTTCTGACAAGCCACTCAGGGACCCCAATATATTTGTCCTAGTGTGTTTTAATAGTTTTTACTTCTAATTTTTCATTAGTGACTGGTCTGATTGGCAAGATTGCCCAGTTTGTTCTGTCTGTCTTTTTTGTGAACATCAGTCAGAAACCATGGACAAGATTTACAGTCACATGAAGGTAAGTCTGGTGATATACATCCGTACTAAAAAAGAAACTTACAGTAATGAAAGTATGATAAAAAAATAAAAAATAAAAGCATGTATTTTAGTAATGTATATCTTATGACTGAGCATTTTAAACTTATGGATAGGTCTGGGGATAGAAGTATAATTTACCGTTAAACTTCCACAAGAAAGGTTTCTAATCTACACTTTCACAATCTAGTTTCTCTCTAGATTTATCAATTTTCTGCAGATTTTTTAGTATTTAATTTTAAGTAGCAAATAAATACCTAGCTTCATGTATTGGTTTATTTTTTATGATTCATGAAATGATTCTATAATATATTCTTCCAAGTTAATGATTGTGTCATTTCCTGTGCTTTGTAAGTTATTAGTTAATTCAGGATTTTTGCTTTGTTCTGGAAAGTCTAGCCTATAGCATTGCTTAACTATTTACAGGATATGGAGTATTTGGCAAACATAATGCAAATTGCTTCTCTTTGTCAGCTGTTGTGCCAAATCACCTCCTTGTGTTGAAAAATTGATGTTTTAGTGTTTTGGTCACATAATTTGTTTTAATTAAAAAATGAGCTGCATTATAAAATTCTTACTCGTGTGTCTTGGTTGGTCTTTCTTAGGATACACATGGATTTGATCTGGCTAAAATAAAGACTGAACTTTGTGTGCAGAAATCAGCGATGTCGAGTATAATTCCAAAAACATTTTACAGTACATTCATTTGGTTTATTATCTCAATATACAACCATTGTTTTTAAAACATTTCAAGTTCAAATGTATTTCCTATCGAATTCTAGAAGCGATTAAAATGGTTTTCTTATTCGAGATTATTTAATTACTGTTATTGCTGCATTCTTTGAACTTTGACAGGTTTAAAGTTCTACCAGCAGGTGAAATTAGTAAACTTCATGTGAAGAGAAATCCATCAGTGTCAGTGTTACAGATGCATATCATTGATGCAAAACATATTAGGGCGCTTCAAGATAAATCCACATGGGATCAACCTCAGTGAACCTTTTATTTTTTCATTTGCCTTTCATTGGTTTGAGCAATACAGAAAAGCATGAAATCATATGTTTGAAATTCATTGCCATCAATTTAACAGTACAATATCTATTTTAAAGCAAGTAGCACAATGAAGGCCTGGTTACAGAAGGAGATCTTCAAGCAACTGTGTCCTTTGTGAATTCTCATGTGCCTTCATATTTCAAGCAACTTAAAAAACAGCTAAGTAGGCTGGAAAGTAAAACAATGTTCAATAAGTTTGGCTCTCGCCCAAACTGGTTCTTTGAAAAAACAACTTCAGTAAATATGAATGTACATGTTGCCTGTTGGCCCCCAGTACATTTCAGATAAGTTTGTTGTGCATCATATGCTATGTTACACATAGCGATTTCATCTCTTTAAGAGTCAAGAGTTTGCAGCGTTTAACCATGCCTTACACTTCACCTGTATATTCTAATGTCAACACTACAACAATTAGACAATCTTGCAGATCATGCTGCAATATCCATTTCAGAACAGAGAGGACATCAGTCCTAACTTTTAATATCTATGATAAATATGTTTAAAATGTTAATTGATGGTTGTCATAGTGGCTACTAACAGCTGTAGATGTCTAAAACATAATTTTAATTTTGAAATGCTTAGAATTGAAAAGGTGTGTACATTAATACATCACATCCACACTCACAGCAGCTTCTTTTCTTCTGCTTTTGTCCTTAGGTATTACTTTCCAACCTATGAAAATGATGCCCTCCTTTGTGCCCTGACTGACAGTGAGAGTGAATCGGAGACTGACAGTCAAAGCAAAGAAATCCCTGTCATTGCAGAAGACATTTCAAACCTAATAGCACTAAAGCAGACCAGTGTGTTAAATCAGCTGTTAAAAGACAGGACCTACAGCAGCTAGTGTGTGTATACATTTAAAGAACATCATATCTTATATGTTTGTTTATTTTCAAATGGCAGCACCAAGACAGAATGTAAGCTAAATGTATGCAATAAAAGTAATGTTAATGTTACGATTGTAATGCAGTCACTGTTTATGCTTGTCTTGTTTTTGTTTGAGAACAGGTGGCATCATTTGCTTAAAACTGGAATACATATATTTGAATGTTTCTGTCCTACAACCTCCTAATGTATATACTATTTGTGTAAATCTCTTTAATTTGTGGCTATTTTCTTACAGGTTTAATATCCAATACATTCGTAAGTTTGTTGCCTTAAGGCTGCCATCTTTACATTTTTTGTAAATATGTAAACTACATAGCACTGTTTAAACAATGAGCGGGGCCTTTAAAAATAAATACAAAAAAACTGCTGGTATATTACAGTTTCAATTAGAAAACTAAATTTGGAAAACCTCATGGATAATTAAAATAAAGCACGATCTTAAGTACACTTATTAAAGATTCTGCAAATCTACAGGTAACTTACACAAGCAAACTAAGAATACAAATCTTATTTTAGCAATAAAACTGCTTTTAGATTTACAAAAATGTGCTTGCTTAACAAGTAGAAAAAATGGGATTACATAAATATTAGAAATCGTATTGGAGATCAGTTATATATCGTCATTTGAAACAACGCTTAATTGAACATTGTCTACCTTTTTCTATATGGTCTCCTTTTCCAAATAGAGATTCATTTTTTATTTTTATTTTAGTATGTTGACTGAGTGCATTATGATGTACAGCAAGAGAATTTACACTCCACAGGTCAAACTCTGAGTATTCACTTGGCAGAAAGTCCAGTCAGGTGTGTTGTGGGCTGTAGTTTTATACTGTAACTGGTGCAGGTATTTAAAAAATAAATAAAATACATCTAGTGTCAGTCTTTGCAAGAAAAGAAGCTAGGTTGTTTAATAATGAACTGGATTGCCAAAAATATTTTACCCATTCAATTATTAAATTAGCCCCTCCTTCATAGCAGACATTGGAGCATGTATAGTATTGCTCTCAAACCTTTCTTTATAAATAGATTGTCCTAACCTAAAGTTTATGCAACAGTCTGGTTGTTTAAGCCCTTGATAATAAGCATTCAGAGCTGTTCAATATCAACCCTGCTTTGAAAGTGTATGCGATTTATATGGCTGCATCTGTGAGGTTTATTTGCTGCCCAAGACACTAGTTTTAACAAATTAGATTGTATGTAAAAAAAAAAAAAAAAAAAGAAGAAAAAAAAAGAAGAAAAAAACAGATTGACTAATTGATTCAAATGTTTATTAAAGATTATTGAGATTAATGAAAATCAAATTATGGCTTGAAACAATTTGGGATTCTTTAAAAAATAGTAATTAAAAGTACACAGACAATTTTATTGTTTGTTTTTCATAAATACATTTGTCCATATATGTATTTCCAAACTCTTGTATTCTGCATTAATCAAATCGGATATGTCACTTTTAATTATCAGACTTTACTTCTGTGTTGTGTGTTACATGTTGCGTAGCTTTACCCAGTGCTACCTGTCGAACTGATGAACCAAACTGAAGGGTGGTTATAGTCTCTTCATAATTTGGCACATCTAGGCTGATGTTTAGAAACACGCAGGCCTTTATTGGAATTGAAAAGAAAGAAATTAGCCCATTTTCAGCCATAAAGGCAAGACAATAATAATTCATAAACACGTGAGACCAGTTAATAAAACAATTGGTGCTGTGATCACCGAGTCATTTACAATGTATTGCACTATGTTAGGTTTAGTTTTAATTTCATATGAAAACAGCATATGATTTTAACCATACCATCAAGGACAATAGAAGCCAAATAAAACTGCAATTCAAATTAAAATCAACTAGTTTTACACACAATTTCTAAAAAGTAGTCCAGTTAAGTAGTGCTAATCATGTTATAACATAAATATTACCTTGGCATCTCCACTGAGGCCAGGTTGAAGCAGGTGTGTGAGTTTAGAATTTCTAAAAGGCACATGAAGGGCATTTCCTTTTATAGCTTTGAAAACCTAAAAATTGAGAAAAAATATTTTAACCATTCAATTATTAAGTTAGCCTATAATGGTCATACACGACAACCCTTCAGAGCAGGCAGTGTAGCATGTACAGTATTGCTCTCCCACCTTTCTTTATAATATCAAGTGTAATGCTCTGCTCTTTAATCTCACTAACAGAGGAATTCATCAGCATCCTAGCTCTATCCAAAAAATTCTAGTTCTCCTTATTCGAAGGTGGGGCTGGACTATTGACATTGATGTTACCTGTTGTCATGCCTATGAAAAACTTATCTATGTTTTCGTTCAGGTTTTAGAATATAACTAGATATTGCTTTTTTTTTTTGAAGATCTCTGTATTTCCTTTAATTTTTAAATAGCAAGGGGTGGACACCAATATCGTTATTTTGATATGATAGCGATAATAATTTCCATATCACGATATTGTGGGATTCAAATAAAATTAAAAAATCATGTATGCTCACAGAGACATACTTTGTATTGCTAAAACTGCTACCAACACTGTATAATCAAGTTTACTTTATATTAAGGTACAACAAACCCTATGCATACATAATCATTGTCACTCTCGCAGGCAAACACCACACATTAAAGTATTACTTAACCATTTTATTCCATTAATTGGCGTTTAGGTACCAAACGCTACTTATATGCTGCGTTAAGCACCAATGGCCATCCGTTTTGCATTGTTTTGAGATATGCGCATGCATCAGCAATTTTCATATCGTTGCACATCCCTACTAACTAGTTATTTTGGTTACTTAATGTCTTTTTCTGTTTTGTTTCTGAAAGCCACTTTTACATTAAAATTATATTTTACATATTTGGGAAAGACAATAGAATTGTATTCCTGACTGGCAATCCACAATATTTCTGTTGAAGTTACACTACCTGACTCAGAGAAGTCAAAGATGTGTTAATAGCTGCTGCTTCCACAAGCCTCTGTCCCAAAGCTTCAGTTCTGGAGATACGCTCAGAGCCGGCTAAGTCACACAGTGTTAGCGTACCATGGGACTTGACTCCAGACACTTTGTCAGTTCCATCCACTCTCAGTATGAGCACAAGGTGAGAACGAGAGCTGTCCAGCAGAATGAAAAAATACAAAAATCAGTTTGACAGTTGGAGGCTATTTAAACAGATTGGTAATGCATATTGTATCAGTGGTATAGAGATACACATACTGTCTGGGAGCCATGCAGGGCAAGTCTGGGATGAATGGGTCTGAAAAGTACCACAAATTCCTAGCCTTGTTTCACAAAATATAGGTATTGAGAGGTAAAACTGATGAGGTCTGCTCAGGATCTGCTCTTGCAAAATGTATTATATCAAGCAGCAAAGTTTAGCCTATCCAGCGAAAAATTGCGTATATTGATTCTGCCTAATATTAAGATAAAACTCAAAAGTATATGCTCCTTACTGTTTAAAATTCACAAAAATTATTTCAATTGGTTTAACGGTCATTGCTGTACCTAGAAAGACCATCAGACACTTATTAATCTCTAATTGTGTAAAATATGCGTAACACAGCACTTTGCCACTTAACTTATATTTCAGTTAAATATTTATTTAAAATGTAAATCATTATTTTGCAAAACCCAGAAATTAGGATTTAACAAATATTTTTTCAAAAGTTAGAAGTTGTTAAATATTTTCAGATTTATAAATTATATCTGAAAGTATGCATTATTCACAAGATTTATAAATTGAGGAAAAACAGTCATGTTTTTGGTTAAATCTGGGAATAAAAAGGCAGGTAAAAATATTTGTGCTATTTTTTTTATATTTGACACCCCATATGCCGCTGGCCTGCACAGACTTTACTAAACAATTGAATATATAACTTCATCTAGTTTGACTCAGATAAAGAGAAGCCAATAGTATTCTAGTTAAGAACCAACACTGAAGTAGGTCATCACAAGGGGTACCCAAAAGCCGCTGGCCTGCACTGATATATCATTTATATTTATATAACAAACGCCCCCGAAAGAGCCCAGATAGTCTGTCAATGAATCATTACACATGTTTTAAGTGACACTAGGAATTTGAAAATGCACATTAAATCTGGAAGAACTGCAAACTATGTACAACTGTGTTCTTTTGTTAAACTTTTTTTTTTTTTTGGAAAGCAATCATCATATGTTTGTGCAATTTTAAAGACTTTTGCAATCCATATTTTTGAGCAGACCTGTTATTTATTTCTCTCCGAGACCTGTAGTTTACAAAAATGGACATTAACATTCTAGTACTTTTAGGGACAATTAAGTCCATTTTTAGAGCACTTCTGCAATGTTGGCTCCTGGACAAGTAGGACTCTTCGCAAAGCTTCAACTCAAGAGTTATTTAAAGAAAGTCAGTTTTAACTATTAAAATGCAGTTTTAAACTCATGAAACTGTTCTATGCTGTTGATTAAAAGTTTAATGAATACCAAGCTGTATTTAATTCACTAAGACACTCAAAATAATACCTCACTATAGTTTCACAACATTGGCTTATTTGTCTCAGAACTATTTAATATAATTTTAGACAGTTATGAGGGTAGTAGCCCTTTTAGCATGCATCAGCATTTTTACTGATCAGTGTGCTGTATCAGTACAGAGGATGGGATGTGTACACACATAAAAGTATACAGTACATACGGGTATTGAGCCCATTGACTAAACACACACCTTGGGATTTTGTAACACATGAAGTAGGTTGTGGCTCAGTTCTGCATTTCTACTTTTGATTCATGTGACAAGACATCTTATCCTGTGTACAAATGTTATCACATGCATAGAATACTGGATAGAGTACAATTTAAAATAAAATATTTTTGTTTTAATAGCAAATTCATTTTTTGATTTACATTACATAAATACATTGTGTGATGGTGTCTCATTATAAAGAATACAATTTGGCACAAGATCTTTAACACAATAAGAAACACCCTACACTCAAAGAATTAAATTTGTGTTAACCTACAAGAAATGGTGGATAAAGCAATTCTTTTGGTACCTTGATATGTTCATTTTTGTAGAAGCAACTCTCCTATTTTTTTCTCCAAGGTGTGTGATGCTTTTAATGTCTTCCTCTGTTTTTATTTCAAATTCTGTCAAATCAGTAACTACAACTGTTTTTCCCTGGTTCCTTATTTCCAAACTACTTTTTGGGATTTTTGAAAAAAGGTCATAAAGTTTTTCATTGTAAATTTCCAGCATGGAGATCTGCAAAAGAAAAATAGAAGTGTGTTATATTATGCATTATTCTAATTAATGCAAAGTTTGAATGAGTCAATGTACAAATAAAGATTGTTTCATGTTTGTTGTATTTGTTAAAAGATTTATTGACTTTACCAGGGTTGTACACTTTGCAACTAAACAGTAAATAGTGAAAAATGTGCAAATACACATTTTCAGTTAAAGAAAGATCTGTTATTATATGCTTAAAGAAAAAAAACAGTACCTTAAGTTTGTATGTGATCATGGGTCTCTCATTGCATAAATGTAAAAGTTCCCTGATTGACCTGCATATATAAATGTCAAACAATAAATAGCCTACTCGCTGTCCTCATTGACATGTATATACTCTATACTTCACTTAGTAAATGGGCTATTGATCAGTAAAACTGTAATTTCTTTGTAAATACCTGATGCTTACTCCAGGGTTATCTTCAGAACCCATCATTGTATAAGTCTTTCCAGATCCCGTCTGACCATATGCCAGTATGCAGATGTTATATCCATCAACACAGGAAGCGATAATGGGACGTATTCCTTCAAACACTTCTTCCTATAAGTGTGGATAAAAAAGGGTACTAATGTTAAGAGTATTAACCTTTTTGGAATCGTATATGTACTAATTAAACTGAACATATTTATGTCTTGAAAATGCACTGTTTCCATGAAAGTTTACATTTTCTTTAAATACGCTATCAATAATAGGTATTCAGTTGAAGGTATTGTACGGTAATCTAATCTATAACTTTTTACAAGGCAGTACAGAGTCAGTACAGAGCTTGTCCCTTCTGTAGAAAACTATGACTTGATATGGGCAGAAGTTGTTACACATTACCTGAGTAGATCTTGGAGAATACACTTTATCAAAGGCAAACTTCTTCTTGCTGCCTTTATACATTAGTACAAGCTCTTCATCTGATGGAAGGATAATGCAGCTGGTGGTGGGTGAGTACCCCTTGCAGCGACAGAACACACGGACATTCCCACACATCTCCTGCAGCCTGTTGTAAAGCATCTTTCTTGCCAAAGCCTCCTTCTTGTATAGAGAGCGCATATCCTCAAGCTCTTGGGCTGAACTTAATGCAGCTTCCATCAGTTTAAACACTGGGTTCAACAGTCGCTTCATCAGGAACTCCATTTCAGAAAACCTAATCTTCAAAGTGGAGCTCAGCTCTTTGTTGGAAATGTTCAAGGCCCTGGTTATTTTGCTGACCTCTAGCAGTATTTCAGGCTCAATAAATGACCCAGCTTTTTTTATGATCACCTTCCCATGCAATGTCTTGTGTCTCTGGTTATACATAGCTTTTATTTTGGCATGGGATTCCTCCTGGTCAATCTCCAGCTCAGCAAGTCTTTGGGTTAAAGGGTGGATCATTTCTGACATGTGGTCGTTCACTTTCTGAAGGCATTTATTTCTCAAGAGTAAGTTTTCTACTTCATTGCATTTCATTTTCAATTGCTGTTTCAGGTCTTCAATAGCCTGTTCCTTTTGTAGATAATCCCTTTAAAAATAAAAAGGGTGGAGTCATAAATCACTTCACTTCAAGTAACACAACTCATATTGTTGTATTATACAATATTCAGTAATTATAATTAAATGTCTATTCTAACCTAGCAATAAAATGCAGTAATATTACCTGGTTTTAAAATTACTTATGTAGAACACTAAAAGACCAGCAGAAGGTGAGATATAACATTTAGTACAATCAGTGAATCAACTAAAATATCCATGAGAAAAAAATATTAATATTTATCTAACCCCATGGTGGATCCTTGTGGACTTTTTATTTCATATCTAAAGATGAAGTAACTTATCTGTAGAATATTCTATTCTGACCTGCTAGTTTACAGGTGCATTTGACTCCCAATGAGTCACCACCACCATACAGTATAGTGGTGTGTGGATATATATATCTTGCACTTTGTGCTTTTTAAACTTCTAAAAAGACATGCATTTTGCTATTTGTGGCTCTGTGTTCCTTTTCTCTTACTATTTTTAATGAATTGAATGGGTGGCCTATTAAAGTCATCAATTAAATTAGACAATCACTAATTTGTCTATTTTTTAATTTTTCCTAGATTTTCAGCTACAGTGGTTTGATTATACTGCTACTAATAACATTATCCTACGTATGTCACATAAATAAATGCAAAAATGTATGAAGAACTGGCTTATCCAATTGTCATGAAAATTGGTGTTAACATTATCATTGAGAACCTGGGAATATGGGGGGGGGGGCACTAGGACAGCAATATATATATATATATATATATATATATATATATATATATATATATATATATATATAAATATATATAAAATGGGTCTTATTAAAGAGAATTAGACAAATAACAGCTAGTGAATCTTATAATAGCATACCGAAAGTAGTTAGTGTCTCTGAAATTCTCCATCCCTTCTGGTGCTTTCAAAAGGCTGTCTCCGAAGATTGACAAAAAAATAGAAATGACTGCATCAGCATCATACTTGCATTGTCTAAGCGCTGCAGTTATTTCTTTATAGTCCACCAGACCAGGAAGAGCTTCCTGTGAAAGAACAGGTTATGTCATGTAGGTTTCATCTCATGCAAGTTTTTCCTGATTTAAAAAGAAATACTTATTTTATAGTCTGTGCATTTGCAACAATACAAGTTAAGGATCATTGTATAGCTTTTCAAAATACATTAAAAATAAATGTATTTTTTACCTTGACTTGCCAAACTCTTCTTTTGATGAAATCTATGTTCATTTCCCACTGCAATGGCAACACCAGCCACGTTCCAGAGTCAGAATGAAAGTATTTACAAATGTTTACTCTGTCCTGAAAGAATTAAGGAGGAAAATCACAACCAGTTTACAGAGCTTTTAAACAAAGGGCTTTACATTAAAATACATTACCTCAAACATGTAGGTCATGACCATTCCTCTTCCTGGTATGTAAAGCCCACCAGTACGTTCATCTTCCACAAGACTTGGGATCATTTGTTTACTTTCTGAGCTGAGAGGTTTACTTGACACCTGGTAGATATATGCATTTATTAATCAATGATGTATCCTTACATTCGCTAATTTTGTCTGTATCAGTTTTATAGATGTTGTGACCTAATTTTCTTTACCTCATTATTTCCATTAATGAATCTTCCTTGGCTATACCAGTCCTCAGGAAAAGGTACAATTCCCTGGTAATGTAGAGAAATAAATCAACAAAGATTTTGTAAGGATATAAATGTTAATGGTGACATTCAAGAAAGGTGCCTACCTTAGTATCATTAAAGTACATCATGATTCCATTTTCAGTAAAACAAGTATAAAGGCTTCCGTCTACATGGAGAAAAGTGTCAAATGCCATTGACACCTCTACTGGTTCTATGACTGGGATTGGGTAGGTCTCCTGAACTTCTGCAAAAGAGTGCTCCTGAAATTATGTATACTTGGTTATAAAAATGCTTATTTCATCTGAAATAAATCATTGTAATTTAAAAATAATTCTATAGCTTTTTGTGTCTAAGAATAACCGGTGTGTTTTACTTTGGCTAGTCAATCTAGTATTAAGGATTAAATAAACTACAAGGTTATAGTCCGTCCGTTCATCCATTCCCCCAGCCCCCTTTTAATTCCGCACATTTCTTATTTAGAAACATGTATTTTGTCGTTTCATACTCACATCCTGGGTTTGTTTTTTAGTGTTTAACGTATCTTTTAACAATTGTTCTATTGTTTCAATGGCCTTGTCTTCCTCAGGTGCCTGCCTCCTTTTTTTCGGTTTGCGTTCAGGTGTCTTCAGATTTACCTAAAAAAAAAACACATTTGAATCTTCTTAAATTGAAAAGGAATTACAGTACTGTTAAATAAATATGAGCTGCCTGCATTACCTTACTCCCATACCATGTTCACGGAGCAAATCCCAATAGATGCAATTCGGTTCACAAATTCCACATTGTCATTTCAAACTGGTGGAGATGAACAATAATCTAGTTATTACGATTGCTAATGATTATTCATACTTACATCCTGTGTTTCGTTGTTGGTGTTAAGGGTACTTTTTAACATTTCTTCTATTTCTTCGTCTGTTGTTCCCTGTTGGTTGGAGCTACCCATGTTAGAACTGTCTGGAACTGTGGTCTCACTTACTGAAGCCGCACTTCCCATTTTAAAATCAGTAAATAAATACCTGTAAAATAAAATTATTTAGGCTTGTAAATTGAAAACGAATGTGTGATTGAGTATTCAAAAAGGTCAACTTACCAAGTTATTTGCATCTACTAATGTGTTTCAAATGTTCATTTTCTAATTTGCGTCTATTTTGTACTATAAAAGTTATAGAGAGTTAGTTATTATAGCATTGCTAAAACGGAAGTACTAAGTAAATAGCCTATTATTCGTTGTACATAACGTACCAGGTTATCTTGACATTCATTATGTAGTTAGTAAAATATCAGTGTAATTGTTATTAATAAGAAATTAAGTATAAATTATACATATAAATATCGGTACAACACTTACTGTACACCTAAAGTAAGATATGTGTACAACTGGAAATAGCCTAAACACTGTTGCTAGGATGGAAAAGGTTAAATGACATTAATTAAAAACAAAACAAACAAAAAAAAAACGCAATCTTACCTCTGTGGTAGCTAGTAACAAAATTTCACCGCTGGTAGCTACTAGTAATATTACTGCTTCATCACATGGACAGGAAAAAAAATACAATAAACCTTTTAAACTGAAACCGACACACAAGTGTTCAAGTAGCAGTGTTGGTTGCCTTAGTAACATGTACACTTCAGCACGTCTGCATTTCAAAGCACATCATTCAACGTTGGTAAAAGTCATAATGGAATGCACGTTTGCTCAAATCTCTGCGTTCCATGATGAATGAAAAACAAACGGACAACGTGCAGGCAGTGTGTGTGTGTGTGTGTGCGCGCCGACTTCCTCGTGTCATTTAAACCCAGGAATGCAGAATACCTTCTATCTTCATACTGCAGTGTGCACGGGGGAAGGCAGCAGAGCAGGATTGGAAGGTGACGTAATTCACACACGAACACATAAACCCGATATACGCTCCTTGCAAAGGAGACGGCTCTTTTGTACAGCGCTATGCTTAGTGCGGTCCCGGGTTCACGCCCGCCCTCCGCCTGTCTGTGGATTGCCTCACACTGTGTGATGCGCCTGCCTGCGTTAACCGAGACCGCTGCAATACATATTGTGACGATGTACCTACCACTTTATAACACTACACCAGGTACAACGTCCGGTCTTTTCTAAAGTAATCCAGTGATCTGTAATCCCAGTTCCTCTTATAGATGACCATTTCCAAATTGCCAGTCATTTACAAATTTCAGAATTGCCACAATCCCCCGTTACCGTTACTTCTGCAGGGGTCCCTGCCAAATTTGCATTCAAAATACACAAACCTTATTTACAACAATTAAACCTTATTTACAACAATTAAACACCACACATAATACATCTTCGAATTCTAATGTAATTTCAAAATTACTGTATTATTATTATTATTATTATTATTATTATTATTATAAATAGACGTACTGATTGTGAATTAGTGGGCTAATGTGAAACAGGTGCGTGGATCAATTGCAGCTAAGTAGCTCTCATTAGCTCCTGAGGCTCTATATAAACCCACTGCGCAGTAAGAAATACCAAATTCAACTACGTAGGGCTGCCTTGGATTTAATGAGGCCGTGGTGGTTTAGAGTTGGGTAATTGTTGATCTTTTCTCTACTTCAGAAACGTTGATTTTATTGTGGGTGTTTCTCACTTTTGTTTCTTTGTTTAAATGCAGAATAACATTGCTGCTGCCGCGTTAGCCACTGAAGTTTGGACGCAGAACCCCCATAGGTATGCTAACGGTAGCTTATTAGAAATGTCTTTTATAGTTTCCTGTTTTTATTTGCGGTTGTGGTAAAATGCCGTTATGTTCTGCAGGCTCGGTGAGGACAGAATGTTAAGGGAGGATGATGTTGGATAGTTGTTTTGTGGGGAAATATTTCGCCATCAATGATTATGTTGTGTGGTGTCTGGCTTTTTTTTTTTTTTTTTTTTTCTCCCCTGTTGACCCGTAATTAATGACCCAAGTACAGAGAGTATTCCTGAGCTGTCTAGTATCAATTTAGCTTTGTCTTGCAAAATGCAGGTATGATGTTACATTATCTTATTGCTGATCACACATGTGCGCACGCGGTTAAAATCATACTATATTTAGTTCAGCTTTTTTTACACGTTTCTTTTGTAATTGGTGTGCAATGTGATTTATTTAACGTGTGTGTAACTTGTTTCAGTTCTTTAAGCTATTGTGGTGTGTGTGGTTTTTTTTTTTTTTTTTGTTTTTTTTTTTAAATATATCCATGACCTACACTCTCCAGGTGCCATTTGTGGACCCAATGTAAAGCAAAAGGTAACATCCAATTGCCCTTTTGAAAACACTTGCTACATTTACTATTTAATGGAAGGGCTTCTAGTTCTTGTGGATGTGTTGCATGCTGTTTAACTTTGGGTTTAATTTACAAACCCTTCCTATTCTTTCAGGTAACTCCTTCAGAACCTACCTTCTACCACGGACCTACTTGTTGAATAGTGCCAGAGAATACACCCTTTTACTCATCCAGCTGAATCTGGACTAGCCCAAGAAACCTTTTTTTCTTTTTTCATCCCTTTAACCAATTCAGTCCACTCTTGCAGTTTCACCTACAGTAACTGGCGACTGTGATGGTGCTGACTTCTATG
Organism: Acipenser ruthenus; assembly: GCF_902713425.1. Classification (NCBI taxonomy): domain Eukaryota; kingdom Metazoa; phylum Chordata; class Actinopteri; order Acipenseriformes; family Acipenseridae; genus Acipenser; species Acipenser ruthenus. Next base: position 10,808,645 of record NC_081202.1, read on the forward strand.
CCATTGTAATGTATGACATGAGTTGCAACTGGATTCCTTTTGTGGGCTCAAGAGAACTTGGAAGTCTGCTTGCCCTGTACAAGTATAATGCCAACTCTACCAATTTCTGGATGACTGACATACAAATTAATTGATACATATGAAGTGCTGGAACTTTTTAAAATGTGTAATGTAGTTATTTTGGGTTCAACACATTACTGACCTGATGTTTTGTGTCCTGTAGGTGATCCGTTCTTTAGGCTTGACCTTGAAGGATATTGAGGCCATGGTCGTGGTGGTTGACTTCTCTGTCCTGCAGTTTCCCTACAAAGATGGGTAACTATCCTGCAGACCAAGCGTTGGTATATTGTCAGCTTTTTGAGATTATAGTACCATTCTGTTTTCCTTAACCTGGATCCAAAATGTGTTTTTTTTTTTTTTTTTGTGTGTGTGTGTGTGTGTGTGTGTGTGTGTGTGTGTGTGTGTGTGTGTGTTTTTTCCCCAAGATTACTTCAACGAATGGAACTGGCAGCTCTTGCTGTGAAAGTGGAATCTATCCCCAGCTTGTCTCCAAGGTGGCTACCTCCAAGGGGTCCTAATTGCTGGCCTCTTAAGTCTAATGCGGTTTTCTACTTCTATGTCAATTCCTGTGGAACAACTAGGGTCAGTTGCAGATTTAAAATGCTGCCCCTAACTCCATAGTGTTCATGGTGACCTGTATTTGCATTGGCTGAACTACTTGAATGAAATGTATAAATTGTGGTCTGAAATGCCACTATCATTAAACTGCTTGTCCAGTTGACAGAGGTGATGCTTGTGCTGCCTATTGGCCTTTTTATGATTTGTCTTCTCGTTTGACAATAACCTCCAGACTTATGAGACTGACATGCTGTTCACATCTTACTGGTAAGACTTGCATCAAATTGAGTCCTGATTTGAGCATGAAACCCTAGCACCATCTCCTCTATCCAGGTTGAGCGTTGCCTGTCGCTATCTGGTCAATGACACCAAGGTAGTAGTTCTTGTACCGGAATAATCATACACCTGTAGTCCAGCCTGGCTTGGGGGAACTTGTGGTCATCTTGCGGCTTGCATTGGGGTATGACTTAAATTGTAAGTCTTAGATGCTGTAGTGTATTCGCCTGTAAATTCTTCCTTCTGTCTCTGCAGCTTCAACCTATGGTGCTCGGGATTACCCTGTTTGTGAATTATAAGGACACCATTGTATTTTGATAGGACTCCTGTACAGCAGGGATCCACAGGCTGAATTGTTTTTGGAGAACTGCTGGGCAACCTATTCTGCTGACTGGAATAGCTCAAATAGCTTTGTGGGTGATGTGGTCCTGACTATCCTTTCTAGCTGTGAACTTGGCAGATGAGTACTTTAACATCTTTTCACCTAGTCTCAAGCAAAGCAAGAGTGCTGTTCCCTTCTCGTCCTGAAGGTTATGAAATGAAAATTGTTTTTTTCTTCACGCGGCCAGGATGCACTGAAAGGACAAGTAAAGTGGAGTGTTGGTCTGGGATCTTGTACCACAATACATGGTTTGCTATGGAAGAATTCATTGTCCAAATCTTAACAGATGTTTATTCCAACTTTAAAAAAAAAAAAAAAAAAAACTGATAAATAGAGGTTTTCAATTTAGTAATTGCAAAGTTTTCATCTTCGGATGATGGTACTGCCTAATCCTATGGAAGCTAATTTTGCTTGACTAATTTCAGGAGCTGTGTGGTCCAGTGGTTAAAGAAAAGGGGCTTGTAACCAGGAGGTCCCCCAGTTCAAATCCCATCTCAGCCACTGACTCATTGTGTGACCCTGAGCAAGTCACTTAACCGCCTTGTGCTCCCTCTTTCGGGTGAGACATATTTGTAAGTGACTCTGCAGCTGATGCATAGTTTACACACCCTAGTCTCTGTAAGTCACCTTGGATAAAGGCGTCTGCTAAATAAACAAATATTGTACAATATAAATAATATTGTACTAAAAGGTGTATTGACACTTCAGATATACTTCTACTGCAGGGTTGTGATACGTGATTTCAAACTGGCCATCAGACGGGCTCTGTAGCAGACTGTGCATTCCAGGAAAACCAAGGCTTGGTAAGGGTTCGGGCTGGGGGAAGGGAGGAGGAGAATTTACACATGGTTTATTTAAAAGACCTGTAGTTGTTCTCCTGTAGGTTGCAGTGCTGAAAGAATGGATGGAGAAGTAAAGGCACTTGTCGTCTGGCCCAATTGAACTAAAGAGAAGTGGATCCCTTGGCTTTATGCCTAGCAGTGGCGATATAATTATTTATTTTTTTTGCATCATGTGAATACAATTGTAGTTCAACTCCTACCTACCAATTGTTTCTTTTTTAGTGTAACTGTATTCCCCTAACCTTTCATTTTTATTCTGTGGCAGCCTAAGTCAATCTGTGGTCTTCTCTAGGAGCCGCAATGGGTGTATGTACACATCTAATATTTAGGCTTAATGGCCCTGTTAACTATATTTCTCTTGCCTTACTCGCATGTGCTCTTTTCAAGATTTGGTAGTTCCTGCTCAGGTTTTTAGTTAAACTTGGACATGAAATCATTCCAGTGATTTTGTTTTTCCTGAATTGGTTCTCCCTTTCAGCTCTACACTTGCTCTGGGGATGAATCTAATAGTTTTAGGCTTTTTTTTTTTTTTTTTTTTTTTTTTTAAAAAAAGAAAAAACCACAACAAACTACTCAATGATGGGATTATTCTTTCAAGATGCCTGGTAGCTCCAAGGGAACAGGATGCTTACAGGTGCCAGATCCAGTGCTGACACATATAAAACTTGTCATGCAGGGCACATAATCCTTTCTACTTGGTATGCAGTGCAGAAACCTGCAGTTCATTTTAATTCAGGGTGTCTTAAGTCTGGAATTAAAGGGTTGTTAATAACCTTTTGAAAACTACTGGAACCATAGGTTATGTGCAACACGATTAAAAAGTGCCTCTAATATGCTTAACCTATTTTTTCCCAATGGAGTTCATAACTGAATCTCTGGAACGTCTTGCATTTTATGTGGATTTTAATTCCCCCCCCCCCCCCCCCCCCCATAACTGGCACTATGCCTTTTTGTAACTTGTTAAAACAGTTCTGTTTTGTATGCAAAAGGTGGTTTTCTAAATAGGCCTATTCAAAGTGGGGTGATGGTACATTTAACTCGCACACTCAACGCGAGCACAGCTGTACTTTGTTTTACCATATTGTAAATAAGTTGATTTTTTTTTTTATTAAATTGAGCATTGGTATAGTATTACATTGCTAAATTGCTAATAACTTATTCAATACAACAATTATTAATTTGCTCTGGCATAAACTTTTGGTTAAAGTTTTCATTATTTTTAAATGGTTGTGTTAACTTTTTTGTTAAAGTTAACATACACTTTACAATAGATTGGGTTACATCCGAATTGGTCATAGCTTTATTAATTTAAGCAATGGCAAATACACAAATCAAGACCCGATAGGCTGGGAACCAGTCTTGTTCTCAAACTGTAAATTACACCTGTTAGGTCAGGCTTTAAGCAGAAAATGAGAATGATAACAGGTTCCTGCAGATCTATAGTAAACATGCCTACAGCTAATGATAACTCCATTTGTAATTTTTACAAAGCATGATGCTGTACTATAGTGTTTACATATGTATGTGTTTTGAGTAATCTGGGGCCCATTGAAAATAGCTGAATCATCTGCTCTGTAGTTATGCTTTGGCAATGTCTCTACTTGAGGCAAACTCAGATGCAAGTTTTCTATTTAGCACATCAACTGAAGGTTTTATGTACCCACCAATAAGTGGCATCACAAAAAAAAAAACCACACACACTACTGTGCTTTAAAAATAGGGTCTGTGGCTCTAGTTCCATCTAAAAACGAATATTGTCTAAAACAAAAGATCTTGCACACTGTTACATTCCATCACATGATGAGACTGTATGGTCCAGTGGTTAGAGAAAAGGGCTTGTAACGAGGAGGTCCCTGGTTCAAATCGTGGCTTAGTCACGGACTCACTGTATGACCTTGAGCAAATCATTGAACCTCCTTGTGCTCCGTTTTCAGGTGAGTTGTAAGTGACTGCAGCTGATGCATAGTTCACACACCCTAGTCTAAGTTGCCTTGGATAAAGGCATCTGCTAAATAAACAAATAATAATAACATAGCTCTGTTGCTTTAATCTGTGATACACAATAAATTGCACCAGTTTGCAATATGTAAAAGGAAATGTAAAGAAAAAAAAAAAACATGCTGTTGTTGGTGTCATGCTGTTTTGCCCATCATCACTGAAACTGCCTTGTCAACTGGAAGTCCTATGGTGCAGTATAGTATTAAAAAACTGCAAAGTTACTGTATCCAAAACACTGCACTACTGGTATTCGACCCCTTTCTTAAAAAAAAATAATTAAACAATTTCCAGTAGTAATACATACTTTTATTGTAGTAAAACTTCAGAACTACATCATATGTATGGATAATAGTATTAGAATTAGAATGCTGTGTACAGATACAGAAGCTTTTTATTGTTGTCAAAATGCCATGTGTGTCTTCACCCATCTCATAAAAGTGTAAATTGGCATTACATTGGTCCTGTAGTACATCAACTATGCTATTACTTATTTATATGCGGCTTACTCATATTATAACAGCATTATCCCATTATAAAATTGCATCAGACAGTTCCAACACAGACAGCAACACCGTGTCTTGCAAATTGATTGGTCCCTGAAACGCCTAACAGGGCGCTTTTCACATCAAAGCACCTCCCTTTACGTCTCACATGTCTGCCTTATATATAAAACCCTTTTGCTCTGCCCTGGTCTTAGAGGGAAAATGTGTCGTTTTTGTTCGCCGACTTTTACCAGGGTTGCTTTTTATTGTTCTCTTTTAGCGGTGCCATTTGAAGATTTTCATTTGAAGAGACATTATAATAAAAACTGTTTATCAGTTGGCTGATTTTAGTTTTTAATCATTTGATTTTCTTACAAAAATGCCACGGTCCAAGAAGAGGAGTAATAAAGGAGGTAAGAGACCTAGTTTTGACCGGTTTTTATCCATCCCGAGTAACAACAGTGCACTCTGGGAACTGTAGTCCCGCGCACGAAGGTGTGCTATTTAAATCAGTGGAGCGCGAAGGGTAAACGAACTTCATTACCCAGAACATGTCATGGCCTGTGATGGTGGGTCATATATTTTAATTCGTGTCAGCTGTATATTATATAAAATTAAATATTGCAATAATTATTTATTGAAAACCAATGCGCCTGACGTTCATTGGGAGAATTTCTAACAGTAGCGTGACATGTTTGATAGGCCAAGTAGTGGTGGTTGTACTGTACTCTAAAATGGTATACCGTAGTGTAATTAAATGTCTTTTTTTTATCCGCGAAAAGGAAACTTTGTACACAAATGACATGGGAAATGGTCTTCAAATAATTAGCTGACAGATATTACGCATACGTTTTTTTTATTGGTTGTACTCTTGATTTGATGGGACTTAGGAGCGCAACATTGGCGAATGACACGTCACAACTGATCTATTCATTAATTGTATTTGTAGTCTTCAGTAGCAGTAGTTACAATATTATGCAAATACTGGTAACATTCTGTAACGTATATGTAGCTAACCATATTAAAAATACAAGTACGTTATGTTTCGATTGGATAGAAGCTCTTCTGCTTTTCACCATATGGTAATCTGTAAAGTAAGGCCTCATAACAACATGTTATTAACATCTTTCCAGACCTAGGCTAGTCGTAGTATGGGTGTTACTGGTCTAAGAAAATTAGGCAGTCGGTACTGCGTGTCAGGAACTTATTAGAAATAGCTTTCTTCTTCTTCTTCTGTCTCTCGCCTAATCACATTTTTCGACACAATTGCCTGGGTCCTGAGATGGGTGACACAATTTAAAATATAAATCTGCTACAAGTATGTAAGCAAATATACCCGGTTTAAGCACCCAAATGACGTGCCATTCGATACGTTTAAGCATCTTATAGTTACATAAACCTTCTTTCTAATCACCCTGTACTTCGCCACTGACACTGTGGTACATTTTCCATTTGGAACAAAATGGTTTCAGGATCTGCCATTGTTTGTTTTCACATGTGGTTAAGATGTGGTGTTGCCACAAGTTGGCTCTATTCGCAGTGAGAGCTGGTTCAGTGTTTTTAACATTGCATTATCAGACTCGAAACCGTGTTTAATTTAAGAAAAATGGCAGTCTGCAAGTTGATAAAACCTTGCCAATGTCAAGTAGTTGCCAAAGTTTTAAATTAATTTTTCTGTGCTGTAGCTTGAGATATTCATGCCTGTGCCATGCAGTGAGTGTGTTTATCTCGTTTATAAATATGCAGACATACTAACAAAGCATGTGTTTTCATCAGATGTGATAATGTTCCAGGAAAGCTATGAGTACATTTTGCTGTAGGCCCTTTTAAATAGTACTACACTGTACTACACAATAGCTATGTGCACAACGCCCCCCCCCCAAAGAACAGCACCAAATATGTCTAGTACAGAGATTTTCCCTGGGGAACAGTTCAGTGGGTCCAGTCCTTCATTTTTCATAAACTGTTATACTTCTTTGGTTTCCTATACTGTCAATGTGACATTTTTTTTATTTTTATTTTTATAAATTTTCTGTCCATCACTTAGTCATCTAAATGTTTTGATCAATCTAAAAAGTTGTAATTTCTCTGTTTCAGCTTATTTTTTTGTTCCCTGACACAAAGCCAAAAGCAAAAGGCTTTAACAATGTCCTGTTTGAATGTGTTCCAAAAACATTTTAGGTTGTATAGTTCTGACCTTGCCTCTGGGAAAAAAAAAGTACACACTGTTCTTTTTCTACACTAGACACATTAGAAAGAACTTTGATCTTTTTTTTTAAAAAAAAAAAACATCCCTCTTCAAGTACTAGTTTGTTTTCTGTTTGGTGTCGGCACATTTTTTAGAGTCACATACTTTTTATTCATATTTGGAATCTAAATTTCCAATTATTTTGATATCGTAAAAATGCATGCCTGGTCCTGCATTATGTCAATTTTTGGTAAATGTCTTTCTCTTTTACCATGATACTGTGTCACTACTTAAACACTGTATCAGCACAGTTCTTTCAAACCTGAATTATGACTTATGAACAGTGTTTTCCTGAATTACTATAAACCTAAAACAAATGCCAACGTTTCTTTTCAGCTTGATACATCTTAACACTTAAATTGTTGAGTTGAAGTTTGCCATTTTGAGTTTATTGAAAATATTTGTAATGCAGTTATTTCCGTAGCAAGCAGGTTGGATCCTGAAAAAGATGACAGGCAGCTGAGCCAATCAGAATGCTGAACTCTGTGAGAGCAGTAGGGAACAAACTCTAGTGTTTCTGATCGATTAGGCTAATGTTTGTGAATTCAGAAGAAGTTTTGACGGGATAACCTATGTGAAACAAAAATAACTCAATCAAAACTGATTTGTAAACCAGTTAATAAAAATATCAAGACAATCATATTTATGTTTAAAAAGATATTGCAGGAATACGTACAACAAAGTAGGAAACCAGGGAAAATAATGCATTGTATTAAACCCTACAGCCTGTTTAATAACACAAAGTACAGATTGCAATAATGTGAGAAATCATAACGCCAACCCAATTCTATTAACTATGCAACTTTCCAAGGTAGACGTGGTACATGACTTGTTAACAAGGTTGATATACAATGTAATAATTAGTTTAAACTAAAAAAATAATTAGTTTAAACCTGATTGAACCAATTACAATTGGTTTATCATTGTGATTTTATACTTACAGGTTTCCAGATTCATTTGTTTGTTTGTGGCATACCATATATTTGTGGCAGACATTTTATTTCATGTTGCCGAATGTATTTTTCTTCAGGAGGACAGCCGAGACGGGTGCAGCCTTTCAGTGACGAAGATGCATCCATTGAAACCTTGAGCCACTGCAGCAGTTTCAGTGATTCTGTCAGTGTAGCTGAGGAAGGTACATTATTTATTCACTTTCTTAAACAAAGACCTTATCCTAGCCAGAACAACTAGGTGTCATCTGTAGCTCTCCAAGTAAAAGGCATTCTGTGAGTGCAGAGTGTGTCCTGCGAGTGTGGTTTTAATTAATTATTATCTTTAATTAAAAGGGCAAATCTGATCATATCCGCAACTTGGCGTGGTCGGGTTTCAAACCACGCATACAAGACTCAATGATACAATCTCCAAAGGGTTAGCTCGCTTATGTGAAAAGCCAAGGCAGCTTGATTTACGCATACACTAGAAAACATTAAATATATGTATTTTAAATATAGCTGTCATGCCTTTATACTCAAACAGGAGGTGATGTCTGTGAAGAAGCAACTCAAGAAGATTTCGAGTACAAGTTAAAGGGATTTATTGACAGTACAATGGATAAAAGGCAAGTCCAATTTACAAACTGTGAAGCCGGTCATTTTGTTTTCCTAAGCTTTTAGAATAGAGTAAGTATTCCGATTTTTTTTTTTTTTTTTTAATATATATATATTGATGTCCTGAGTCCCTGTAAACTGTATATACATATCTGGTATCTGGTGCTCTCACTCTCTCCAAAAAAAACAAACAAACAAACAAACAAACCCAGTCATTTTATGTATTTTCAAGATGGCTGCTTAGTGTACTCGGGTATTGTCACTGTTTGCACCCCGGCACCTCTCTGTACAAATTAAGCACTACAGTATTTTACTGTAAAGGTTATGGAACCCAAACAAAACAAGAAAACTGTTGGTACACAGCACTATGTACTGATACTGGTGTAGGAGTAAATACAGCAGCACTAAAATATATATATTTAGGAATTGGCAAGAAAAGTAGTACATTTTAGTTGTAATGCAGGAGCGGTATAATTTATTATTTAAGTTTCTTAAATGCATTTCTGTTTTGGATGTATGCATGGTATTTTGGCTAATAAGACACGTCGCTGAATTCTGTTCCACACAGGATGTTGGGTATTGAATTGACATTTCTCTCGTTTTTATTTCCCTCTCCACGCTACACTGGTATGTGACTTCATGTAGTCAAACACTGATCTGATCTGCAAGCTCAACAGCTTTCATTTTACAGTTGTAGGACTTCTTCGCCATCCTGGTCGTTGTATCTGCAGAAATAAGCTTCAATATACGCCTCCCTCAAATACCGTAAAAAAAAAAAGAAAAACAATAAAAAATTGCGCCTTTTGAAAACCAGTAATACGGTATGCACTAGGCAGCCATCTTGAAAATACCTTTGAGACTGAATTAAACTTGTCAGGATGTTAACAAATAAAAATGACAGGTACGTTATTTAAATAGTTGTAGCAACAGGTGGGGACGTGTAACGCTAAATTTTTCGGAACCTCGCTACTTACTTTACCCTCATGTTCCCAACCCAAATCACAATGCCATAATTACAGTTGGTTTTCTGACTGGTAGCTCACTTTTTTATATTTAAAGTCATCATATAGTTCGGGACAAAGTTAATTTGGAAACTGAATAGGATTTCATGCATTGGTGAATACATTCTAAATGTTATACACTTGAATTCACGTAAAGCTTTTTGTGTCTTTTTTGTGTTTTTTTGAAAAGGAGGTTTATGTACTGTATATTACTAAATTTGTGATAAAGCTTTTTGTAAAGCTGAATTGTAAACTGTATGCTTACAGCGCCAAGGCAAGACAGAGTGCTCTCGGAGGACTGAAAACTGCCATGGCATCCAAAATACTCTATGAATTTATCCTGGAAAGGAGGATGACAATAACAGACAGCATTGAGCGCTGCTTGAAGAAAGGTCATTTACTTCACTTATTTGCTGGGAAACATCCCACCTTTTTATTGCATAAGGTTATATTTTTATTTAAATTGTAGTGTACCCTAGTTCTGTATCTAAAATTTAAGTGGGCCTAAATCATAGTGGTAACCAGTACTTATAGTTGCAGATTATGACAGGATTCTAGTATATATTTCCACATCTTGCATTAAATGTTAGTCTTTACTGCTTATTTTTATTTATTTTTGTGTGTGTGCTAACTCTGTTCTGTTTAATTCAGGCAAAGGTGACGAGCAGTGTGCTGCAGCATCATTGGCCTGTCTCCTGTGCATTCAGCTGGGAGCTGGGATAGAAAGTGAAGACGTTTTCAAGACCCTGAAGCCCATTTTTAAGAACATTCTTGCTGATGGAACTGCCAACATACAAACCAGACAGGCTGTAAGTTTATTTTGAATTATTTTTTTGTTTGTTTTTGTTTTTTTTTCTAGGTAGAGTTAAATAATTCTAATATCGTTACAGTTCAGTTTCTTCTGAAAATGTTGATTTTGTACTTGCTTCATAATATAGCACAATGGGCTTGGTTTTTGTTTGCCAGTGCAAAGTTTGCCTCCACTAGATCAGGAACTGGTTGCACTGGTATTTCAGCCGATTTATATTCTTCACTCTTTGGAAGATGAGTTACTACAGTAGTCTTTACAATATGTAAGCAATAAGACCCAATACAGCATTACCAGGCATTGTGGACCATTTGGGTCATGGTAGTCGAACATAGCCAATGGTGTCTGCAAAGGGTTAGTAACCATGGTGTGTAAGAATTATACCAGATCTTTAATTCATTTATGAGGAAGTGTTTTTAGTTTTTATTTATTTTTTATTTTTACAGCAGTTAAATCTCTGGGTAAGGGCTGTCCTGAACAATACTCCTTGACCTAAGTTGGCATAAATGGCTTGACACCCAAAATGTTGTTAATTACCAATCCAAAGTTGCATTTTTAATGTTTTTTAATGCATTTTTTCGTTCTTTTTTAGTGTGCAACCAGTTTGGGAGTTTGCAGTTTGGTTGCTGCAGATGATATTTTGGTAAGCATTTACAATTTCATAATTTCAACGCAGAGCTGGTTAACTTGAAATGAGCTGTTCTCATGATGTATTTATTTTGTTTGTACACTAGGATGTGTATGCAACTATGGAATGCTTTGAAAGCCTCTTCGCTAAATCCTATGTAAAGGAAGATGGGACTCGTAGCGTCTACAATGCCCAAACTACAGTGCTTCACATCAATGCTCTTTTGTCATGGACTCTACTGCTGACCATTTGTTCCAACACTGAAGTGAAAAAAATTCTAAAAAAGTACGTCAGTTATGCTCTTAGTTCAACAAATTATTGATTCTTTTGTTTCTGTTATTTAATATTTTACAGTATTTGGAGAATTGCAGTATTACAGTAATGATTATAGTATTTGGAGAATTGGTGAAACGAATTTGACATTTTTTAAATTATGGGGAAACTGGGTGATCTACAGAATAATGATAATTGAAGTTTTGCTCATTTACTGTAACGAGTCTGATTTGTTTTATTAGCCAAAGCTTGTTTGGGGCTAATTTAAAAATGTGGAGTCTATGGAGAGCCCTACATTTTTATTTCAAATTCAGGTTGTGTCTTAAAATACAAGATCAATAAAGGCTACACCACAAACGTTTGTTGTGTTCTGTGGTTATTCTACAAATCAGGGGATGGCTGTGGGCTGTTCACGGCCGTCCTCGAGAGTGGAATAAGCACAGTACCCCAGGAATGTTCCTAACAAGTACAGCATATTGAAAAGAAAGTATGTTTAAACCTAAACATAGTACAAAAAAATTAAGAAATACATTTTAAAAAGTTAGTCGATAATACATCACAAAACTTGTTATGTAAACATGGAATGTCAGTCACCTATTCAGTCTTTGACAATTTTTGCATATTTTCAAAATTCAACAGATTTTTGTTACTACTTGTATAATTGCATTTGATTTAGTGACGCTTATTCTTATAAAAGCATATGCCTGATATTGCATGTTGTAGAAATCACTCAAAATTACCTGTATTTTCAGACACTTGCCTAAACTCCCCAGTCTGTTGGATTGCGATGATGTAAACATGAGGATTGCTGCTGGAGAGACCCTTGCTCTTCTGTTTGAATTGGCCAGAGATGTAGATGCTGTAAGTGTACCTGCTACTGTATCCATTGGATTTACTGTCTAGTGGATATTGTACCACGCCTTCAAGGTATCTGGTAAAATGGCTAACTCGCCAGTGTATTGAAATTACTATATCTTTATTAATTTAAGACTAATCACAATTGCCATTTAAAATTCTATGTTTTGAATGTGTTATCGAAATGTGAACATACTTTTGAACTTGTTTCTATTAGGAGTTTGAATATGAAGACTTGGAATCTTTATGTGCAAAACTGAGAGCCCTTGCCACAGATGGGAACAAACACAGAGCCAAAAATGATAAAAGGAAGCAGAGGCCTGTCTTCAGAGATGTTCTAAGGGCTGTAGAGGTATGTTTTTTTGTATTTCCAAATGTAAATTATTTTACTGATGTAGATTAAAAACAAAGATTTGTAACATTGGAAGCTTGCATGTAACTGGGTGTGTGGATTTGTATTTGATTCTCTTGTGGTGTTGCTATAGAGCTGTTGGGTGATAAAGGTTCAAACGTAACACAGGATAACTTTACTTTTTTTGTAAATCATATTATACTTCAGTGGGAGAGTACAAGCTAACGCTGAATTTATTGGAACAGGAGGGAGAATTCCAGACGGAGATGATCAAGTTTGGAGCAGAGCGCATGTACATTGACAGCTGGGTGATTAAGAGGACCTACGATGCCTTCACAGAGTTTGTAGGATCGGGAATGAATTATCATCTACAGGTGAGTTGTAGACGAGGTCCATTATCTAAAGTTTTACAACTTTTTTAATAAAAGCAAAAATACAAACTGCACTGTTTACTTTTCTTTCCACACAGCTGAAGGGCCTTTGTCCTAAACATCCTGAAATAAATGATTTTTTTTTTTTTTTTTTTAATTTAGTCGTTGCCAATTAGTTTTTATTATTTTCTACCCAATTTGAAATGCCCAATTATTTTTAGGCTCAGCTCACCGCTACCACCCCTGCGCTGACTCGGGAGGGGCGAAGATGAACACACGCTGTCCTCCGAAGCGTGTGCCGTCAGCCGCCCGCTTCTTTACACTCTGCAGACTCGCCGTGCAGCCGCCTCAGAGCTACAGCGTCGGAGGACAACGCAGCTCTGGGCAGCTTACGGGCAAGCCCGCAGGCGCCCGGCCAAACTACAGGGTTCGCTAGTGCGCAGTGAGCCGAGGACACCCTGGCCGACCTAACCCTCCCTCCCCCCGGATGACGCTCGGCCGATTGAGCGCCGCCCCCTGGGAGCTCCCGTCCTTGGTCGGCAAAGGAATAGCCTGGACTCGAACCGGCGACGTTCAGACTATAAAGCGCATCCTGCACTCTGGTGAGTGCTTTTACTGGATGCGCCACTCGGGAGCCCCTATAAAAGATTTTTTAATTCATTTGAACCGTTGGTGTATATCCAAAAAACAACAACTTTATTTGTGTATCTCCTTTCAAATATATATGTATGTACTTGGTTCAGAATGCTGAACAATTAAAAATCTAATAATAAAACTGGCAGCACAGCCCAAAATGTTTCTTTCTAAAAAGGCAAATGGTGATTTCTCAGGTTAATAAGTAGGGATGTAAATGTCGTTTAATTAGGTACACTTTTATACTCTTTTGCTTTTAATAGTTTAAACTGTAAGACTAAGTGATGCTGACACATAAAGCATACCCATTCCATACACTATTCAGTAATATTTTGCTTAAGTTGTATTCCCCAAGAAACTAATCCAAAACTGAAGATACAAAGAATACACTTTAGTGGAACAAAAACTTCAGATTCATTTGAAGAATACAAACCCAGGACCATTCAAAACTGTTTTTAAAAAGTTCACTTTCATTCAGAAATGCTAATTTGAAAATGGTAGTTTTAATTGCGTCTTCATCGTAATGCAGTATAAAAAACAACAACTCCAGAACAAAAATCAATATGAAGACAATTTAAAACAGTTTTTCAATAGTTGCCAAATTCTTATTTCAAAACTAAAAAGTTATTTACTTTTGATATTAGTTTAAAATTCCGTTGTTTATAGTTTGTCAAAAAATAAATAAATCTTGTATTGTTTTGGTATCCAACTTAGTTGTTTTTGTTTAAGAAAATTATCATGTTTACATGTTCCGGGGTGAGTCGTGCAAACGATTGACTGCAAGGCCAGCAGTAGGAAACACTCGCTCTGAGGGCACAGATGATGCTGGAATGCTCAAATACACCTTTGCCAGTTTTGCCAGCCGGGGAAAGCGCTCTATATTCGACTTCCACCATTCCAACGGAATGCACTGTAGTGAAGTGCAAGGCTCTTTCACTTCACTTTCTACAACAGTCTCTGATGCATCTTGGAAGCAGTCATCTCCTAGGAGCATTGCCATAGCACTCTGCACACTCTCCTTCTCTCTGCACTGTAACTTTGCTGCTGGCTCAGCCGTTTCAATCCTTGCACTCGATGGTCCCTCTGCCTCGCCCTCGTTAACTAATTGCAGAAGTTTTGCTTTCGCAACCGTTTGCACATTGTGAGAAAGAAAACGCACGTGTTTGTGCCATGGATCCAACATCGATGCTACAAGTGCAGGTTTGTTGATGATAGCAGTGTCGTTTTGATTTAGTTTTTCAAGAGAACACCTAACTGCAGACTTGAAATCCACAATGCTTTTACTTTCCCCAACTGCGGCGTCACTTTTGAGGTGAGTCTTAGTGAGACTGGTGGATATGGGATACACACTTGAAACTGAAACAGACTGTTCTGAAGATAAAACTGTTATAGCACATTTTAAAGCAGAGAGAACAGGTAGATGTCTTCTATCAGTTGCTACTGGTCATCACGTAGCTCAAGGGTTCGAGCATCTGACAGTTTTGTGAATATGCAATCTATCAGCACTGCTGTTATTGCCCATCGTTGTTTGGCGAGTCGTTCAAACATATCGTGAACTGAATTCCACCGAGTTTTGCAAGACTGGATCAGGCAATGTTGCTGTAGCTTAAGCTGCATGTGTTTTTTCTGAAGTGCTTTAGCAGCAACAGTGCTGTGGTGAAAGTGTGAGACAAGCCTGCTTGCTGTAGCAATCGCTCGATCAACACTGCTGACAGAAAAGCCATCATTTATTGCTAACTGTAGCGTATGCACAAAACAATGATCAACAATGGCAAGAACAATGTTGCTTGCATTATCATGAATGCAGGCAACCTCACAGTCTTCAAGACCCATTTTCCTACTGCAGTATTAAGCCTTTGAAAAAGATTTTCGGAGGTGTGTCTTTCAGGCATGTTTTTTGTCGCAAGAACAACACTGAAGCTCCCAATTTTCATCAATATAATGGCACGTTATTGTTATGTCCAGCAGTCGGTGGTAAGTGCTACTCTTTCAGCAGCCTGTAGTTTTGTTGATAAGCATATTCCTCATACCGTTTCTCCACACAAGCAGTTTTTGTTTGTCTTGAAGGCACACAGTACTCTGGTTCTACGAAAGCCATTCATCTGACAAAGCCTGATCCCTCCACGAAACTTATTGGCAGCATGTCTTCTGTTACCATGGTGCACAACAATTCAGAATTTCTCAGCCCACGGTGGCCCGCAGTTTCATACACTTTCAGAAAGAAATGTTGTCTGTGTTTGCTTTTTACCATCTTTACACTCTGCAGAAACACACAAGGGTGTTTTGAGTCTCAAATGATTTAGCATTGTGCCAGTGCTGTTTTAATATGTAAGTTTTGTGTCGCATAGTTTACATTTAACTAATGTTTCCGTTACTTTTTCAAAAATTCCAAATGTGGCTCCTTTTTGAACGATCCATTATGTATGCCTACTAGTTTTTCTGCCTGCCTGTCTTTTTTTTTTTTTTTTTTTTTTTTATCACGTCTGAATAATAATATAGCAAGATTTTTTCAATCATATGACCCTATCAAAAACTGCTCCTCTCACCCATGTGATGCATTCAATACGGAAGTTCTTGCGGCATGCACAATGATATTTATAGCAGTTGCACCTTTTCTGAATATCTAAATAGGTGCATACTAAATGTTTATTAAAAAGTTATCATTTATTCGTTTAAACTATTACATCCCTATTAATAAGAGCAATTGCAATGTCCTCCCCCAGCTTTATTTATTATTTTTTGTTAACTTTTCTAAGTTGAGCGGCCTTCTTTTTTTTTATATGCATAATAATTATACATGCTGATTACAATAATTGACATTTTAATTATAATCTTTCATCTTGGGATATTCAGTCTAATACTCACTACAATATATACAGTATTTCAACACTGTAACTGTTAAAAAAAAAAAAAAAAAGTGTGGTATGTGGTATGAAAAAGGTGGATAGCTTTTACAATTTTTGGGGTGGATAATCAAAACTTGATTTTAACAATAATGATTACAATGTTTTATTCCCCCCCAACAGGCTAATGAGTTTATACGAAATGTTTTTGAGCTTGGACCCCCAATGATGGTTGATGCTGCAACCCTAAAGGCAATGAAAATCTCCCGTTTTGAGAGGGTAATGTGTCAAGTGATTTCCAATATACACTTTTGGGCTATTGTCCAGTTTTTTATATATATTTTATATAAGCCTTACCACAGTAAACGTTTAACAAATATATTATATTTAACTCTACATTGAGTGCACAAAATACTGTAATATGAGTGGGGTTGGGGGGAACATTATAAATTAATATCTTGAATGATTACATATTTGAGGCTTAATATTGATGATAAAGGTGCCATAATTTGTTTCTACAGAGAAAATGAGAGAACAAATTGTTTGGAATTCTATGTGTGTGTTTAAAACCAATTGTATTTATTTCATTGTCTAACTTTCTCTTTTTTTCTTTATTTTTTTTTTAGCATTTGTATAATGCTGCTGCCTTTAAAGCTCGGACTAAGGCCAGGAATAAGTTTCGGGACAAAAGGGTGGACATTGGAGAATTCATTTAAATAACTATAGGTTTCAGCACATTTTCGCTGTATTTTAACAAAATTCCCTCTAGGATTAAATGCATTTTTCTACATATTTATTTCGAGATGTACCTCCATATATTTTTTGTTTCTGTTTTGTAAATAGGAAAGATTATGAAATGATTAAATGCATTTGTAATTTGGGCTAATGCTCATTGTCCTAGGCATTGTGAGTATATTTAAACAAAATAGTAATATCCTTTAGTTAGTTATTTTAGTGAAAAGAAAGTCTTGCATGTTGTTCCTTACCAATAACTTGTGTCTGTTTTTGTTTATATAATGGGGGTAGGCAATAATGTGACAATAAACTTTAGAAGCATCATTACACTTTGCATTCTTCATTGTTTTTGGTGTTGGTATATTGGATTTTTACAGCCCAAAGCTTTACTATAGGGCCAAAAGGCCTTCATGTTGCAGGGATTTTTGGATAATTGTGCTGA
Organism: Acipenser ruthenus; assembly: GCF_902713425.1. Taxonomy (NCBI): domain Eukaryota; kingdom Metazoa; phylum Chordata; class Actinopteri; order Acipenseriformes; family Acipenseridae; genus Acipenser; species Acipenser ruthenus. Next base: position 10,825,979 of record NC_081202.1, read on the forward strand.
ATTTTTTTTATTTATTTATGTTTTGCCCCACAAATCTTATAGTTATTATGCAAAAATGTGTGCCATGAGTTTTATTATACCCATAATTACAATATGTACGCTTTCTTAAAGTGACAAATGAAACTGGAACTCAACATGCTAATTAGTGAAAAATAGAAGAGGTCTGTACTGAAAGTATTTGTTTTCCACTGGAGGGTGTTTTCCTGTATTTTTATTTAAGAAAGGAACCACTTAATAATAAAGTCTGCAGCAAGTGTGGTCCTCACACACCGATAACACAGTTATCTTTCTTGGGTTTCTGATTTGAAGTTGCCACTGTCTTAATATAATAAATCTAGATTCTGCGTTCTGACCTCCTGTAAACTGTTCTAGCTCAGAACTCACACACAGCATCTCAGAAACTTTTATTTTCCTAAACTTATTTTAAATATGATTTACAAATATATATTTAAAGTACACAGCACACCTCCCCTAGTCATATTTAAGTTTTTCAACTGTGTTTTGGACCACATGGGAAAAGACTTGGTTATAACCAATTGTCATTAAACTAAAACAAGTGCAACAAAGCCCCTATTGGGAGGGCTGTATTAGCTGCAGGCTTTCTCTCACCAATTTCCTGTTTCTGATCGAGGCAGTGAGGATCCCTTTTAATTTTACAGCCCCCACCCCCACCCCCTACTACTGGCTCCTTCACTGTGGACAGTCACCACGCTGACAAAAACTGAATCCTGCTGTTTGTGTCTTTGAGAACTAAGTGAAACTTAATGTTGCAGATGTGCTTACACCCCATTGGTTTCCAGTATGGAGTGATATAGGATTGGTCATGCACACATCTAAAATGACTTGCATTTTAAGCAGGGCCGCCGAGAGTCGTCATGGGCCCCAGGGAAGGATTGGTATGTCCCGCTGCCCCCCCCACCCCATGGTACTACATTCATCTGACTTTGCAGTATACTGTAGTCTAAACCAAGCAATGATACTTGCAATCTTAGCAGTGTCTGAGGAACATCATTTCAACCGATACAGTATTGAAGTTTCAATATCTTAATTAAAATCTGCAGCAGGATAGTTTAGTTTTTCTCAAAGTAGTTATGTTTAAGTTATTTACAGTATTCAAATTTCTTTTAGGTAAGTGAATAAATATTTTTTTTTGTACAAACTCCACGTGTAATAGTCATTAATCGGAAGCTTACTTAACATCAAATAACATACGTTTTTAACATAAACTACATTTTAATGGTGTTGCTATACACTATTTAATTTATCCTGTGCCAAAAATAAACCACTCATCTGGTAAATATATTTGTATTTTTAACCGATTGTTCTCTAATTGTGTTTACCACCAGCTGAAGAAAGTACTTTATTTATTTTACACGATACAATTTTTCAAACAAACTGCTGCACCACGTTTTGAGCAAATTATAGATTTTAATAATAGAATAATTCATACTGTGGTATATATTGTGCAACTTTAGGGTTATTTTAAAGTTTTTAAAAGTCTTTAAAAAAATACATAACATTGCTATGCCTTTTGTTCAGCTTTTTGGTGTAGTAAAAACTGAAATAAAAAACTTCAAATCATGTGTGTTTGACAGCGCCTGGATACACAATCATTACACAACAGAAGCACATTGGCTCGGTGTGCAGTACTGCAGTTCTTTTTAATGTGGTGGGAACGCAAAGGGTCTTGTGCAGGGCTAGTTGTTTTAAAATATTTTATACATATTAAAAAAAAATGGTGGGCCTGATTTTAAGATAAAGATAATATTACAGTAAATCAGTAAATTCCATGCCCTTCTCCCAACTAACCATTCGTAATAGTTAATAAGCTAACTGTTAAGAGTTAAACAAGAGTGCCTTTTGAAATTGTGTGCCCTGTATCTCTTTTCAAATATTGATTACAAAAGCACTGTAAATGTCTGTCCAAAGAAAAAATATAGCCTGTCAAATTACATTCATTAAATGTTAATTTAAGCTTGTTGGCACATAATTTAATGATATGCATTTTGCATTATAAATTAACCATTTTGGCACCCATTTCTAATTCAGTTTGAATACAAAAAACGAATCTTGTGAAACTAGTGAATATTTATTTATTGCTAGGGTTCAGTATGTGAAAAATGAAGCTTAAAATTTGATACATCTGTTTATTTGCTTTTTGAAGACTTCCCTTTAAACAAATAAGGGGGATTATTGCTGGAGTGGTTTGCCCATTTTATTTGTATAGAAAATTGAACACCAAGCTAAAATTAATCACAAGCATTTAGGGAAATGATTTACAAAACTGACCTAACACAGTTTTCCCAGTTCTGTCACATGACAGCTCAATAGGTCAACTTGACATAAATAAAATATCTCATCAGTTTTCAGTCATTCTAGTATTTCTTCTGCACTGTATTATACACTAAACAATTTCACGAAAAGCTTGCAGGTGCTGTAGTAGCCCTTGTTTCATACTGTGACCACATGGTAAAGGGCCACATCCAGCTTGGCAAATGTTAATGAACTTAACTGCCTACTACACATACTGTAGAATAGATGATCCTGATAGATTAATTATTATTATTATTCAATTCACTCTGTATGTGGCAGAAAGTGGACCTCCACCTAACAGTCAGCCAGAGTCTAGGACTATAGGTCCTGTAGAAAGTCCTAATAACTTACACACGAACTGACCTTTTAATAATGCAATGAAGTCAAGTGAAAATTTACTTCTGAGATGTGCAAATGATAGGTGAGAAAGTGAGTATTATTATTACGCTATCATTATCAAATTTAGCAATTTAAAAAATATACATATATTTTTGTTCTTAAAAGCAGATCAGTTGCGTCAGTGTGGTAACCTAATTTTATTATTGTGTCATTTCAAACATAACAGTGCAGTATTTAGAAACCTGATACGTTGGCTGCACTCAGGCTAAATATAGAGAGTTAAAAGGATCACTGAGCTCAGGGCTGGTTACACAGGTCGGGCTGCACTGACCTCGTTCTGTTGGATCTCTCGACTTAAACATGCAATTCTAATGGAATGAATTATTTCCCCTGATGAAGCTGGGTCTCCCACGACTGCACTTTGGGTTATTACAAAATTCTGGTAAGTAATGCTTTCCTAATTCATGATGACAAATCAATCTTATTGAAGCCGTATTTTTGGCAGGAGTTGTGTTTTTTTTTTCGTATTTAAAAGCTTCAAATATGTGTTATTTTGATGTGTTTTGTCTAAGATCACTTTAGTAGCTTTTTATTTGCACTGAAGTTCAACATACAGAATGTTAAGGCTGTCTAACAGTCATTTACCAGTTAAATCTATGTTCAGAGCTATTTAACTCATTGTTGGAGGCTGTTACACAGAATGCATGCACAGTGTACTGGGTGTGATTTACTAATGTAAATCAATACCAAAAACATTCATATTTTACTTACTGGATAAAACCACAGAGTATTTCTGTTCTGTGGGATAGACCTGTTGAGAAATGCAACATTTCCTTATACTATCAATGTTAAATTGTTTAGTGTTTCATCATGTTTATTTCAGGGACAATGAATGAAGCTCCTCTGGACACATACTTTGACATTCTTGACGAGGAAAGAAAGCTGTATGCAGCGGACTCCTTAAATAATTTGAACAAACTGAATGTTTGTAGTGATCCACATGACCTGTTATCAAGTAAGTACAGGATCAAAATGCAAATCATGTCAAACTCTATGATGTTCAGGGTTCATAGGACCTAGAGGTACAGCAGCTTCTCTCTTCCTCAATGAATTGCATGTTGAGCCAGGTGCAGTTTCTTGTTGAATAATTCCTTTTTGAGGACATCATGCTGTTAGTCAAAAAAAAGGGAATCAAAGTTGTTGTTCAGAACTGTTGGATTAAATCAAGCAGCATATTCAAAATATAATGTAGTCCTAGCAGTTTCAAACTGTTTGAAATAACAAGATCACGCTGAATTTGGTACAATAGCTGGTTGCCTTGAGAAATCTGAATTTTTTGGGGGGAGGGTTAAAGGTAGTATTTTAAGCAGATGAAAAATTTGTAAATCTATGCACACAAAAGTGATGTATATATAGTTTATTGTGTACAGTACGGTTTATCAAAATGTAAATCCAGTATGCAAGTATGACTGATATAATATACATCTGCCTACTGGATTTACATTTATATCTATTTAATTTCAAAGGGCATGTAGTAAGCCAATACATTAGCAACTGCAGAAGGGCCTCAGCGCTCCACAGGCTCCAATAAATAACTACATTATATTAAGCTGTGTATATCAAGTACATAGCTATAGAGGAACTAGCATGAGATATAGGAAATGTGGATTCATTTAAACCAGGCTGGTAGACTTTCTTTCTTCCATTTTAACACCACCTATCACTGCACTGCAAGTTTCAGTACTGCCATTTACGACAGAAAATAAAGCTTCGATTTGACTGTCATCCATGCTTATCATTATTTTCATACATTCAGAGAAGCTAAACTCATATGAGATTAGAATAATCTATTGGAGATTTAAGATGCAACAGGCCTTTGAATTCTCATTAGTTGATAATCTTCAACAGTTGTGGGGATGTGTCCCTTCTCAACTATCTTTTTCTGAGGGATTCATTATACACCAGAAACAAGGGGCCCTATTGCCCTTCCAGCCTCCACAGCACTGCTTGTTGGGAGACACTGGTGTATCTGCAGGCTCCTTCTCAATCAGTCCCTTAAGCTGTGTTTTCACTCGCCCAATTCTGAACACCATTCTCGATGAGTACAATGTTACAACGATTGCCCTACTCTGCCGTTGCAAGCAGTTTCATTCAGGTCTAATGGAGAATGGTTAGTAAAGCCTTCTCAGGTGAGCTGGAGTGAGCACAGAGAAGTAATGGAGAGCCAATAAGGTGCTCAACAAGAACGTATCCAAGCACGCATCTGAGAACGACAACAGTGGGCAGTGGAAACATACTGTGTTTTTACATGCTAGTCTGTGATAAGTTGCCATCTGTCTGAGTCACCAGGAAAATATGTTAATTTACCTGTCATCAGGAAACTGCCAAGGCACCCTCTAAGGAAAATAACCCCCTGTTATGTGTGACACTTTTTGTTTCAAATTCAGATGTGACTGGTAGCACAGCAGGGACTGGTGTCTGTAACTCTTTGATGCAGTGCAAACACGTTACTGTGTTTCTGTACTGGGGCACCTGTGCTGCCTTCAGCAACAACACCTGTGCTGCCTTCAGCAACAACTGCTGGTGAAGTCTTGGGAGTTCTGAAGAGGGACAGATCTCTAATGATGTCTCTAACCCGTGCCTATATACATTCTGTTTCACTTCATCAAGCACGTACACAACATGTATAATTAAAGCAAAGATTAGCAGTTTACCACTGAAGAAAACTACAGGTTCATGAATTATTCTGGGTTCATCATTTATTGTACCGTATGCTCACTGACAAACATCATAAATTAATATTTATCTAGGTTTCAGGTTATGTTTTTTTATACCAGTTTCTAGTGTGATAAAAAGAAAGGGTCTGTCATGCATGTTTCCCATTCAACTTTCTGCTTTTTTGCAAATATTTTAGTCCATGTAATAATGTTCTTAAAATGAATGTATGAATAGCTTGAAAAGCAATAAGCAGCTAGTTTAGTTTTATTTTATTTGAGTACTTCCATATTCAACCCAAATGTAAGTGTGTGCCAATCCTTTGCCATGTTTTTTAATTGTCAGGTTATTTAAAGTTCATATTCACAGCCTAGGAGATTAGCCACCTGTTTATCTGTCACATCTGCTGTAGTATATTAGACAAGAATCAGCCTTGAAATGTCTGTACTGTGTTTTCAACAGTTTCCAAACTGGTTTGGGTTATGGCGCTCTGGATTGCTCCCAGCAATGTGCTATTAAGGTCACGTCTGTGGTCAGTACAACAGTAACATTCTGATACTGTCTTAGTTATAAGTGCAGAGCGAGTGTGTTCATTCACTTCTGGCTGCCCTATAAGGAAAATGTATGAGTAAATACATATTCCTGTACATGTGATATTCCTGCCTGGGATCTAAATAAAATCTCATAATCCTTACTGTAACTCTCGCAAATCATTTCATAACTGCTGTATTTTTTCAATGCATATTTGCATGATGCTATTTTCAACCAGCTTTTTTTTTTTATTATATCTTCAGCCGAGCTCCTGGATAGCTCCTCAGATGCTGACAAAAGAGAACTTAATGACAACAAAGAATGCCCTAAAGCTGGTAAGTAAAGTGGGGTTTATATTTATCAATGTAGAAATGCTGTTTCCAAATTCCAGCTTGACCTAAAGTATTTTTTTTTTCTGCAGTGTTCATAAAATGTTTTCATTATCTGCAAACTTGATTTAATCAAATTAATCAAAATAAGCGCTTACTTCTGCATTTCTTTTGTAAGAAACTTTGAGTCTGCAGGGTCACACCAAATATACAGTGTAAGCACCCTTCAGCACTGAGTGGAAGGAGTTTCATATATTTGCTTTGAGGAAGGACACACTGAAACTGTGGGCTCCCTTCCAAACGAAAGGAAATTGGACCCGTCCTGAATGTGACTTTGAAAAACACACAAAAGATATGCAGTAAACAAAAAAAAACCTGACCTACAATGCTTGGGAGGGGAGCAAATGTAGTTGTTGTATTACGAAACTGCAACGTTTTATTTAGCCAATTTCTGAACTGTGTTTGGTCATTTTACCTTGAAGCAGGGGTTGGCAGCCATCATAGAAGGCTTGAAAGAGTCTGAGGGAAAGTGTGGAAGTTTGATGCACTGTTTATAGAAATGGGAGATTAAGAAACTCAAAGGGTCTACATTTGTTTGTTGGACGCCATTTTGGATTAAACTGTTCTGTACCATGTATGCGGATGAAAATAATCATGTGAGTGAGGTGAACGTTTCTCAGACTGTCAGTAATGGTGCCCACAAAAACGTGTGCCTTGCGCTTACACAACCTTCCCTTTCTATAAAGCTTGGTTTGAACTAGTCATACTGTAGCTAAGAATGGAGTCAGATATAACACCAACTACAACAGCAACTACTATAAACAGAGTACAATTCTACCAAGTTATCCTCTAATACATTCCTTTGCACAGTTCTGAAGGTGTAGAAGGACAGTGCTTGTAGAGCTGATATGTACTTGCATGGTGACGTAACAGCATTGTGTGGGCAGCACCATCAGTCACACCAGCACATCGCACCTTCCTACTCCCATGCACTTTGCAGTTACCTGCCTCACATTTTTACAAGTGGTCTTTCTTGCCATTGTGTGGGAGGCTGTTTTGTGCTGTGGAGCAATGCAATCCCATAGCAAACAAGCTGAATGTTAATTAGAACATTTTATAAAAAATATATATATATATATATATATATATATATATATATATATATATATATATATATATTGAGTTGCCAAGTTGTTGTTATGTGGGATAAGTGAAAAGAAAATTATGGTAATTCTAGGCTTGCCATACAGTAGTTAACCGTATGTAGTTTGCAGCCTTATGTTCAATTAGAAAATTATTTAAAAGCAATTGTTTTTATCATTTAGCAAGAAGGTTTGACAAAATCTGTATTTACTCACTAGTTTAAATCACTATTTCCTGGAGAGCTATTGGATCCATGCTGTAGCATCATTTACTTGATTACTGTACATCCCTGCAAACTTCCTTTTTTATTTAACAGGGCCCCTAACACAGTTATCACGGCTGATGAAAAAAGATGAACAACCAAAGTTGCAGCAGACTGGCACAAATAAAACACAGTGCAATTCCTCCAGATGCCTGTGCATACTGCTGATCGTTCTTGCAGTGGCATTGGTGGCTAGTCTACTTCTATCTTTCTATGCAATATATTTAATGGGTGAGTAAACTGTTCAGTGGTTTTAAAATGGAATCTTAAATATTTAAGATGGAAACTTTTTTTAAAAATATGGTTTTATTTATTTATTTTTTTTAGTTAAACTCAATAGAGTCACTTTCGGTCCCCCAAAAAATAACATTTTTAAAGTTGAAGTATGGTAAAGTCTTGTGTAGTTACCGGCCCTTTTAAATATACCCAAGCATGATGCAATCTTAGTCAGACAAAAGCAGACTTGGATACCTACATCTCCTCCATATCTGTTCCACAGGGTCCTATTGAGAGGGATGTATATGGGGAGAGTGTTTGGGTTTTGCCCTGCACTCGGATTCCAACATAGTTAATTAACTATGTGATATGGGCTTCAACAGCGCCGCCTATTGGCAATATTTTATTACGTCACTGTGTTCCTCATGGCTTGCTCTGTGCCAGTACCACAATTCAGCACATCAGGTCAGCTAGATAAGCCACAGCATTAGTGGATGTACCCTAAGAGACTTAATCAAACCCTGTATTTACTGTACAGTTCAATTGTTAATTGCACATCTGAAACCAGTCACAATGCACAAAGCATTCTTGTCAAGTGCAAAATTAGCATGTCATTTTGCATGTAATCTTTTAAAATCTGTTTGTTTCAAAAATTGGTTTTGGTTTAAATAATATGTTCATGTGCACTTGCAGTTTAATCTAAAGAGAAATGAGTATGGGTAACAATGTATGCAGAATGATATGAATCCAGACTTATGGTAAAACGACTGCAAGAATTTTTCACTATCATTCCAATTATGTCACATGATTTTTGTGGTCTGATTCTATATATATATATATATATATATATATATACAGACGTGCTCAAATTTATTGGTACCCTTACAGCTCATTGAAATAATGCTTCATTCCTCCCGAAAAGTAATGAAATTAAAAGCTATTTTATCATGTATACGTACATGCCTTTGGTATGTCATAGAATAAAGCAAAGAAGCTGTGAAAAGAGATGAATTATTGCTTATTCTACAAAGATATTCTAAAATGGCCTGGACACATTTGTTGGTACCCCTTAGAAAAGATAATAAATAATTGGATTATAGTGATATTTCAAACTTATTAGTTTCTTTAATTAGTATCACACATGTCTCCAATCTTGTAATCAGTCATTCAGCCTATTTAAATGGAGAAAAGTAGTCACTGTGCTGTTTGGTATCATTGTGTGCACCACACTGAACATGGACCAGAGAAAGCAAAGGAGAGAGTTGTCTGAGGAGATCAGAAAGAAAATAATAGACAAGCATGGTAAAGGTAAAGGCTACAAGACCATCTCCAAGCAGCTTGATGTTCCTGTGACAACAGTTGCAAATATTATTAAGAAGTTTAAGGTCCATGGAACTGTAGCCAAACTCCCTGGGTGCGGCCACAAGAGGAAAATCGACCCCAGATTGAACAGAAGGATAGTGCGAATGGTAGAAAAAGAACCAAGGATAACTGCCAGAGATACAAGCTGAACTCCAAGGTGAAGGTACGTCAGTTTCTGATCGCTCCATCCGTCGCTTTTTGAGCAAAAGTGGGCTCCATGGAAGAAGACCCAGGAGGACTCCACTTTTTAAAGAAAAACATAAAAAAGCCAGACTGGAATTTGCTAAAATGCATATTGACAAGCCACAATCCTTTTGGGAGAATGTCCTTTGGACAGATGAGTCAAAACTGGAGCTTTTTGGCAAGTCACATCAGCTCTATGTTCACAGATGAAAAATTGAAGCTTTCAAAGAAAAGAACACCATACCTACAGTGAAACATGGAGGAGGTTCGGTTATGTTTTGGGGCTGCTTTGCTGCGCCTGGCACAGGGTTCCTTGAATCTGTGCAGGGCACAATGAAATCTCAAGACTATCAAGGCATTCTGGAGCGAAACGTACTGCCCAGTGTCAGAAAGCTCTGTCTCAGTCGCAGGTCATGGGTCCTCCAACAGGATAATGACCCAAAACACACAGCTAAAAGCACCCAAGAATGGATAAGAACAAAACATTGGACTATTCTGAAGTGGCCTTCTATGAGTCCTGATCTGAATCCTATCGAACATCTATGGAAAGAGCTGAAACTTGCAGTCTGGAGAAGGCACCCATCAAATCTGAGACGGCTGGAGCAGTTTGCTCAGGAAGAGTGGGCCAAACTACCTGTTAAACAGGTGCAGAAGTCTCATTGAGAGCTACAGAAAACGTTTGATTGCAGTGATTGCCTCTAAAGGTTGTGCAACAAAATATTAGGTTAGAGATCCCATCATTTTTGTCCATGCCATTTTCATTTGTTTTATTATTTACAATATTATGTTGAATAAAAAATCAAAAGCAAAGTCTGATTTCTGTTAAATATGGAATAAACAATGGTGGATGCCAATTACTTTTGTCAGTTTCAAGTTATTTCAGAGAAAAATTGTGCATTCTTTGCTTTTTTGTGGAGGGGTACCAACAAATTTGAGCAGGTCTGTATATGTTTGGGGTTTGCTAAGCAACAGCCCCACACAATAAGGGGTTATTTTCTGCAACCAGTTATGTTTACAAATAACATGTTTATTCCTTTCCAGTGCAAACAGCAGAGAAAATGAATGAGTTGTCCAGCTCTGCTTTTGAAGAAGAATACCTGCAAGAAATCACAGCATTCAAAGATATCATTTTAAAATATCTTAACCAATCAACGACTGCAGTAAAAGGGGCAGCAGCTGTTGAAGAAATTGCCCTTAATCATAATGTAACTGCTTAATTCACAAAACAGTCAGTTAACATGCATTTGTATGTGTGACCATGTGATGTAGCAGTACAATGCAGATCAAGAATATGTTGGTGTCTGCCGTCCATTACTTTGCTATGCCACTCTGCAGTGCCTTCATCTTGCTAAAAGCATTATTTACAGAAATAAAATCTTCCTTTCCTTCTCTTTTCATTAGGAATTTTTGATTAGCTTGCGAGAAAAAATGTAATTTCTGTTGAAAGCAGGATTTACTGCTTTCTCCAGTAATTGAATCGAGTAATGCACAGTTTCCAGTGGGCACGGCTGCAATTGTGAATGTATCTGCATAGATTTCGTGCTGGGTGTAGTTGAAAATTCCATCAAATATGATGTATAGGCTAAACTCAACTATGAAAAGCAATGCTGGTCAACGACCAAATTGCTTTGCCAGTCAGACTAATAAACAACTACATCCACATGTGTTAGTTAGATACTTTTACAAGAGTACAAGATGAACATTTAATGTGTGGCTGTTCAAGTTGGTCAAGCAAGAGAAACATTTTGCATCGCGTTAGAAGACTTACTACTTTGCTCTTGTGGTTTATGAAAAATTGTAAAAGTAGAGGTGACGCAATTTTATGCTGCTAAAGAAACAAGAGCTTAATAAAGTATTATTGTAGTTCAGAAGACACATTATTTTGTAAGTTGACTGTTAAATTCTGATAATAAAATACAACGCAAATTCAATCTGTATTTCAGATCTGTGCTTGTGTACCTTGATTGCGATCAATTCTTGTGTATGGCCAAAAAGAAATAAAAATAAACGTTATGTACGAAAAGGGCATGTTTATTTTTTGTGTTAATCTCCATAACCCTAAGATTGACTTTGACTGATGAAAGGGTAAATATATTTCCACACCCCAATGGCATGTCTGTCATGGCATCATCTGGCTGCTGCTAAGTTCATGTTAGAGTCTACTGGGAGTTTTCTGCATTTCCATATATCCCTGTAAATTATGTTTTGAAATGTTTTTCTAATGTGGCAGCCTAAATATTGGCTATCCAGCAACAATTGCGCATTGTATTATATTGTATTTGCATAATAAACATTAAAGGCTGAGCCTTAAACATAAAGTTTAATAGTGTACTTCTTTAAGCATTATATTCTACCATATATATATATATATATATATATATATATATATATATATATATATATATATATGACAAATATGGTAGAATATTCCCGGCACAGGGGAATTACCCAGATTAAGAGCTGATATGACACAGTGGTGCTACTTTTGCCCTTAGTACTTAACCATTGTATTGCATCGCCGTTTTATTGAATTGCCATTAAAGATAATTTTCTAAGGTTAATTTCAGTGTGAATTTCGACTGGCTTGGGTAACACTTTACATTAAGTGTCTCTAATTACCGTGTATTTACAGAAATGTAATATATACAAAATATACTTTTGAAAATATATCAAGTGGAAAATACACATATTTTAAAATATAAGTTACAATATACTGCCGTGTGTGTGTGTGTGTGTGTGTGTGTGTGTGTGTGTGTTAAAAGGCAGAGAAGGCCATATTAATAAAAAAAAAGTTTCCATGAAATCAAAGAGATTTGAAGTAATAAACCACCCACTTAGCTTGTGGATTTAATTTGAAGTTTTAGCTGTAAAAGATGGTAAAATAAAAGAGTTTCTAGCACACATGCTCGGTGCACCGCATAAATCTATAATATCCTGTTATACTGATTAGTGGCTCCTACAGCTGCCAACTGACTCACTCCAAAATGATCCTGTGTCTCGTCTCTTCTAAGAAAGCTGAGAAGCAGGCAGATGTAATGAGAAGCAGTCTGGTGCTCTACACAGTCAGGGCTGTGGAATTGCATGAAGTCAGCAAACGGGCATTTTGAAAACAGTAGCTACTATTCAGTGCACATAATTTAGATTAATTGTTACAAAAAAATACAAACATACTTAACACAGTAACCATATTAAGACAGCTCTGTACATTTAATTTAATATTTTCAAGTTCTAAATAGCTTAGCTATGAAGTATGTTGACAAAAAATATATCCCTATTATTTTCTAATTCTGAATTCAAAATAAAGACCCTGCATTTCCAATTAACAAACAAAATATTTAATATATATATATATATATATATATATATATATATATATATATATATATATATATATATATATATATATAAAGGATTATACACACACACACACACAGTACAACTGTTTTAAAACATAGTCCCAAATGGCAATTACATTTCCTTAGATTCTAAAAATATATAAAAGGCACATATGATTGGAATTCACATGCATTAATGTTTTAACAAGTAATCTGTTGATTAGGCAAGAACATTTTGCAGCATCATATTTCTTCAAAGTGCTCTCCCTCCACCTTAAATTCATTAAAAGGTACTTTCAAATTCCACCAGCAGGTGGCACAAATCTACCATTTAAAGTCAATTATTCAGTGGCAGAACAGTTTGATGAGTTGACTATACAGAAACAAGAGCCTTCCTTAACCCTCTAAAATTGCACATTGTAACTTACAGGTAACACATCTATCTTTGTTGCTTAACACATGCACAAATGCTTCAATTCTGTCGTTGCATGCTCTTACTTTCAGGTAACAATCTAAATAAAGTGTAGCGTTCCATTTGGTCACATGACTTTTTTGTTTCCATTCTACTACCACAATGTGAGTCAGCTTGCATGAAGGCCCACTTTGTGAGTGGAGTATTTTATAGTGTAATATTGCTTTTTATGCTTACTTGATAAAAAAAAGGGGAGTCATAATTATAGGTAAGTAAAGAATTATGTTCATAACTAGAACTTAGTATTACATTAGTTTCACTATATAAAATTAATGAAATTTGGTATGTATCCAGAAAGTAACATTGTCCATAGGGAGATATTAGATTTACTATTGTTGGCATATTGCAATATTTTAGAGGGGTGATACTCTAACGCAATACTATATTATTATTATTTATTTCTTAGCAGACGCCCTTATCCTGGGCGACTTACAATTGATACAAGATATCACATTATTTTTTACATTTAATTACATTATTTTTTACACACAATTACCCATTTATACAGCTGGGTTTTTACTGGAGCAATCTGGGTAAAGTACCTTGCTCAAGGGTACAGCAGCAGTGTCCTCAAGGGGGATTGAACCCACGACCCTCCGGTCAAGAGTCCAGAGCTCTAACCACTACTCCACACTGCTGCCCCAGACGCTTTTTTCCAAAGGGTGGTTTACAACTTTGATATTTACAGTGGCCCAATGCTACCAGTTGATGGAATGCCTGACATTAGCGCAAGTGGAAACATAGTCCTCAAACTTGTGTCAATTGTACCACAGAACCTTTCCCACAAGATATACTACGACAACTGGTTTTGTAGTGTAGATTTGCAAGTGGCACTCGAGAAGAGAAGAATTCACAGTGTGGTGACTGTCCAATCCAATCGCTTACGTGGGTGCCCATTCATGTCAGACAGTGAGATGAAGAAAAAAGGGAGGGGAACAATTCAAGAGAAAGCAGCGACTGTCGATGGCGTATATCTCATGGCAGTAAAATGGTATGACAATTGTGCGGTCACTGCTCTACGTTTGCTGCTACCAAACCAACTTCTACTGTTGATAGATGAGATTGGAAGAAATTGTTAAAGCGACATGCCCTAGTGTTATCCTGGTTTACAACAAATTCATGGGTGGGGTGGACCGCCTGGGTTCACTTATTTCGTTGCACAGGACGAAAATCAGATCCAGGAAATATTGGCTAATCTTCCACATGCTGGACCTGACTGTAGTAGAGGCATGGTTGCTGTACCGCAGACACAGTGAGAAATGCAGAATGTAAATATAATACAAAAATAAATCAATAAATGGAATTACAGTGAAACGTCGTACTGTCCATAACCGCCCTGATTATTATTATTTATTTATTAGCAGATGCCCTTATCCAGGGTGACTTACAATTGTTACAAGATATTACATTATTTTTACATACAATTACCCATTTATACAGTTGGGTTTTTACTGGAGTAATCTAGGTAAAGTACCTTGCTCAAGGGTACAGCAGCAGTGTCCCCCACTTGGGATTGAACCCACAACCCTCCGGTCAAGAGTCCAGAGCCCTAACCACTACTCCATACTGCTGCACTGTTGATCAATTAACCGCCTTGCTATATAAATAAATAAATATTAAAAGTAGGCTACGAGAGTAATGCCATTGGCAGCAAATGCAGCTTCCGCGATGGAAACAGAAAGAAATCGTTATAGCAATCAGCCTTTTGGTGCGTTCCCCTTTAAGAGAGATGGGCTGTGTGCGTGTGTCAGTCAGCCGAAGCAATTTTTAAACTAAGCTTCTTATCGGTTGTTGGCAATATCAAGAAAGATGGCAAAGTACCGTGACAGAGATATTAAGAAAGCAGAACCAGGGAGGCAGGGACTGCTAGAGTTAAGAAAGAAGCCATCAGTTTCAGGTTACTGTACATTTACCGTTTTGTTTTGTATTTTTTTAAAAAGCTTTGCGTGGAGATGGCTTATAGCAAACCACATAGCAACACTGTATATTTGTAACCTAATTAATCTCGTTTACATTTGCTTACTTTTAAAACAAATAATTTCCTCGTGTTTAAAGCAGTTTGAGTGTTGTTTTTGTTCACTAACCTATTTATGCATGTGTAAATGTCATTTTCTATAGATGTTCGCAAATCCGACTTTTGCACATATCAGCCTATACCCCAGTCCACAGGGGGTCGGACGTTGTACTGTATTTTTGTTGGTTCCTCAAAAAAAAGTTTTTGTGTGCAATATGTACCTTTTAAGTAAGTAATTCAAAGAAAACATTTTTTTTCAGCGGTATTTTCATAATGCATGCAATAGAGGGTTAAGTCCTTGAATGTAACCCTTTCATGCATGGCCACCTCAAATGGGAAAGCATAAAAAACTACCTGCTAGTCTTTATATGAGGACATATGGAAGATTCAAATGCATGATGACCTTATATGATGATGCAATTTTTTTCTATATAAAGTAATGGAAAAAAAGAAAACATATTCAATGAAAAATACATTTATTATGTGTCCAAAACTACTTTTTAATTAAGTAATTATTACTTTTTGTCATCTATTTTCAATAGTTCATGCATGAAAGGGTTAAAGTACGTTTTTGCTTAGTACTGTAGTTGGTAGTCATTGCTTTTCTTTACACACAATGTTACCATGTTAAAGGCTTCATTAATACCCCCATTAATAACTCCCCCCCTTTTATAAAAGTAAATACTTAATTGCACACATGGTAAAGCATTCAACAACACATTAATTAAAATTACTGGCCTGTGAAAGATGTATTTATGTTACATTTGAACTGTTGTGTTTGTTTGCTTTTATCTCTAATTTTCTGGTTGCTAGGATATAGATAAAGGCACATAATTACACAGAAAATCACAACTCCAAAGACATTTACTAAATTAATATCTTTATGCCTTTTGCTTTCTATCAGGGTGTGAAAAAAAAAGTTAATCTCCTTATCACACTATCTGGATTAATATATAAGACACTTAATAATCATGTGGCTTGATGTAGTTTTCATATGTATGAAGACTCTGGGGTAAAAAAAAAACATTAAAAAATATTTGTGAGCCTCCAATTATAGGATTTGTAATGGGCTCTGTTTTAACAATGTATAATGTTTGAATGTTTCTCATTAATTTAAAATACTTGAATTTGTGTGTTATAAAAAATGAAATATGGGCTGGAGAATTGCTATGACATAATTCCAGCTTGGTGCTGTTGTGGATTATAATATTATAGAAATACTTTGTGGTCCAGTGGTTAAAGAAAAGGGCTTGTAAGCAGGAGGTCCCTGGTTCAAATTCCACCTCAGCCACTGACTCATTGTGTGACCCTGAGCAAGTCACTTAATCTCCTTGTGCTCTGTCCTTCAGGTGAGATGTAGTTGTAAGTGACTCTGCAGCTGATGCATAGTTCACACACCCTAGTCTCTGTAAGTTGCCTTGGATAAAGGCGTCTGCTAAATAAACACATAATAATAATAAAAAGCACTTGTGTATTCAAGCGTCTTTTTGTGTAAGATAAATTGATAGACTTATTCTGTCAGCATACTTCAGTAAACAAACAAAAAAACAAAACAAAAAAGAGAAACCTCCATCCACTAGATGACTCACAGAAGCCTAGAGGGTTACACATGTCTTTAGATTTGTATACAAAGCACACATTTTGCTTTGCTTTACTTTTGCTATTGCCATTGAGTATAAATAAAGTGTTCAGAATTATAGACATTAAGTCTTAAGTACACCCTCCATTCATGGGACTATACAACATTGTGTTTCTAGTGTGATACAGTATTATTACTACTTATCTGTTTCTAGTGGTACATCATTTGGATTAATTTCAGCATTGGACACAGCAACATACTTATATTATTTTTCTGTTTAGCCAATAATTTGACATTATTTTTGTTTAACACATTTAAATAAAATGCCATTATTTGCTGTAAAGCTACTGTACTTGAGTACAGTTCACTCAGATGTGAAGTCTGCATTAAGGATTTGATAGAAATAATGTGACATTTTAATTCAAAATGACTTCTATTTTATTCAGTGATATATATATAAATAAAAGTCAAATCTGAAAGCCTGCAACTAGAAATGCCAAGAACAAAAGTTTCTGCCAGCTTTGATACATTATGTAAACAGGATACGTGTCATTTGCCAGACTTCTGTTAATGTCACATCATATTCAACATTTTGAGGAACAAAAAGGGTATCATTTAAAAAAAAAAAAGATTCATTGCCACAATTGCCATCTACACAGAGTAATGATTTACAAGCGACAAATAGAGAACACTAAATCTGGATACATGACTGAAAAGGCCATTTGAAGGTCATTATGCTTGATTGTTTGGTGGAAATAAGTCCATGCTTAAGGTGACAGCCTTCAACCTCTTTCATTGTTTATACAGCAAACAGCATTGTTATTTCCATACTATTGCATTAGGCGACTGGCAGTTGTGCCTGTGCTCATATTTCCCTAAAGTGAGTGTGCGGTTAAGGATATTCAATCGGGATATTCAATATTCAATCAGCTTTATATTTCAACCCCTAGTCAAGGCCCCTAGCTTTTCCTCCCCATCACTTCCACTGCAACTGCATCTCTGTCTTGTGGGCAGGCGAAGCTCACCGTCCCGCCATAGTGGCTTGGCTGTGCCGGGCCTCACCTCCTTGAAGGCAGCTCAGTGAGACGGAGGGGAGGGGTTTATAACTGACCTGAGAAACTACTAGCATGTTCTTCAAATGTTGTTGAAGCTGACACCCTGGGATCCTTCAAGAAGCTGCTTGATGAGATTCTGGGATTAATAAGCTACTAACAAGCAAACAAGCAAGATGGGCCGAATGGCCTCCTCTCGTTTGTAAACGTTCTTATGTTCTTATAAGGAAGCTACCTGTGATGGAGCAGTTGGAATGCTTATAAGACAACACTGAGATAAATTAGCACAACAACAACAATAACAAAAAAAAGATGTTTCTTGTTTCCTATTTCTGCTTTATTAACTTGCAGTGTTGTATTGTTAGTGAACTCTTGACAGGAATAACAAGTTTAACACAACTTCAGAGTAATTAGTATACAGCAGTACAGCCATGTTTCACTGTTTACATTCCTTAATGCAACAGCTAATCCTACATTGGAGTCCTAACATCATTGCAGTTATGTACAAAAACAAGTTTGAATAACAGGAATCATTTTTATGTCAACCTCAATATGTTATTATTTGCTTATTATTAGAGGTGAAACACATGGCCTATAACTGCCACAGGCAATTGCCATGTTGGTAAAGTGTATCCAAGGAAACAGTTGCCACTGCTACTGTTACTAGTAAACAAAATGCATGTTGTAATAATAAGGTCTCAAGGGTCTCCGCATGGAAACAGGCAGCACATTTTTAAAAGCCAGTCTATTAAAACATAAATTATAAAGCAACACATTGTGAAGAATGTGTCAAGAATGTGTAAAGTAAATTTGTTAATTGAAATTGTTTGGCAAACCTACTCATTTGTTTATGTATTTGCAGTTACATTTTTAGTTTTTCTCTCAACTGTCCTGCCTATATCCTGCCACTGAATGGACAGATATTATTGGATTGGTTTAGCTAATGGAGATGTAATTTACTAAAACGCTATATGTTTGAATATGCCATTAGACTGCATCCTACCCTTCGACTGTTAGTAGTTACAGGACTTTGACTGCAGTATTTGGCTCACAGAGTGACGCAGTCATGCAGGTTTGAAGGGAGGTGGAAACTCTCTTCAACAGCAATGCACAGAATGCCAAACTGTGGAAAAATATTGTGAAACCTGCACAAAGTAATTCAATTTAAGATCAGATATAGAAAAGGTTACATTTCCCAAAATGAATCAAACCATTGACCATACGATTGATGAATACAGCTCATCAAAATCTGTAATTGATACCCCAGTCAATGAACACCACTACACACGTATGGTCAGTGTCCATTACAGTGCAAAGAAACCCACTGATATCTGTTCAGTCAAGACAATCTTGCGTTAAATAACTGCCTTTACAGATCTTACAGATTTCCAAAAACATTCAACCCAAATAATGAAGAAAAATAGTTGGAGCACAACCTCATCCTTCAGAGCCACCTGCTAAAAAAAGAAATAAATCTATGCGGTGTGTTCATCCCGGTGAACAAAAAATATTAAGCAGAGGAGCATTGTATACTTCCTCCTCCCCCTCCGGACAAGGCTGGGAGTGAGGTGGTGGTAGTTGGGGAGGAGGTGGTAATTCGAAAGCACGGCAGGACTGAGTTTGCGAAGTAGGTTTATATTCTGCAGCACTGCTCTGGCCTGGTTCTCCTCCTACCTCTCTGATCGCACCTACCAGGTAACTTGGCGTGGCTCAACCTCCACACCTCACCCTCTCTCAACAGGAGTTCCCCAAGGATCAGTCTTGGGTCCTCTCCTGTACTCTCTCTACACTCGCTCCCTGGACCCCCTCATCACATCCTATGGTTTCTCATACCATTTCTATGCTGATGATGCTCAGATCTTCCTCTCCTTCCCCCCTTCTAACCCCACCATCCCCTGCGTATCTCTACCTGTCTGTCTGCTATCACCTCCTGGATGCACTCGCATCACCTCAAACTCAACCTCTCTAAATCTGACCTCCTTTTCTTCCCCTCCTCATCTTCCCCCTCCTCTGATCTCTCTATCTCCATTCCTCTGGAATCTACCACACTCTCTCCCTCCTCCTCAGACAAGAACCTCGGAGTAACCCTGGACCCCTGCCTCTCCTACCCCCAGCACACAAGATTCTTGTACTCGCCTACCGATGCCTTGACCAGACTGCACCCAGCTACCTCCAGACCCTCATCTCTCCCTACACCCCCACCTGACCTTTCCGCTCTGCCTGCACTAGAAGACTGGTTGTACCTCCTCTACGCTCCCCTGCCTCCAGAGCCCACTCCTTCTCCACCCTCACCCCGCAGTGGTGGAACGACCTTCCTACGGATGTCTGGACTGCCCAGTCCCTGACCACCTTCCGGCGCCTCCTCAAGACACACCTCTTCAGACAACACCTGTAAAGCTCAACTCTTCCCTTCTGGACAATATAGCACTCTGCCTTTAATGCACTTTAACTTGCACTTATCTGCTCCCTAGTTTACTGTAATCCTACACTTGGCTTGTAGATTGACCAGTGAAATGTACTGGGCTTTTGCATTAATGATACTATAGATTTCCTGCCTGAAAACCTCACAAGCTTTATAGTCATCTCTTCAGAATGACACTAGTGGAAACGCAACAAACACAATACATCTACCTACATAGATACACAAGCAGCCACAGAGGGCAGCCTCTGCAGTGTTTCCATGGCATTCTTCACATCAGTCTGTGCATTAAACGTGGCATAATGATTACTTAGAAAGAAGCTTCACATGATAAATAAAATAATTCTAGCAGAAGAAGGAAACTTAATGAGGCAGACTGGAACCCAGCTGCAGGTGTCACACAGTGCTTTATTTAAAGCTATCACAGGGAGGATTTTGAAAGGTGACAGTTTAGAAAAATAAAACTTCAGTAAAGGGATGTCATGAGTCAGGTGTACATTCCTACTGGGAAAGACAAAGATCCAGCAGGAACTAATGATTTGGTTAATGGCATGAGCTTTTTAGGTTCCCCTATAAACATAATGTAGAGTACAATCTGATCAAGGATGGGGGAGAGGCAGTTGCAGAAGACCATCAAGGAAATTATTACAAAGAATGAACAAAAAGCATAAGATACTGGCTACTGACTGGAAAAGTGTGTTTTTATTGAAGGTTTGAAATCCTTTTGGAGGCATTCTGGTACAAAACAGCAAGTATAGATGCAAAGTAAAAACATTCAGAATGGGTCAGCTACAAAGCAAATTGAAAAGAAAACATGAAAACTGCCCTTATATAGTATATTTTGACATTTTATTAGGAAATTCAAGGCTCATAAATTGGCAAACCCAACTAAATTGAGAAGAAAAGCTTGTGCATGACTCGTTCTACAGGAGGCTTAAAAGATCCTGTGGTAGAATAAGACATTCTGTCTTTTTCATTCTGGCCTAGATTTCTTAGTTATGGCATCTTAATACAAAGCCAGTATCCTGAATCCAATAAGAAATGATGACCCCAAGTGAGGAGAATTCTCCATCAGTGGAAAAAAACCTTTAAAATACTGGTACAATACTATATAAAGATAACGGAGAAATGTCTAACATCAATCATTCTTCTATAGATGAAATGCTCTAAGATAGCATTACATAGTTATCCTGTATCTGTATCTGTAGCTATATATATATATATATATATATATATATATATATATATATATATATATATATATATATATATGTATATATATAAGCAGACACAGTCATAAATATGTACACAAACAGATAGTGACAAGGCATGCAATAATCATTGGGAGCTATTAGTAAGGAATTACTGGTCGGTCTATAAAAATGTGTTTATTTTTACCTGTTGAGAGACCATTTATTTGTGTAATAGTTGGCAGTTGTATTTCTTTCAGTACTAGCAAACAAATGTTGCAGATTTATAGGTATAATATTTTCTACAGAGAGTTCTTAAGGCAAAGAATGTGCGCGCTAGATCGATATAAACAGATGCATCTGGATTACTCCATTTACACAGGATTGTCCACACTGCTGTTGACACCTGTCTGTTAATGTCTACAAATAAACTATATTAACAGGACACAGGAGATAACATTGCATTGGTGCAATAAAGCTGTCAATTAAAATATCAGCATTTATTGCAGGAGTCTGTACTGACAGAGTGCAAACAGTTAAAATAAAAGGCTATGTTTCCAACAGAGTTGGGAAATGGTCAAGGAGAGCCCTGGGGCTTGATTCTTGCTTCACTGCACTTCTTATTACACATAAATGGACTTCTGAGTGTTTGTAATAAAAACTGAAATACATCTCTATGCTGACGATAGTGTTCTTTTATTTCAGTTTGAAAGGCACCACCTGCAAAGTGGCCTGCTAACTAAATACATTGGTGTCCTAGAATAGCCAATCATCTCCTCTCTCTATATATGCAAACAATATCTGTAACCAAAATGTAATGATCAAGCTCTGTCACAAGTGCAGTGGTCCCCCAAAATGTTATCACCACTGCACTTGTCCAGGAAATGTTATTATTCATGGAAGCTGATGGTGAAATGTGGTGTGCATGTGAGCACGAAACTAAGTCTGGGTGCTGCAGAGTGAGGGTGGTTTGGAAAATGTAACATCCCACATCATTTCAAATCAAGCTTCCCCTTTTCAGAAAACAATTTGGAAAAATCTCCTCCACCAAGCAGCTATACAAACAAAAGTGTTTTAAAACTAGACATTTAGCTGTGGTTCAGTGTTTTATTATTTTATTTACGAAGCTTCTGAATAATCTCGGTCTCAGCAGGTAAAAAAGTATGTGAACTGGAAGAACAAATCACTTTGAACAATTTTAATGGCAATTCTTTTTTTCAATTAAGATGCCTTTTTGAAGACCTGCTGGTCCTGTTGTAGTTTGGTTTAGGGCACAATTATTGCTTCATAGTATAGCGTGCACGGGGGTAGGGTTCAGGACTGGTAGGTGATACAATCTAAAACATGAAGACATAAGCCTGATATATGTCCTGCAAGGGAGCCCGGCTGTTTTGTACAGCGGTATTGGCGCTATGCTTCAAAGCGGCAGGTCTCGGGTTTGCGTCCGACCTCCACCTGTGAGAAGCCCCTGCTTGCAGGAACCGAGGTTCACCACAGTATGAAGTGGTTGTTGCTAAGGCTACACATTCAGTACAGTAAGTAAATGATGTGGGTCACTTTCTTTGGCTATGCAATTAGCAGCCTGTCAAAAGCCTTTTGCCCTTTCTCCAGAGTGATGTAAGTACCCATATTAAACTGCTTGTGTTTTAGTTATTTTAAATTATAACAAGTAGTCTGACCTACAGCCTCCTACAAGTACTGTACCTTGTTGTACACCCAAGTAGAACCGATTTAAGCTGTAACACTATCACATTATCAGAGGTTTGAACACATTGGGTTCATAGACAGGTGTATGTTTCTAGAAATATAACACATAAAATAATAAAGACACTGGTAGAACATCACACTTTTTTAGTTAGTCCACAACAGCTTTTTTATTATTATTTATTTATTGTTTTGATTATTGTGTTGAGTGAAGAGTATAATTGAGAAAAAATGTGTTTTATAAGGTTCAGCTTGCAACTAAATAATAATAATAAGTCATTGGTCTACCTTTTTGTAGGATTTAGCATACATTGTATTTTCTTAAAGAACAATTTTGAAATTGAATATAGGGTTTGACACTGTCTGTTAGAAAGATTTTTAAAAATCCCTGACTTCCTCTTTGGTACGAGCAATCCACGTGATGAACATTTGATAAATGCCCTCGCATTGTGTCCACAGAGAAGTGTTTTCATCAAATGATGTGCATTCTATTTATAGCGTTTCTCCAATGAAGAGTTTTTGAACTTGGCCATGTTGTTTATTTTAACTTTAATGTTCCATATATTATGATAATTTCAGTTACAGAGTTATACTGCTGCCCTAAAAGGATTTACATTTTTATTACAGTTGAGAACACTGTGTTATAAGGTATTGTTTTGGTATGGCTTTATTGAATTCCCATTTTTACTTCCATAGGACTTGCTTGTGGTACGTTTGTTTTACATGGTTTTCACAGTGGTAATCTGTCACTAGACAGGATTTGGATGTGTCCCTCCTACTGAGAACAAATAAGGAGTCTTTCCCCTCAAGAAATATCATCTGATTATTGAGGCATAGCTACAGTACGTTGGGAACATTTTAGGATCCATTTTGCTTCAGGTTTAGGTTTAGGGTTAGTGTGACAGGGTAGCATCATGGCCCAGGCTGGTTACCTAGAGACAGAAAGATGCAGTTTAAGTGCTGTTAAATAAAACACAAAATAAACATGGCACAAGGGCCAAAATAAAAGGTTCAAACAAAACAAAATAATACAGTCTGGGCATTTACCTTCAATATATAGCTTGTAACCCAGTACAAAATCAAAGCACCAACAAACAAAGGAGTTCCGGCTCCTTTTATGCATCTGGCCTCTCCCCAATTAGCACCAATTACCTAACTGGGGAATGGTCACACCTGTGATTGCTGGCAGGGACAGATTTAACCCATGCCTACCAACCTTACATCACACACACACACTAGCAGCAGGGCTTCTGCCCTGCCACAGTTAGGTTTAGGGTTATGAATATGTTATTACCAATTATTATTAATAAGGATTAACATTTCCTTGCAAAAAACGTTTTAATGGCACATATTAGTTTATGTCATGTTCTAAATAATGTATATGGTTTCATAAAAATGTCTTAGTTACATGTTCTTATAACACTGTATTGTTATTAATAAATATATTGTTTATAACATCCTTTCTAGGTGCATTATTGATTGTTTATATATTAAACTAAAGTGTTATTACAATATCTACACGTTGCCAAGGTAGCTGAAATGAAATGCCCATTTTGTTCATGGCCAGGTATAAGCAGACAGTTTTCTGCTACAAAGGGTGTTTGAAGGGAGCACTGTTTTGCTAGATAGAAGTTGTCACACCGTTCAAGCCATTCCAAGTTGCTGCCTGGATGTTGCCTTTGGTTTTGTTTAATAAAGTAACTTATCATAAAAGATAAACATACAGTGATATAAAAAGCAAAATGGAGAGGACATGCTAAATTCAAGATCTGCTTTAGATTTAAACCATCAATTGCATGAATAATTGTCATCATACTTCTTAAAAAAAACCAACAGAACTAACAGAACAAAACAGAAATCTTTTTTTTTTTTGTAACAATTATTGTATTACTAGTTTTTTGTGACCATTTGTCAAAAATAAAATAAATATAAGCATACCTGCAAATATATACACTACTTTAGTATTATATGTAATTTACAGGGTAAACACAATAAAATAATAAAGGTCTATGCATAAGTAATTACCCACACATTGAATCTATTGTCCGATGGAAATACTGCCATTTACATTCATAAAAATAGAACCCTCGGATGTCATACTCTGTGGAGTTCTAAAATATGCTTTTGTTCAATCACAGCCTGTTTTATATTCATAAAACAACAGCTTTCCATTTTTCAGTTTGTTGTCAGATACCTCAGGAACAAAATTGGATTCATGTCTTTGAAATTGCTCATTATATAAGCAGTATTGTGGAAACTAGCATCAAAATGAATACTAACATGAATTTACTTTATACTTAAAGGGACAAGTCAAATTTTGAAAATACCTTCCTGAGAATCTTACTCAATTTCAAGCCCACAAGTAATATTTTGAAGAACTGTTCACCTCTCAACAGGTATTATTGTAGTATATATTTAACACTAACATGATTCAGTGTTTATTTTTTACAAGTTCCCAGAATACTGAGATAAATCACTTATCACTTACTCCTTTTATAGGAAATTATTAGCTTTGAGACAACATGGTTTCTTCCTTAAAACATCATGCAACCTGTTAATTGTGCAACACGTTTCAGCAACATTTCAATGTGCTCTTTGTATATGATCAGCTGAAATTAAACTGTGGCTGGCTGGGTGGTCAGTTTAGATGTTATGACCTGCCTTTTCGGCATGTTTAACTTGCTTATAGACAATCAGAAAGACCTGAACTGATCGAGTCCACTGTAAGTCTTTCTGATTTGATATAAAGGCAAATCAATGCATTGCACTGAAGAAAAAAAAATAGATTTTTGTGATTTTTGATGAAATAAAGCTATATGGCAGAGTGACTTTCTTTTTTTGGAAAAAGCATTATCTTATTGTGACATTTTGGATAACACCAAATTGTGCAAGCCCTATCTTCATTTCCGGCTAGAACAGTTCAGTTTCTCATCCGTCCTTTCAAGCAGAGACAAGACAATGAGATTGTGAATAAGCAATACATTTATTTATTGAAAAATGTTGAATGGCAACAAACACGATATCAATGGGGATTAATTAAGAATGTGGGACAGTAAAGAACTGAAGTCAAAGAGGCTGACCTCAGACCTCAGAAATGTCTCAAGGCCAGAGATGCAAGGAGAGGAGTAAGATTCTAACCCAGTCAGGTCTAATCCTTGAATAAGCAACTGTAGTTTTGCATAATCTTATATATATATGGTTGGTGTCCGCCACTAGGGTACCAGCAATGGTAGTCTTCATGTGGAAGGATATAACTATAGTATATATGCGCAATACAAGCAGAAATGGGTTATTAATTTATTTTTATGAGAGAACCTGACATTTCGAATCATGTTTTTATGAAGGGGAAAAAAACTGCATTGCACAAAAGCAGAGCAGTCAGGCCTGAAGGAACATAAGGAATGTAATAGATAAAGGGAGATGAGAGTCGCTCGTCACAGCTCAGACATACAGAAATAAAAAGGTGATGGGGCTTCTTATTGAAAAAGGAAACAAAGTAAGAACATTAACATAGCTATCAGGTTTGAAATGAATGTGTCAAGTGTTTGCATGCAAAGTCAATAGGTTGGCAGAATTAAACAGCTTTTCTTTTCATGAGGGTTATCTATGCAGTGCCCTCCCTGTAATGTTTAATATTATCAGCTTGTAAATGGACTACACAATTAAAATCAAAGCAGTAAGAATAGTATTACTGCTTTGCAACTTCTTTCAAATGCTGGGCAGTAGGGAGCCTTTCCTCTGTAGATTAAGAATTGCTGATGCATGTATAAAGGGTTGAATAGATATATTGATTTCAGTTTATTTCCTCAGAGTATGGTATGGATAAATGTGTCCTGTCAACACTGCCACATTATAAAACAGTAAGAGGCTAATTCAGAGTTGGGCACACCGCATAAAGACAATTTCTTTCAATGGTACCACATTTAAAACTCTTTCACATTCTAACCTATACAGCTGGTTTCACAGACTAGACTGGAGCTAATCCTGGACTACCTTACCTAAAGTAACATCTGGCTGGTTTCACACACTCAGATTAGCACTAATATTGAATAAACTAATGTTACCTTAGGTATGGTAATTAGGATCTGTGAAACCAACGGGTGGAAGGTTTATCTAAGTTTATTTCTATGGTCCTTTCTAGTTCTGCCAATGGGCTATATTCCTTGTACACTTATTGTATGTGAAAATGTTAAATTATTCTATTATAGCTTTATTATTATTATTCGACAATCCCATCACAATTGTAGCAGGGGTGTTCTGTTACAGTGTGGGTGTCCACTGAAAGAACGAGAGCAACACAGAGGGTTTGCCATTGAAACGTGGCTCAGGCATCCAGGTTTTAGTAACAAACAGGCATTACAGGCAGTTGCAGTGGTTGGTGTCCGCCACTAGGGTACCAGCAATGGTAGTCTTCATGTGGAAGGATATATGCAAACATGTACATAAATAAAAAATACAAAAAGGCAAAAATGGAACACAGCGAGAAAACAGCTAACAGACAAAAAGTGGCCAAGCTCGGGCCGTGTGCTGCTTCCACTAAAGGGAGGTCCCACATCAGGAACCTTCTCCCTGCACAAACTAAATAAACGTTGGTGGGATTAAAATCCCCAAAATGAATCCCTACCCTGAAGTTGTAACCCTTATCCCAGTTAAACACACAGTGATAATCTTGGTGGGTCCATCTGGTTTACTCTCCCTGGGAACACGGGAACACGGGAACAAACAAAAGAAGAACAGTTAGTCAATTAACACCTGGCCACCTGCTGTACATTAGGATTCAATTAGGCAGGGAGGGAAGTCTAACATCCCAGCCCTGCCATATCTAGCACACACTTTGTTTACAAAAAATAAACATTTTGCTTAATTTTTAGACCAACAAACCATATTTATAATATAAACCACCACCAAATATACTTTAATTTACAGGGGCAGGCCTCAGCCCTGCCACAATAATATATTACAGTACTGTGGTATGACAAGTACTGTGTGTTGCATACATCCTGAAGACATTAAAGAGATATAAAGACATTACCAATCTGCATACTCTGATATTATCAAAATATATAGGTACACAAGAATGTTTTAAGCAAGTAGCATTACAATTAGATAAGCACTTCTCTATGCTTATCCAAGCAGTTGGACAGAGAGAGACAGCCTCCAACTACCGGCAGGTTATGATATCATTTGTGCTAAATAAGGTTCTTAGCCAGTTTCATTGCATTGAACAATTGGTTCTCCTGATCTTTTTTGCAAAACTAAAATATGATAAGTACGGTATATACGCCCACCTCCCAAATATCCCAGATAATACAACAATATTACAATAGAATCTCAAAGTATCGCTTCAGTAAATGTATTACTAAATGCTTTCTGCATCCAGTGTAAAGCAGCCCTATGCTACAAACAAGCCTGTTCCATGTTAACATACAGAGCAAAGACTTATCCTGATCAGTTCAGTAAACTCAGTTAGCTCCTGTGGAACTCTTTATCTTGAACAAACATTTTTAAGAGATAAGGAATGGTTTCCATTTTTACATGCTGTTCTTACAGCTGTTTTCCATATTTCAAGCTTTCAAAAGTCTTTGGCTCAGCCAAATGCTTTGCACTGCCAGATTCCAACAGAGATTAGCCTATATCCTGGAACTCGCGCATTGGATAAAAAAGCTAGACAAAATAGTAAGTGGTTTATCCCATCAACAGGCAAATTAAGAACTCATTGCAAAAATGTGTCTATAGTAAGCGGAGCCAGTCCCTGCATAGGGTTTTCACCCTATAGGTTAAAATATATTTGACTTCGGCTCTGGACATTTAACTGCATGGGGCCGGCCTTACCACACGGTTAAGCCCTCTTCTTTGGGGTTCTATGGCTTAAATAAGAAATATGTTTTAAATAAAAAAATTAAAAAAGTGTTTCATTGGCTTATTCTTGAGCTGGATTGATTGGCCAATGACTTTTTAATTTTTAATTTCATAGAGTTTTTATTGTAAAGCTCCCTGGGATGTTCCACATGAACTATATAAAAGCAAATCGTATTGTATTGTATTGAACCAATCACAATTACAGATTTGTCAAAAATCCAGTACAGTCATGCTGTGTACAGATGTCACTGTGTGCATGGAACATTTGCCATAGTACTGAAGTTTTTTAATGATTAATAGTAGTTCTTGAGTACAATCTTCATTTTCAGGAAACTAGTAGTATACTGTATTTAAACAATGTTTTAAAAAGCTAGTTTTGATTAATTTAAAAAAGTTTTTTTTTTACGATCATTTACATTTTAATAGGCTTACAAAACAAATAGTTGAAAGAGTCTAATAATTCACTTGCTTAATCGTATTGTGTGAATGGATTATATGGATTTAGGAATGTGAGATTAACATTGATGTGCTTTATGAATACTCTTACCTGCTCTGATAGAGGCATTTTCCCTGCAGTATGCTTTCAATATGTCCTTATGATTAACCTGATTAACCAAATTATTTCTCTGCTTAATTATTGTACAAAAACCTTCTTTCTTTTGGCTATGAAAGTAAATTATGGTCACTGCACATTCAGTGCTTGACTAATTAGTCATGAGCTAGATGTTTTACCAAATAATTAATAACTATAGTTGTCTTGCCCTTTTAAAATTTTAAAATTGTACTTTACTGATTTGCAATTACTGTGCATACATGTCTCTGAATTGTATTTCAATCAGAAGATAAGCATACACAATTATAATTCAAGTTTGCAGAAACATAGTGATTCAGATTTCAGGGAAAAAACATTATAACATTATTGTGAAATACTGTAGGTATGACATTGAAACATACCATTCAAAAATATGTTCATGAATCAAATGCTAAAAAGCATCATTTAGCATTGCAAAAATTGCGAAAAATAAAAATCCATTACCTTTTTTTTTTTTCCCCGGTGAATGTTAATTTTTCAGATAGTGTTCAGTCCTTTTCCTTATACCCTTTGTATCCAATTTGACCCTTGTGATACTGTGCTCCTCTATGTCTTCATATAAATCTATAAAAATGCTTGCCTTAGTTCATTGTCAGCCTAATAGCTGCCCCCCCACCCACCTGCAAAATGGCTCCTCAAATAGGTTGCAGGATCCCCATTGACTACTGTATATTTCTATTCCTTTCTGATGCCTTCTAATCCCCAAACTCACAAACGACATTAATACTTGGGGTGCAGGGCAGATCTGGGCCTGGTTTGCCTGCAGTCATTACCTGTTCCAGGTCACTAAGCCACCCATTCACTAAATATGCCAACCACTAAATCCCATCACTGAGACAAGTGACCTTTAACTGTGCACCTTGGAGACCCAAAAACTCATCAGAGTACGGATCACTGCAGCCTAAAAGACAGATTCAAAAACTCATCATGTCCTTGTGTTGAAGCGAGTCAGTCATCAAATGCACTAGAGTACCGAGTGCCCATGCCAGCTGTCCTGATCAACCTCTAACACATAAGTGATTGCTCTTCCTTCTTTAGCCGATGTAACTAATTGCTTATGAAAAATCTCCTGATAGATTATATTAAAAGAAGCTCTTTGAATGTGTTAATGTGGAGCCAAGGTGTGACTGAAGTCACGATGCAAACATCAGAAATGCAAAGTGAAAGCAAATGATAAGCACATTTTCCTAGAGATTGAAACGGCACTGGTAATACATGAAAACTCACATGTCTACTCGTGTTCCTGACTGTTTGGTGAAGGGATTAAAGTTGTATCTGTGTTTTACAGTGATCAGAGGTTGCAGGTAAAAAAACAATAGGTAATATGTTTTTCTTACCCTTATAATCAAAGGTTTTGATTTTTTTCCTTTGTTACTTTTAGTTAATACATATGTCATGAAACAGTTGATTTTATCTAGGTACTTCTTCATCAGGGTTTTAACATACCTTAAAGCAGGGATCTCCAACCCTGGTCCTGGAGAGCTACAGGGTTTTCTGGTTTTCATTTCAACCAAGCTCTCAATTACTTAATTGAACCAATTATTGGCTTAATTAGTCAAGATTAAAATGTGTTCCAGATCTTTAGCTATTGATGATGTAAAGACACCTACAAACCTGCAGGATTGGGGATCTCAGGGACCAGGGTTGGAGACCCCTGCTTTAAAGCTACTGTTGCCCTGAAGAAACATTAGCAGAACCATTCGCTGATCACATCATTACCTGTATAGTTACACAATTAATTTGGGAAAAATACCCTCTGTGGCACAGATCTGGCTTAGGGTTATTCAGGAATCATTGCATTGTCATTTCCACTGCTCTGCCATTTCAGACACACTGTAGTAAACCGAGGTCACAATGGCCATATTTTCAAAGAGTTTACTCCACTTAAAAATGATCAAACAATTTAAGAATGTTTAGAAACCTTGAAATACAATATTAATAGGGTTTGGTTCTAATTTTATATAATAAACAAACATCTTTTCTCCTTTAAAAAAAGGACTCCCTAAAGTGTCTTAATCATTAATCTGGTTTGTGAAGCAGCAGGGAAATTTCATATAATTTTTTTTTTTTATTCCGGAAACTATATTTAATTATATTACTTAATTAAATTCTATTCTTAGTTCCATCTCTTTAGCAAAAATTGAGTCACAGTTAGTGAATGGCAATATTAAAATGTATCAATGGGCACTGAAGCACTGAACCATGTTAATGTGAAACTCTCTTGGTAACTAGCAGTTCTTATAAGATCAAGGCCCTCGCTGGCTGCTACTAAAAGAGTTCAGAATATGATTGCCTCCTTTTGAGAACAGAAACAATTGCCACTTAACCTTGGAGAATGGCTCTGTGAATAATGAAAGTAAGGATTCTATGTCAGATATGGAGGAGGTGTCTGGAATGGAGAGAGAGAGAGAGAGAGAGAGAGAGAGAGAGAGAGAGAGAGAGAGAGAGAGAGAGAGAACACAT
The DNA here is from genome assembly GCF_902713425.1 of Acipenser ruthenus. Classification (NCBI taxonomy): domain Eukaryota; kingdom Metazoa; phylum Chordata; class Actinopteri; order Acipenseriformes; family Acipenseridae; genus Acipenser; species Acipenser ruthenus. Next base: position 10,858,051 of record NC_081202.1, read on the forward strand.
AAAAGTGAACATAAAGATCAATATCTGAGATAATTACTTCATCTGGATACTATACATTGATAGTGTGGCACTAAAATGTAATAGTTTATTTCATATTATGACCGTATTAACCAGGCCTTTAAAGCTAGCTGTATTTGACTAAACTTGTCCAACTTACAATGTAGTTAAAGGATTATTGGATTTTTCCTTATAGTTTTGGAGGTTACTACGAGTGGAGAGGCAGTTTTTGTTATGTTAGACCAAGATAATATTTTAGGATAATTAATTATTTTGATTCATTATCATCTACCTCCCACTCTTATGGTATAGAGAGAGATAACACAGCAATTTCAACAGATCCCTGCTTTCATCCTGCAGCTATCTCAATATTCAGTATTAAAACTACTGATCAGAGCAGGACAGCATATAATAATGCAGTTTGTTCCACTGAGCTGATTTCAACTATGTCAGATATACAGTAATGTAGAGGACACTCACAAACACGTTAGGAGTCTGTCTTTACAGAATTTTGAAGTTGCAGGCTTTGAAAATGTGAATATTTTGAGATTCATACTGTTTCAGTTTTTTTTAAAGAATATTCTGATTGGCTCAGCTGCAGTATTATGGCTGTAATTAGATGGATGTATATGAACGTTAGGTTACTTACTGTAACCCTGGTTTCCTGAAAGAGAAGACGACCACCAACACATTACGTATGGGATATGCCTGCCTATTGGTAGGTATTTTCTGAGCTCTCTATACCAGAGCTGCCGATAGGCCCCTTCCTGGGATGACACCCTCGGTCCCGCCTACCGAGGGATTAAAACCGTCATACTGAGGAATCCATTGCTCTTTTTGCCTCTCAAGATGGTAAGGTAAGACCCTCTGTGTTGGTATCTGAGCATTTTTTGAAAAAAGAGCTTGAGTCTACTGCAGTTCCCTTGCCTTTCAGGCTGAAAGCTGGCTTGCTGCTTTCACAGAATCAGTGACTCCTGATTTAGCCTTTTTTCTTTCTATCTTTCCTCAGTAACCTGCACGCGCTCGCATTGCAGGCTGCTGCTTTCTATCTGTGGTACGTGAGTCGGCTGCCTGTGCAGTATTGATTAAAGGACTGAGTGTTGTTGTCTTTTCAAGCCTTCACACGTGTGGAAGCATGCCAACGGGGCTAGGCTTCGCCTTACTCCCGCTGTTTAGCGACTCTGCTGGCACATCTGCAGTGCACACCCGGTATTCCCTGTGTTGTGCTACAGCTATTAAAAAAAAAAACAAAAAAAAAAACAACAGCAGGCCTTGTCCTCCACAGGGCTGTATTTTTACTAGCCCTTCAGTAGAGTAGACTGCGCCGGCTGCCTCGGCCCGCCCACCTCAGTGTGTTGGGCGTTCAAAAAATAAATAAAAAAATCGAACAGCAGTATGTTCCCACTATTATTGTTTATTGGTTATTGTACTCCGTCCACAGATTCGCCTGCCATGGCTTCGGCCTGTGCGTCCCCTGGTATACGCTACTGGTATAGAGAGCTCAAAAAAATACCTACCAATAGGCAGGCATTTCCCATACGTAATGTTGTTGGTGGTCATCTTCGAATTGAAAGGGAACTATTCCTCACATATACTTTTTATATCGTCTGAAAGTCAAGTGAAAAACTTAGTTTATATTTACTGGTACTGTAGGTGTTGTTAACATTTGTGGTTTGTGTAACAATCATGTCTGTAGCATACAGTACATCCCCAGACACTGTTAACTGTAGATTTTAGTGTTGTGTTGCAAGCTGTAGGTTTGCTGTTTTTCACTGCTTGAAATACTATTTAAATACATCAACAGCACCGTTTTCCAGCACTGTAACTTAAATTGTAGTATAGACTGTATGTGCTTAATTTGTAATTCATGTTGTTTGGAAATACAGTTTAAAAAAATATACAAAATGCATGTGCTTTTAGTGATTATTTCTGGTATAATACGGTATATATATTGTTTTTTTCTAGTTCAGCATTTATAGTGGACGTTTCATAAAACCATCACTCTCATTTATTTGTCAGGGGAAGCTGTGATGGGATGGTCGGAAAATGAGTCCTGTCTGCAGGCGTCATTATTTGTAAAACAGTACCATGATATTTAAAAAACACACACTAGAGTAGCTCTTTTTAATTCTCCCTCATATAACAAACAAAAAGAAAAATCCTGATTCCAAACATTAAACTCTTTCACGTTTTATTTTTTGCTATCTTGTGGGTAATTTAAGCCAAGTTCAATCTAATTTACATTCTGTCTAGTGTTGTTATGTAGTACAACAGCTACAGTGTAATCATTAACTGACAGTAGCCGGTGATAATTTATTGAACTGGCAAGCTATACGACTTCTTTGGAAGCAAACCTGACATAGAAAGTGTAAACAACTGGGAGTGCTTGTACATACTGTGCGTTTCTGTGTGGGTGTACGGTCCACCTCAAGAAAAGCTGTAGGGTATTAATCAGATACATATTTAGATTTATATGAGGACAAGCAGCAGTGTTCACAATGACTCCAATTAAAATATCTCAAGTTTTGAAGATTCAGGAAAAGGCCCAGTGCTTTCTACATCAAGCCATAGCAAATGAACGTTCCCGACGGTGGAAGAAGGTATGTTTATGTAGTGCCTGCATTATAGCATAGATTTCATGTGTTTTGGTAGTGTCAAAGAATGACAGAGCTACTTAAAAGTTACAGCTGAAGAAGAAACTTTTGAGGTTTTGAAAGCTAATGTTTGCATATCACAGTTCATCTAATAGACAGTCTCAACTCTTCAAATATGTAAAAAATGTGATAGATTTTTTGTATTCAGCCAGTCTATAAATGCAATGCATCCATATCACAGAAATCCTATTAACAGTGCAATTTGGAGTAAAAAGAAGAGGGGGGGGGGGGGGGGGGGGGGAATCCCATTTCTAATTTTTAAAATGTATAATTTCCTTTTTATTTTGTTTGAGGGAACCAGAGTCAGAGTTGACTTACTACAGATTGTTTAGGCATTTGAATGTATGAATTCATATTTGTGATTTCTTTGCTTCAAGCACAGCAATGTAGATGTGTACAGTGGAAAAATAAATACAGTATTATAATAATAAGCGGTGTGCTCATATATCAGATTTGTGACAGACTCCACCGTCGAGTAATTGCAGCTAAACATGTAAAGGAAACATATAAAAAACACAGTATGGCAAAGCATTACAAATAGAAACAAAAGTAATTCAATACACTTTAATAAAATGTATTTAAAAGAGTACAATAACACACTGGAGCATACCGGTATTTTACTGTATGGAACCAAAACAAAAAATACCATAGGTTTTTATAGATGTACAATAATATGCTTTTCTTCTGCTTCTTATAACAGGTTGTAGATAATTATTCCGACTTGTTTAGATTACTCGACAGAAGAAGTCTCCCAGTTACTTTTAAGCCTGGGCCACACTATGCACAACTGGTAAGAACATATACTGGTTTATGTGTATTCATATATATAGATAGAGAGAGTATATTACAAGCATTACAAGACCACTATTTAATATGTGTAAACCTTTAGGCTGAGTTTCGGGGGACGCTGGTGAGTCGCATCTATCCTTCCCCTATCTTTAATCTCCCTGTCAATCACTCCCCTTCTTTTATATACATCTCTCGTTTCCACTTCCGCTCTCTCTAGAGTTTGTTTGTTTTTTGTATGAGCCGGTAGGCTACCAGTCTATTCTTAGTCTGCATCTACTTCTATATCTTAGCCCAAAGCTATTAAAAAAAATGGGGGGAGCAAGAAGTACCACCCACTTGCAATCCCACTGCCAGCTATTTCACTTCAATCAAGCATGGATATTCCACCCAGTACCTCTCCTCTACTTGATTTCGAAGACAACCCGAGTCCCTCATGGTTTCCAGCTGTCTCTTCTGCTCCAGTTCCAGCAGCAGCTGGCCATTCCTCAACCCCATCACTGTAAGAGATCTGCTCCATTTAATCTGCTCTCAAGCTGCCTCTTCTTCAAAGTCTGGCCTACCAACAAGTTACTTAAATCATTGTTTGATCTCAGAATATCCATTCCAGCACGATCCGACAGGAAATCAACGTTTCTCCTCCTGTGCGATTCCCAGTCAGCTAATCCGGTCTTTCCTACCCCGGAAGCATCAAGAGCCGGCCCCTCCTCTTCCAAGGCGCAGCCCCGTTCATCTGCGCAGTCCATCGCATCCGCAGCCGCTATAGCCACCGCAGCTGTGCCAGCTCTCCAGCCCCCTGCCCAACACCTTCAATCTCGTCGCCAGGCTCCAGTTACTTTCTCTGTTCAATCCAGCCCAAATCTCTCTCTCTCCCCTAATAATAATAATAATAATAATAATAACCTTCTCATGGATCAGCCTGCAGACGAGCCTGCAGCAACTGTTGAGCACGAGTCAGCAGCAACATTATTACTAGGCATTGGTTCGCCTCCCAGTTCTACACACCCCATTCCCTTAGAATCGGAGCAGTGACGTCTGCAGCAAGAGCCGGACTCAGCCAACACGCCATCAAAGTCCTCGGTCACTGGGCCTCATCAGCAGTCAACCTCTACATCAGAACCTCCCCAGCAGACATCGTAACTACCCACCAGTCCCTAGCTAGCTTGCCCGGAGTGGGGACACCCTCTCCGCCCAGTCCACCAGAGGTTTTCTCCTATAAGAAGGGATTTTTTCTTCTCCACAGTTTAGGTCGTCAATACAAACCTCTCTTTGTCTTGTTTATTTTTTCCCCAATTAAGTCTATGTTGTGCAGTGGCTGCAGTCTTTTCTTTTCTATCCTCACAGGTGCGGTTCGGTGGGGGGCAATTTATTTGGGGGTTAGTGACGCTCACTTTCCCCGGCCTCCCTGGGCTATGCCCTTTGAGCTGGAGGTTCTGCGTCGGGCCAGAGGGGACCCCGGCCACACTCTCTATCCTGTTTCCCTATCTAATTTCTAGAGACTCCCTCTCCTTCTCAGCTGTCGACGCGAAGTCTGTCTCGCAGTCCTTCGATCTCATACTAATCTCTCTACTTTTTTCTTTCTAGTTCCAGGACTCCTGTAAGCTCCGCTCCATGATCCAGAGTCCCTCTAACTTTTTCCTTTCAAGGCTCTCCTTCAGAGGTCTGTTCGGTCCCGGTGGATAGGTCCATGCCCAAGTCGCTCAGCTGCAGTGACTCTCTGAGAGTCGGGTCCTCTGTCCCCTCAATCCCTTATGGGTAGCTTTGTTCCCAAATCGCCACGTAAGCGGCTCTCCGCAGAGTGGGGATTCTATCTATGTGTTTTCGGGTCTTGGGTCGCCGGACCAGCCTTCGGCTATGAGGTTCTTCATCGCTGAAAGCAAGACTCCTGTTCTATATCTTATCTCCCTTCAAATATCCTGGCACTCTCCGAGCTGTCATGAAGCATTACACTACTCACCATTGCCCTGTGAAATTATATATATATATATATATATATATAGTACTGTGAAAAAGTATTTGCCCCCTGTCTGATTTTCTGCATTTTTGCACATTTTTCACATTGTATTTGGTCAGATTTTTTTGTAGGTTGTAGTAGTCTATAGAGGGAGTCTATAGAAAAAAATGACACCAAAGTTTGGTGCTTCTTTCATTTGTTTGGCGTGCAAGGCAATCAAACATGCAATCTTCAGGTGTGAAAAAGTTATTGCCCCCCCTAGTTAACTCAACCCATTTAAAGGGATAATTAGGGTCAGCTGTTTGAGTACTTTGGTTAACAAACAGGCCTAATTTGGGCTAGCCCTGCCCAATATAAATCTGACTAACTTTGGCCCTTACCATCAGAGTGAAGTTGTCAGCACACAGGTTCTAGAGGCACATCATGCCATGGACAAAAGAAATTCCTGAAGCCCTCCAGAAAAAAGTTGTTGATGCCTATCAGTCTGGAAAGGGTTACAAAGCCATTTCTAAGGCTCTGGGGCTCCACCGAACCACAGTCAGAGCCATATTGTCCAAATGGAGAAAGTTTGGGACAGTAGTGAATCTTCCCAGGAGTGGCTGTCCTGCCAAAATCTCTCCAAGAGCAAGGCGTAAAATCATCCAGGAAGTCACAAAGAACCCTAGAACAACATCCAGCGATCTGCAGGCCTCTCCGCCTTGGCTAAGGTCAGTGTTCATGACTCCACCATCAGAAAGACACTGGGCAAAAATGGGATTCAAGGCAGAGTAGCAAGGCGGAAACCATTGCTCACTAAGAGTTTGAATGCTCATCTCAAGTTTGCCAAAAAGCACCTGGATGATCCTCAAGAGTTCTGGAACAACGTTCTATGGACAGATGAGTCAAAAGTGGAACTTTTTGGCCGACATGGGCCCCGTTATGTCTGGCGAAAACCAAACACTGCATTCCACAGTAAGAACCTCATACCAACGGTCAAGCATGGTGGTGGTAGTGTCATGGTTTGGGGATGTTTTGCTACATCAGGACCTAGACGCCTTGCCATCATTGAAGGAACCATGAATTCTGCTCTGTATCAGAGAATTCTACAGGAGAATGTCAGGCCATCCGTCCGTGAGCTGAAGTTGAAGCGCAGCTGGGTCATGCAGCAAGACAATTATCCGAAACCCACAAGCAAGTCTACATCAGAATGGTTGAAGAACAAGAAATTTAAAGTTTTGGAATGGCCTAGTCAAAGTCCAGACCTAAACCCCATTGAGATGTTGTGGCAGGACCTGAAATGAGCAGTTCATGCTCAAAAACCCACAAATGTCACTGAGTTGAAGCAGTTCTGCATGGAAGAATGGGCCAAAATTCCTCCACGGCACTGTGAGGGACTAATCAATAACTACAGGAAGCGTTTGGTTGCAGTTATTGCTGTTGAAGGTGGCGAAACCAGTTATTGAGTCTAAGGGGGCAATTACTTTTTCACAGGGGGGCATTGGGTGTTGCATAACTTTCTTTAATAAATAAATGAAATATGTATCAAATTGTTGTGTTATTTGTTCACTCAGGGTCCCTTTTATCTAATATTAGGTTTTGGTTGAAGATCTGATAACATTCAGTGTCAAAAATATGCAAAAATGCAGAAAATCAGACAGGAGGAAAATACTTTTTCACGGCACTGTATATATATATATATATATATATATATATATATATATATATATATATATAGTAACAGAGCGGGCACTCACTCTGGTTCGTTGCCCCTTTAAAAATGACTCAAGACACAAAACTGAAGGTTTTGAAAGCGCTAATGCTCTATTTTTAATAAACAAACAAAAACAAAACCTAACTCTGTTCGGAGTACTACCTAAACTGAACAGGAACTTATTCTAGTAAGCCGGACAGCTAAGCTGTTTACCAGCTAAAAACACACAGTTTTAAAGAAAAACAGAAGGTACACACAGTTACCTTTTTTTAGTACGATGAGCACACCATCAATCGGGCTCTCCACACAGCAGCAGCCCTGAGCAGACTGACTGCTCTCCTTTAATACCCTGCACCTGGCTCTAATCTACAATGATAGCCAGGTGCAGGTGATAATTAACAATACAACAATAATTAACAAAAACAAAAAATTAGCTCATGTTTTTAGGCAGGGAGGATATTAACGCCCTGCCTGCTGTGCTACTATATATATATATAATACCACCAATGTTTGTTTTCAAACACAAATGTTGGGATATGGGTGAAGGCTATATTTGCATGCTGAGCCATTCAGAACAAAGGCACTGTAGTAGTGATGTGAAAATGCCATATTCGTCTAGAAGATTATACTTCACCTATGACCCATATTTGACGGTCTCGTAGTTTATGACGTCACATAAACCCTAGATGGAATTATTTTCCTGCAACTCACTGAAGCCCATATATATATATAAACATATGCAAAACGTATATATATGTATATATATATATATATATATATATATATATATATATATATATATATATATATATATATATATATGTTTTGCATATGTTTGATGTGGAGTATATAGCCAGTCTAACACAAGATTTCCAGATGAATTCTGACATCGTGCTGTTTCTTGTAGAGTGTATGATCCATTCACCTGGACTACAGTCATGTGTCTGTCCCCCGTCCCCCGTCCCCCATCCCCCTTGCCCCCAGCACCAATGTTTATCATAGTAGCACATTTCTTTTTTCGAAGACTTTTATAGCTGCAGTTAATCCCAGCAATATTACTAAACAACACTTGTGCATAATAAATGAATGAATAAAAAAATCCTTCACTGGTTATTAAATGCAACAGTGTTTTAAAGTGCTTTCCACAGGAATTTGTTTCTCTTACAAAATTACAGAGGCCTTAAAAAGGATAAATGACTGCCACCTCCAATGACTGGCCTGCACTATATCCTTATTACTGGAGTCATTTACATGCATCCATGGTTACTGTGTAAATATTACATATCAAGTTGCAATTACTATATCTCAGTTTGGTTTACCACTGCCATAATATGTCACTTCTAAACATATTATTGCATATTTCATGGCATACAGTTTAGTATATTTAAGCACACTGTGGAGTGTTAGTATCAACCTATACCCTGCATGCTGGGGATTCATCCTGGATTGCATCAACTGTCTATCTGTGGTTATCCTGGGATTGCCACTAAAAATAAGTACCATAGTTGATGCAAAGTAAGTGAAATCTCTGGTTTACTAAATGTAAAGGTTGATCAAATCAACCCCTTAATCAGTTCCACTATATATTAGCAGTGACACACGCCTGCAACCACACATGAAGCCCTATCAGCAAAACTGGTTCACACCGAACTGACAAAACTTGAATATGTTTTAAATGTTCCCAATCAGTCCTCAGTCAGACTAAAATTGAGACTTGGTAATGAATTTCAGTGTTTTCAGGTCACCTGCTCTTCATTTCCTTCCTCTAATCCCTTTGTGGCATGAGAAATCCAATTGCAAAAGCTGTAGTTTGAGCTGACAAAAGGCCTAATCCTTATACCAATGCTTCATGTAACATAAACAACACTGACCTATTTTTTTATATCATAAAATAAATATAAATGAATTAATCCAAGTCCTTTGTTTGGTACATCAACAGCTGTATGAGTGCTATTTCCATTCAGGGATGGCTTTCCAAAGTCTGAATCAACACAAAGAAGCTGTTCACCAGTACACCAAAGCAATCCAAAGTGTATCAGTACCAAAGGTAAAAATATATATATATAAGTGACTTATTACTTTATGATGAGATTTTACTATTATATAAGAAGTAACACATGATTTTATCACATCATTGGTTGGCAGTTGCTATCGTCTTTTGTAATGACCCTCTATTTACACATGTGGTTGTGTATGTTTATAGTAAATTGGTTATAATTGATGAGTATTTATTTATTTTTATTTTTTTATAAAAAAATTAGTCGTTGCCAATTATTTTTTATTATTTTCTCCCCAATTTGAAATGGCCAATTATTCACCGCTACCACCCCTGCGCTGACTCGGGAGGGCGAAGACGAACACACGCTGTCCTCCAAAGCATGTGCCGTCAGCCGACTGCTTTTTTGCACACTGCAGACTCATCATGCAGCCACCCAAGAGCTACAGCGTCGGAGGACAACGCAGCTCTTGGGCAGCTTACAGGCATGCCCGCAGGCGCCCGGCCAGACTACAGGGGTCGCTGGTGCACGGTGAGCCCAGGACACCCTGGCCGACCTAACCCTCCCTCCCCCCGGGCGGCGCACGGCCAATTGAGCGCCGCCCCCTGGGAACTCCCGTCCTCGGTCGGCAAAGGAATAGCCTGGACTCGAACTCACGACGTCCAGACTATAGGGCACATCCTGCACTCCACGCGGAGCGCCTTTACTGGATGCGCCACTCGGGAGCCCCAATAAGTAATTTTTGAATGCGTATTTTGTATTTATAAATGTACTATGTAGCAATATGTATATGTATTTATTCATTGGCACTCAAACTGTCTCCATTTTTTAAATGTTTACACCTGGTTGTGCATATGAGTACCTGCACTTATTTGTTGAGAATTTCACCCCTGGTTAGAACTGATGCTGAACACTGAAAACCATTTATTGCTTAACTGCTGTGTTTACGTGTGATTATGTAGTTATCCACACAGCTGCTTTTTATATTCGTGACATTACTGCTAATAGATGTGGCTCCCATTTCTCCCGCAGAATGGCTGTCTGTCTGGCTGTCATTCCAGTTCCTGCCTTCACACGCCATTATTTACAAGGAGAGCATATGCATATGCAAAATGTGGTAAGGCCGCATAAACCTCTTTCAGGGTTACATGGAGTCAATTGTTATTGAACAGGCATGCAATATTACCTACATAGATATATTCAAATTGTCCTAAGTAAATACCGTACATTACATTTCTGTAGATTTTTACACTACCATGATTGCAATAAAGAGTTATATTTTTCACATGTGAAATACTAACTACAGTGTTGAAAAGAGCAGGAGTTATGAGACAATGTAAATATCGTGCCAGACACATTTGTATGGGTTAAAGCTGTATGAATAGCTTTTGTTTCTGCTTAAGTCATTATTTACCAGGCTTTCTAAACAATGTCCTTTTCTATCACTGGGTCTGTGTCTGAGAAGATTCCTAAAAGCTGAAGTGAGGTGGTTTAGAAATGATTACCAGTACAAGGAATGGGGAACTGTCATTTCTACCTCCTCATAAACGCTTAGCTTGTAAATGGAAAATCTCAAGATCTGTTTCAGAGGAGATATTGCATTTGCACACACCTATTGGGTCTTGCTTGTCTAAAAGTGGATGGGCTGATCTATATTTAATGTGGTTATCTTGTGGTGATGTAGAGTTTATTCTGTCATACAAGTGTGGAAAGCTTCCTTCCTTGACCTGACTTTCATACTTTCTATGTGCCACTGCAATTGGTCTTCCCTGTGGATGACATGGGTTGTAGTGTTATTTATCTGCAATGCTGAAAGACAAATTCAATTTGACATTTAAGTCACGCTACTTTTTGCAGTAGGCATCCCCTGGTTCCTGTCCAAGATAGACAGATCGTTTATTCAAAGCAAATTTTGCAAAGAAACTTGCCCTGTTTTCATCAGCGTCCAGGGAATGTGTATGCACAATGCACAATAGATTTGCAACATTTCACTTCTCACACAAATAAACATAAGATGATCTTTTCCTAGCAGCTGAAAAAGCAAGCCTTTTCTACATATTCAGTAAAAACATATATTTTTTTTAATGCATTTTAAAACTTTTTTTGTCTTATAACTAGTAGTAACTTAATACAAATAAAGACCTGGAACATCACCTGCATCTGCTGTACTTCAGATACATACAATAAATATAAAAAGCTCAAAACGTACTATGGAAAGAAAAACCCTGTCTGTTTTGGCAGGTTTCACAGACCCCGATTAGCTCTACCTGTAATAAAGGTAGTCATGGCCGTCACTAGCTATGAGAACACTGAGGTTGTGTCCTTGGTTGTTTTTTTGCATCATCAATGCTGATGCTCATGTAAAAATTCTGCTAACGTACAAAAGACTCCTTCATTTTCTCTGTTGGTTTGCCGTGTAACATAGATTTGGAGGTTGAATAGTAAATACCAAGCAGTAAATAGTAAATACTGCCAGCTAAGCTTGAAACCTAAGTTCGATAGAATGTCAGCTCTGGTTATGACGCTGAAGGTAGTGTACTATTTTTTTGTCTGTAAGACCAACCATCAATGTATTATCAAAGGCCACCTACTACCATAACCAGGCAATGTTATCTGGGATATTACTGTAATTTGAAAATATAATTTACTCCCCATATACTGTATATTACGCCTGATTAAGAAGCCTTGGTATATATAGATAGATAGATAGATACATTCATACATACATGTGTGTGTGTGTGTGTGTGTGTGTGTGTGTGTGTGTATATACATGTGCATTCTAACATTGTTTCTCTGTACAACACTATTCCTAGGGGAATTGAAGAATGCCCTGAAAGATGCTGAAAAGGCTGTCGTTTTAGACAGTTTCAATCCTGTAAGTTGGTTACCCTTATTTAAAACTGAGTCAACAATCATGCAGTCATTTAGGATTATATCATAACCGAGGATTAATCCTTTTATAATATCTGAAATCTGAGGAGACAGTTGTTTGTCTTACCTTTCAATATCCAGTGTGACCCAAAGCACTAAGTAGATTTGGATAGCTAATATGCGATTAGGTTTAACATTTTGTAATTTCAATTCCTTTAGGAATTCTAATCATCTCATAAACCATTGTGTACAATACAAGAAGCCTCGATTTTGTCTGAAGAATATTGTGTGTTTTATTCAACATGATAATTAAGGTTCATTTAAAAAAGTTTAAAAAGGTAAATGTGTACAGTAAGTTTGCAGTTGCCATGATTTCCTTTAATTGAAATGAAATGTTCAGATTTTCTGTTAACACCATAGGCTGTTTACTGTGTAAGAGCTCTGGTCTTCAGTACTATGGGAGAAATGAAGAGGGCTGTGCTGGATTTAAACTGTGCTCTTAAACTCAACCCTTCACTTGCCTGTGCACTGATATTACGAGGGACACTCACAGGACTATTAGCAGAAGGCAGTTGGAATGCATTTGATATGAAGAACAAAGATCACAAGAAGGTTATTCTTTTATTTAAATACTAGACTCGTCGACCTAGTGCAGTAAAACAGGAATTACTCTGACTATATTCAGTATTGTAAACTACTGTAGGTCTGCACTCATTTTTTTATTCAGCATCAGTAAAACTTGTAACCATTTTGATAGCCATTTTGAGAATGAGGCCCTTGAGGCTTTCAGATTTACATTCAATTTAATTGACAAATCTCTTTTTTTATAGGCTCTGGAAATGCATCAGGACGCAAATGTTTTCCAGGATTTGGCGGATTTCAAAAGCCCACAAATCGGTGAATTCTACAACAGGTGAGCCTGTTCTGTATATCATTATCTACCCAGTATGTACAATCTTACGGCTGCAATATATTATGTTGATACCATATTATTGAACGCGAGGGTCAGAAAAGTATACTGTAACAAAAATGATCTGCACATGAATGTGTAGAACTGCCCCATTTATACTTAAGACCCGAGTCATCACAGTGCCCCAAAAATATTAGCTACATTACAATTCACTACAGCACCTTGAAATTATTAAAAATAAATAAATAAATAAATAAATAAAACGGTTGTGAAACTGTTGTTGTGTTAGCCCCAAGATCACTGAATTATAGTTTTAAGAAGGAGAGGAACTTGAACAAGTATTGACACGAAGGCTTTTCTCATTTGAATACATGGTTTTCTGGTGTGGCTTAGGGACTGAGTAGAGTTTACAGTATGTTTAATTATAGAATGTTTGTTGACATTTCCTTCCCAGGGAGAAGGAAATGTCAGCAAGATTAATTAAAGTAAACAATGCTTTGGGTGTTATCCTAGTTTGTTTGACACAATCATAAAGAAAATACCCCCAACCCCAAGCAGTGATACATGCAGTTGTATCTTGGTTACCTGTATACAAAACTACAGTGAATCGACAGTGGCATGTTAAATGCATATTCATTTTAACAGGTAAGGGATATACTGAATTTTACAAATTGCACATGGTAGTTTAAAGATAGTGTACAGTATTCCCCAGAGGGCCTTCCAAAGAAGGAATTCTGGCATGTGGATGATAATTGATCATGACATTTTCATGAAATTTTGAAATGCTAAATGTAGGTGTACTTACTCTTTTCTCATGATAAAACCAGTTTACATGTCACTCCCCATGGCATGCTATTTCTGTGTAGAGCTTGCAAATTTAGCATATCAAGGATATAAGCACTTACCTTATCATTAAAAAAATCAAAAACTGATTTTTTTATTGTCAAGCATTCAATGCACAGCAACACATTTATAGGTATTTTAAAAATGTAAAGCATGACCTACAAATCTCCTGCACTTCTATAGAGTACCTGGAATATTCTCCCAGGATCTCTTTTCAAATAAGTTTGAAGTACATGGGCTGCTTAGCAACAAGTGCATACAATAATTGCAGTCTGATACAACCACTTTTAATTTCTTTTAAATTCTAGACCAGAGTTATAAAACTTTTTTTTTTTTTTAGAACCTTGAGATGAAAATTATTTTATGAACTTGCTATATTCTAAATCAAGCTGTTGAAATCTAACAAGTTTCAATCATTTTCTGAGTAATCCACAAAATTTGTGTTATGAATACAAGTTTTGAGGAATACAACACTGCAGTTCTTTAATTATTTAAAAAGACATAAATACAAAAATGGACCGCAACATTGACATTTTATAATGTTTTTGCAGAACGTCACAAAAACATTTCAGTTGGCATTGTGCCTTATACAAGTTTAAAGTATAGTAAAGCATAGCAAAGCTCAACCAAATCACATTGCCAGTAATTATAGTTTTAATTATAGTTTTCAGTGTCACTTTTAAAACTCTGGTAGGTTCTTGTGGTGTCTGAATGTTCCCCACACTGTGATTGAGGTGGATTTCTTGTCTGGATCGTCTTTCAATGCCAGCCTCCCAGGAAGACCCAACGGAACACCTTCTGCTTCAGGTATTGCTGTTTCACATTCCATTCTTATAATACTGGACCTTTTGACTGCAGTAACATTGATAACATACAAAAAACAACAATGGCAACCTGACAGTGTTAGCTTTATGATCTTGTTTGATTAAATATGCAAGTGAATTACATCGTAATGTATCTAGGTTTTCAGAGAGTTTTAAAACTAAGATGACTGGTGGTTTACAGCACATTGGACTTATTAGAGAGTCCAATATGCTGGGAGTGTGCATGATGGTCTTAATATTGAATACAGGGAGGTGGCGTAATTACTTATGATCACTTTATACTGCCGTTAATAGGTGCAAATCAGAATTGTAAAAAGTGGCCTTAGTTCTAAGTACTACTGGATTTGAGGTGCAATAGAACTACACTACCTGTACCTGTATCATTGTAACATATGTGTTCTGTGGCCTCCATCGTTGTCTTTGAAATGTTACAGTGTTTACTGCACCAAGGCCAAAAACACATGTGACAGAATCTGATTACTGGAACTGGCAGATGTTTTTTTTTATTACTCTATGTAATGTGAAAGACGATGATAGAAATGTACTCATAAATGTGTTTGTTATGAAAAGATAGCATGGTTGGGATTGTCTCATTTGTGAGCACTAATGAATATTTTTTTTAAGCACATATAGCAGCACCACCAACAATAACAATGACCCCATTTCAAAAGTGCATATTGCAGAATTCATATTTGAATAATTAGAAACGTTACTGTGGGCCTTAACTTTGTAAATTAATGTAAACATGGGTACATTTTGGTCATGCATTAATGTTGTATTTATGAATGTAGGTGATACTTATTACCATATTAGAGCACCATTTTATATTTCTTACATCATATAGTTTTTGTCGATTCACTTTTCCTTTGTTTTAACAGTATTTCTCCTTTTCTTTTTTACTAAAATATGTATTGGTAGTATTAAACAATACTCCAAAAAATAGCTACATTCAAAGCCAGCAGAGGGACCCATTTCGCTGTGGCACACCTGCCTGTTACCGTGACGACAGTAGACTGGAAAGAAGATCAGCTTACGGATCAGCACTGAGGAAGTATTCAGCAGACATGAAAGGCAGTGCATTATTAACAGAACCTTATTTTTGGGAAAACACATTTCTTTCCTTTAATTGTTCTTTAATTCTTTTAATTTGCTTCCACTAATGAAACTGCAACGGTAGTGGCAGACAAAATAATGGAACTAAACTAACAACAGAGTGTACAGGACAACCTCCACACCAGAAGGGCCCCTTTGGTGTTGAAGCGAATCCCTCTTACTGCTTTCATTATTGAAACAACAAAAGGTGTTTGTACACTGGTATGGAATGGATATCCAAAAGTGTTTAATACACACGTGTTTGACACCCTCCAAAAGCAGAACAGTGTAATGCAATTTAGAACGCATAATACCATACCACAAGTTTCTCAGAATAATACAAAGAAGAATTGGAAAAAAGGAGATCTGGACAGGCTCACAACCGTCTCGTCAATGACCAACTATTCCACTAGGAGAACTGAAGAAAACCCTTAACTAGTACAACACATAGTAGAGCATGTAAAAACATTTAGATTTTATTGGGACCTATATTACGGTATAGTAAATCATAATATAGTAAACACAAACAATGCTAAACTCAATTAGATTAATAAAAAGAAATGATGATTGGGAGTTTAGATGGTGCAGTGTGGGAGGTACTGTTTCCTGTAGTATATATGATGAAACATTGAGCTTATTTACTCTGTTATGATTAATAACACTGTTTTCTGCCAATACTAAATTCACATGAGAATGGGGCCGTTCAGATCATTTATATACATTTAAAAATAGATATAAATCACATTAGTATCCATTTCATTGATATCAGACCATTTTACTATGTTTTGTACTTCAAATTGCTGACTGTAACACATGACTTGTTTCTTGGAATCAGCTACTCACAGATGTCTGATGAAAATGCTTTAAACTGCCTGTGACGCAGAGGAATGTTTAACAAAAACAGAAATCTTTAATAATCTGGCATTGCTCATACTGCCTAATCTAATACTTAGTTGCTACGGATTGGTATGTATTTCTAAGATGTGATGTGGAGACAGCCACTGTACAGGAAGTGCAGTCACTGAGCATGCCATGGGGAATGGTAATCGCATCACGCTGTCAGCACTTCCCAGTGTGACACTGCTTACTGCCTAAAGAAATGCTGAGGAGTGGAAGTAAACAATAAATCGCTTGAAAACTTCTGTCAATCCTGCTGCCCTAGCTGGAGGCTGGCAGCACGCCGTGGGTGTAAACCACTCTGGAACACTCCAGGGGACTGGTTTAGAACATTCACATATTACTGACCGTGTCTTATGGGAGAGTACTACTCTGCACCAACCAGAATTCACAATACCCCATTTTAAATCAGTGCATACCCGTCATTTTTGTTTTTCAAAAAGTTTCACAAACAAGAAAGATAGAAGTCCAAATTCAAGTTGTCTTGGGATATGGCCAATACTTATTAAAGGCAAATACGATCAACAGTCATTCAGGGAAGGGCCAACAACACCCCAAATCGAACAGATACCTGCATACAAACGGTTTTATACCATTGCTGATGCACAGCAAAGTGTAGTGAAGCATTGGCACACACAAAGCAATGCACAGTAAAAGCACAGGGAAAGCAAGGTCCTGTAAATTGTGTTACGTTGAAAATTTACAACAGTATACATTTTAAAGGCCTTGTCAAAACACACAGCTTACACACAAAAGGGACTTTTGCAAATGTTTTCATAAGTTTTTTTCTAGTCTTGCTGTGTAACTTATGATTGTGTGTTAAAGATTACAGATGTAACTATCTGCTACCAATGTGATCTGTATCTAATGTGATCTGTAGATACTGGGATATCTGCCAGAATTCTTCAGTTGACCAAGAGTGCTGTTGCTTGGTCTGAACGGAGGGCGGCTTCAGCTTCTGCTCACATGGAATTTCAGAGCAACACAAAACCAAAATCTGTGGCATCTTTAAGAAGGTATGAAACATTTAAATGGCCTATTCTTTATGGTGATAAAACAGAATAAAACCCTGCAGTCTAAGGTGTATATATATATTTATATATATATATATATATATATATATATATATAAAGAGGAAATTGTCTAAGTCAGTTGAACTCATGGTTCTGTATAAAGTATAGTATACCTCTTTGGGGTCTTTGGGCAGAATCCTTTATTCCTCTATAGCCAGAAGCTTGTTTTCTGTCACAGATAAGCAATTGCAGCTTTTTCTTGAGACATACCAAGATTTGTGGAGTCTGGACTGTATATCATGCCTTCAGCTGAGTGAAAAACAGAAATTGTGAGTATGACAGAGTCACTTGTGCTGAGATATAAAAAGATAAATGCACCGTATTAGCTGTCTCAATTTATTATAAACGTCAAAGCATCCTGTGTATAAAACTGTGATATGAACACTATGAATACAGTACATTTTACAGGTATGGTTTACATATGTCTATTTATTATACTATATATATATATATATATATATATATATATATATATATATATATATATATATATATATATAATTATTATAATGCAAACATATAAAGAGAAAAAGGGAGTTCTGCTGAGCTGGCAAGAATTGTCTGTCTGTGCAAAGCCGGTTATCTGGAATGTTATTAATCTGAACATTTTAAAGACTAAACATGAATTGTGTAAATTTAAAGAAATGCAATTTGATTTAATGAGAAACTGACTTTATATGTGCACCCTGATGTTAATATTATTTAAAGTTTGGTGTTGTTTTATTGAAGAAAAAAGAATTATATGGTACAGCAACCATTCTTTAAAGGTAATCTTTTAACTCAGAGAATTAATGGTCTTTAACTATTAGCATTTGTCTTCTGCCATTTAATGTAGTGTGGAAACTAGGCTTGCTAAACAAATTAAAGGAGATCAAAAATGACCATTGAAATGCAGTCATGATTGATAGCCAGTTTGAATGATATAATCTAATGGGGTCAAATGTGGAAAGGTCCTCACATTAGTAAAGCTAGTTAAATGCCACTGTCATTGCAGGTTACGGCATACTGAAAAATAAAAAAACAGCTCTGAGCCACATAGCCTTCACGAGGAGAATCCCTGCTCTGTTCAACCTTTCAAAAAATGAAGGTCTTTGGGCTGAAGGATTGATTTAACCTTACTTTCTGTTTCATTGTGTATTTAAGTGATAACTAACAGACACCACAAGCGTACAAAGAAATAAAAATGGAGAAACTAAGCAGATGTTTATTTCCAAGGACTCCTGTCAGTTACAGCAATATACAGCATAGACGGGACAATTAATGACCTTCAGACCCTCTTAAATCAGTTAAACAATTAACCATTATGCTCTCTACATAGAAGGTTTTCCTTCCTTTCTTGCATTTTGTTTTACATGGGAATGGCAACGTACTATTTCAAAATAATCCCCAGTCACATCAAGGGAACTGTCTGGTATAACTACTTGACATGGCTGCCTTTTATTTGTCATCAGGCAATCATTTTACATACTGAAGGAAGCTTAATAGCAGCTTTCTATAAAATTCAGACAGACATCTGATTATCTTAGAAGGAATCTAAACAAATGGAATACACTTGGCTTTCAGGAGAACCGGCTCTTCCGTGCTGCAACTAAGGAAACAGGAAGTTCAATCAAAGATATTATCTGAAGTGGGCATAACAGTAAGTTACAAAAGAAAAACATTTACCATACTCTGCTCTGCTAACACACTATATGCTAAAATGCCAAGTTTGTATATTTTCATATTCACACATACCAGTAACATATATGTTTTTGATTATAAAACAGTCTGTTCAGTTTTTTAAAAAATTGTTAAAGCACAATTATGAAAATATTTAACAACACAAACACCCAAACTGTTCACACTATTTGGACATGTTCTAAAAAATTCTTAAGTTCATACCATCTATAGCTATATAGTTAACACTTTAGTTTATGGATCCCATTATAAGTTATTACAAGCAATCTAAAAACAGGTTATTAATTATGATATTAACAATTATAGAATATGGTTAGACATAATAAGACTATTATTATACATTTTTGACATTTCTTTTTTTTTTCTTTGCTGTTGTTTACAATCGCTTATAACCACTTACAACAGATCCTTAAACTAAAGTGTTACACTATATGTCCTTTACTGGATATACACCAATTTCATTTTCTTTTTGTATTGGGGGTGTTTTATCAGTTAAAACCGAAAATCAGAAGTCCTATTTATATGGTACTAAAAGCGTTTGCTTTTGCAGGTTTTTCAAGCTATAAATCTCTGTGATGCTCCAAGGATGTATTATAAGTAAGTTTTCAAAGTCTGTTTTTAAGGTGTGTTTTGAAATAATACATAACTTAATAAA
This sequence comes from Acipenser ruthenus, assembly GCF_902713425.1. Taxonomy (NCBI): domain Eukaryota; kingdom Metazoa; phylum Chordata; class Actinopteri; order Acipenseriformes; family Acipenseridae; genus Acipenser; species Acipenser ruthenus. The sequence goes on from NC_081202.1 coordinate 10,877,971, forward strand.
TTTAAGTTTAATTCAAGAATGAATTACCATAATTGTTATTTTTGTATATGTTACATGAAGACACTGATAAATACTTCTATAATATATGTATACATTTTGTAATATAATTCATACAAGATGTCTTTCTGTTTCATTATATTTATTGTGCTAAACAGCTGACTAGTTTTTTCTTTCTTTTCTGCTACAGACCTTGGAAAGGAGATAAACTTCCAGTTACTGAGTTGCCTATAAAGCCACCATTGAAAGTGTTTAAAGTATAAATATTCTTCATACAATAGAGATGAAACACCAAGGCAACTATGAAAACTAGACAGGAGAAATAGCTATGAACTGGAAATGCTACTGTGAAATCATTGTTTTAAGAGAAAACTAATGGTCTGAGCAATTACTTGTAGACAGAAATGTTGGAATTTTGCTCTTTTGTTCATTGCTAAATATGGTCTGCAGTGTCCTATATACTGTATTGTTCTATATATCTATGTAGAAAGTTTTGACCTTTATTAGTGCACACTGAAAAATAAATCAACTCTGTGTAACAACTACATATTTTGAAAAACATAAATAAAAAGTTTGTTTCCTGACAGTTGAAACAATTAGAACACCAAGACATGTGACTTCACAAAAAACACAGGTACAGGTACATGTTGATGAATAGAAGGCATTGTTAAAGCTACAGTATCATGGCACCCTGTGGCAGTCTGGCTCGCAGTGGTGACGTCACGGACCAGGAATTAGAAACCAAAACAATGGTTGGGCGGTTAAAGCGTATTTATTAATAAACAAAAATAAAATATTTAAACAAAACACAAAACAAAAGGGCACGAGGGCCAAACGAATGAACAAACAAACAAGTAAGTGATGTGCTGGGAAATCCAGCACGTCTTAGCAATTGTTTTTCTAAATGTGGCTTTCTCTCTCCGCTCTCCCGTACTCTCCTCTACACTCTCAACCTAGAATGCAGAGAGCTGCAGGCTTATATACTCTGGCCGAGGGATTAACCAGTTGGTAATTATCTTATTATCCCTCGGCCAGAGTCTGCACGCGTTTGGTAAGGATGCATGACTGTCAGCTAGTTAAATAATCAGTAGCTGATCAGCCATGCATCCTCACGGGGTTTTTAAATATAATAACAAAAGACGCGGCGCTTTTACCCGCGCCGCAAACAAAAATACAAATAATAATAACTAGGGGCGGGACACTCCGCCACACATGCCCCCCCTTGTGCGCAGCACACATGGCCTTTTCGGCCACCTCCCCCCTTAGTCCCCAAAGTCCCGGTCAGCAGTCCCGGCGCAGGAACAGGGGCAGCAACGGGCCAAAGGTGGCGGCCACGGTGGGATGTCCTCCTCCCACCCAAACAGCCGTAGTGTTCCAATGGCCCGCGCACCGGCCAGCTCCTCTGGCCAAAAAATTTTTGGGGGTGGTCTCCAGACCTGCCCCCCCTTCTTCATGGCCGACAGCTCCCCTCCGTGGGGCTCTGGCCACCCTTTCTCCTGCAGCGAAATTGCTGCGGGGGAAGCTGGTCTCCTGACCTCCCCCCCCTTCTTCATGGCTGACAGCTGCCCTTCACGGGGCTCCAGCCACAGTATTTCCTGCCGCGAAAGTGCGGCTGGGGAAGCTGGTCTCCTGACCTCCCCCCCCTTTTCCATGGCTGGCAGCTCCCCTTCGTGGGGCTCTGACCACATGATCTCCGGCCGCGAAAGTGCGGCTGGGGGAGCTGGTCTCCTGACCTCCCCCCCTTTCTTCATGGCCGGCAGCTCCCCTCCGTGGGGCTCCGACCACAGTGTAGTGACCCCAGGCGAAGCAGGATCCCTGGCGACCCCAGGCAAAGCAGGATCCCTGGCGACCCCAGGCGAAGCAGGATCCCTGGCGACCCCAGGCGAAGCAGGATCCCTGGCGACCCCAGGCGAAGCAGGATCCCTGGCGACCCCAGGCGAAGCAGGATCCCTGGCGACCCCAGGCGATGTGGAACAGGCAGCCCCAGGCGATGCGAGGCAGGCATCCCTGGGTGGTGCGAGGCAGGGCAGGAGCAGTCCTTCCCATGACGGTGGATGTGGAACCAGCAGGTATTCACCCTCTGCTGGTGGAGGTGGGAGGGGAAAGCAGTCCTCCCACAGCGGCTGAGACGGAACCAGCAGGTATTCACCCTCTGCTGGTGGAGCTGGGAGTGGCAAGCAGTCCTCCCACGGCGGCTGAGGCGGAACCAGCAGGTATTCATCCTCTGCTGGTGGAGGTGGGAGGGGCAAGCAGTCCTCCCACGACGGTTGAGGCAGAACCAGCAGGCATTCATCCTCTGCTGGTGGAGGTGGGAGGGGCAAGCAGTCCTCCCACGACGGTGGAGGCGGAACCAGCAGGCATTCACCCTCTGCTGGTGGAGGTGGGAGGGGCAAGCAGTCCTCCCACGACGGTGGATGTGGAACCAGCAGGCATTCACCCTCTGCTGGTGGAGGTGGCGGAGGCAGAGGCAGCTCTTGCTGCTCTGCTCCTGGTGATGGTGGAGACAGAAGCAGCTCCTGCTGCCCTGCTCCTGGTGGTGGTGGAGACAGAGGCAGCTCCTGCTGCTCTGCTCCTGGTGGTGGTGGAGGCAGAGGCGATGGGGCGGATGCTGGCCACTCAGAGGGAGGCTGTGGCGGTGCTGGCTCCCTCTGCTGTGGCGGCTGGGCTGGTGTGTGCCGTGCTCCCTTCAGCAGCATAAATAGAGGCTGCTGGGGAACACCAGCATCCTGCCCTTCTCCCCCCCAGAAAAATTCAGGGGGTTGAGCCTGTAACTCCTCCCCTTCTGGCTCTTGGGACTGCAGCTTGGGTCCTACGGCTGTGGAAGCGCAGACTTCCACCTCTTGGGCTATGGACGCACCGACTCCCCCCTCTTGGGCTGTGGACGCACCGACTCCTCCCTCTTGGGCTGTGGACGCACCGACTCCCCCCTCTTGGGCGTAGGACGTTCGGGCTCCTCCCACTCGGGCGTAGGACGTTCGGGCTCCTCCCACTCGGGCGTAGGACGTTCGGGCTCCTCCCACTCGGGCGTAGGACGTTCGGGCTCCTCCCACTCGGGCGTAGGACGTTCGGGCTCCTCCCCAGGCTGTGGAGGCGAAACCAGCAGGCATTCTCCCTCTGCTGGTGGAGACAGTAGCGATGGCTCCTCTCCCTCTGATGCTGGAGACGGTAGCGATGGCTCCTCTCCCTCTGATGCTGGAGATGGCAGCGATGGCTCCTCTCCCTCTGATGCTGGAGACGGTAGCGATGGCTCCTCTCCCTCTGATGCTGGAGACGGTAGCGATGGCTCCTCTCCCTCTGATGCTGGAGACGGCAGCGATGGCTCCTCTCCCTCTGGCGCTGGAGACGGCAGCGATGGCTCCTCTCCCTCTGGCGCTGGAGACGGCAGCGATGGCTCCTCTCCCTCTGGCGCTGGAGACGGCAGCGATGGCTCCTCTCCCTCTGGCGCTGGAGACGGCAGCGATGGCTCCTCTCCCTCTGGCGCTGGAGACGGCAGCGATGGCTCCTCTCCCTCTGATGCTGGAGACGGCAGCGATGGCTCCTCTCCCTCTGGCGCTGGAGACGGCAGCGATGGCTCCTCTCCCTCTGGCGCTGGAGACGGCAGCGATGGCTCCTCTCCCTCTGGCGCTGGAGACGGCAGCGATGGCTCCTCTCCCTCTGGCGCTGGAGACGGCAGCGATGGCTCCTCTCCCTCTGGCGCTGGAGACGGCAGCAGCAGGGTCTCTCCCATATCCGCAGCCAGGTAGTTGAACACCATGGCTGCGATGTCTGGGAGGGAAGCTGGGTGGTGTTGCTGTTCCCAGGCCTCCCAGCGCTCCCCATCTCTTGCCCACAGGAGGTTGATCACTGCAGGGAGGGCTTCCTCATAATCCCTCCCCGGCTCCACCAGCCAGTCCCAGACTCCCTCAGAGGAGAGTGCATTCGTCCTCTTTGGAGGATGCAGGTCCTCCCTCACTGGACGCTCTGGCTCCTCTTTCTCCTGCCATGGAGGGGGTTGGTCTGGTGCCACGTGCCCAACCTCACCAACCGCGAAGCACCACTCCTCACCCTTCAGGCAGGTGAGGCAGATATCCAGTGTGGCAAGGTAAGGCTGATGTTGCTGCGCCTCCTGCTGCTGTTGTTGCTGCTGCTGCTGCTTTCTCCTCCGGCTACTTTTCCCCATTTTTAATTTGAAAAAAAAAACGAACAAACAAAAAAAAAAACGCACTTTTCAATCCTGGTCCGGCTGTTGGAGGCGTTGTTTGTCCCACGCAGGACACCATATGTGGCAGTCTGGCTCGCAGTGGTGACGTCACGGACCAGGAATTAGAAACCAAAACAATGGTTGGGCGGTTAAAGCGTATTTATTAATAAACAAAAATAAAATATTTAAACAAAACACAAAACAAAAGGGCACGAGGGCCAAACGAATGAACAAACAAACAAGTAAGTGATGTGCTGGGAAATCCAGCACGTCTTAGCAATTGTTTTTCTAAATGTGGCTTTCTCTCTCCGCTCTCCCGTACTCTCCTCTACACTCTCAACCTAGAATGCAGAGAGCTGCAGGCTTATATACTCTGGCCGAGGGATTAACCAGTTGGTAATTATCTTATTATCCCTCGGCCAGAGTCTGCACGCGTTTGGTAAGGATGCATGACTGTCAGCTAGTTAAATAATCAGTAGCTGATCAGCCATGCATCCTCACGGGGTTTTTAAATATAATAACAAAAGACGCGGCGCTTTTACCCGCGCCGCAAACAAAAATACAAATAATAATAACTAGGGGCGGGACACTCCGCCACACACCCCCAGTGGAAAGAGAAGCCCAAAAGAAGATCCCTGCTTTTTGTTCAACATGAACCACATAAGCTGATCAACCAAGCACTGCAATGAAAAACGCATCCCAACAAGAAGTAGAATAAGTGAGCAGTAATACACGTCAAGGGTGCTCAAATATTGTCCAATATCACGTCTAGGGGTGTTGTTCGGCATGGAACGAAGGCTGTTAAACAGTCTAGGGGTGCAGATTTTTGGTCATATTTGAACACCCTGGAGTGTGGTATTGCTATTATACTCCCTACATTAAAGAAGGTGAGTCAACATACATATTGAAATTACAATTGATAATCACTGACAGTGAACAATAAATGGCTAAAAATGTGATAGTTGTAGGACTGAGCTTGAAAGAAGAACATTCACAAGGATGGGTTCTACCTGGAATCTATCTTCAAGATTAACACATCGCTGTAAGTACTTGGGGGCATAGATCACTGAAATGGTGCCAGGTTTTCGAGAATGACAGCAGTGTGCATAAGTATGTGTGTGAAGTGCAGGCACAGCTAGGGGAAAGGATGTATCTGAATGACTGTGCTAATCCAGATCAAGAGAACAGCAAATGTCCCGGTGTAGAATAAGAAAACAAATGCATTTTATTTTAAATGACCTGACCTACATAAAGACAAATTAAATTCCATAAAAAATATAGACTAAAACTTGGTTAGGCAGAACCGATTTGATCAAAGAAAAACAAAATCTTGAAGCAGATACAGATTTGCGGTTAAATGTCCTGATTCAAGCTTTTGTAAGGAAACAATATATTCAGTGAAGACATCCCAGTTCTAATTGGTAAACAAAAAGGTGATAGAAACACTGTTAATCCCTTATGAAAAGAAAAATGAAATAATAATACAACAACATTAACAGCACAAAGATATACAGGGGTTTGGACAAAAAAAGAAATGCCCACAGTATGTTGAACACATGTTTAAACAGGCTGTTCCTTGTATAACTGACTCATTTAACTCATATATCTCTGTTTCAAGTCAGTTTCAGTCAAGATAAGACATATCTTTGAGTCAGTTGGCCCGTTTATTTTCACTTTGGCACCCATATAGTGTAATGTTACTTTTACAGCTCTGAAAATATTTACAGCTAGACAACATGAATGTGAAGTAAGCGTTATTATTTCCACAAAGAAGCCAATCCGAGGTTTGCATGGTTAAGAGCCAGCAACAAAAGAAGAGTACCCCTCTAGGCCTAGCATTGTATTTTAGGAGGAATAGAAAACCCTCTGATGTCTAGTTTTTCTGTGGCGTCAGCTGCAGACTTCTGTCAGCAAGTGCATTTCCTGTTGCTTAATTCCCCACAGTTCAAGTGAAAGGTACAATATTTAAGTGGGGCACAGGGTAGTCAAAGGCAATTGGCAGCTGTGAAATATGAGCTGGTTGTGCCAGTACTATACAGCCAAAATTCAATACCATGACTTTTGTATTTTGACATAACCAGAGATTAAAATAAATGAATAACTATGTGACAGGGTAGCGTCACGGCCCAAGCAGTTACCAGCAGGAAAGAGACCCAGAGACAGGAAGCTGCAGTTCAAGCGCTGGTGCGCATGTTTATTACACAAACAAACACATGAACAGGAACAAAATAAACTGGCATGAGGGCCATAATGAAATGTTCAAACAAATGAATAAATCACTTGTAGGCTGGGCATCAGCCTTCACTACAGATACAAAACTATTTAAAAAATCACAGCACAAACACTCACAACCAAACTCCTCTCCCCAACAAAGGATTTCTGGTTCCTTTTAGATATGTGGCCACTCCCCAATTAAGGGAATGGCCATAACTGTGATTGCTGGCAGGGACAGATTTAACCTCATCGCTGCCAACCTTACATTCCCGCACACACTATTTACAGCAGCAGGGCTTTTGCCCTGCCACAAACTACAACATTTAAATAGACACATATTGTATGCCGAGGTTACGTTGCCACTGATGGGTGGTGCTACTCCCTTCTTTTCCTTGCTAGTAAGCTGTCGACCAGGCCTGGAAACAAAAGAAAGAAAGTGATTCCATCAAAGTATGCTGCAGGAAAACCCTGTGCATCTGCCACAATTAGTATTATAGTGGACAGGTTTGGTACTTTGGAATCTAGCAAACTGTTTCAAACAAATACAGTACACAATTTATTTTTTAATTGCTCTCTCAGAAACTGCTGACAGATACATACATGGTGGTTTCTTTTTCTCCACTTACTGTTTTTTTGGTCCCTCCAGTGCACATGTCAGAGGAAGAGCTTGGTAAGAGTTCAATAAGGATGATAATGTAATCACAATGTTTAATTAACACATATTGATTTTTGCACACTGCCTATGACAAGCCTTTCAATTAAATAAATAAAATGCATACCTTTCATTAGCACATGAACATATTATTTATAGCAATGTGCTGTACTATATATGTGGTGTCATCTGAATGCCACTGTGGACTAAGATCACACAATGCACTCAATATTCCAAAACAATCAAGGGAGACTTCTCTGTACCATGGCAAATGATTAATCTCAAGTCACCTCTCATAAACACACAATTATCTCTCCAATATATGTCCATTATCCATTTTTACTCTGGGGCACATTTTAGAAAAAAACAAAAAAAACAACATTATGGTGACTTAAGTTCTTAAGACAATCTACATTAACTGCATTGTCCTTGTTTAAAAAAAATATATATATATATATCTGGACAAAAAACATTTGATAAATAGGTGCCAAAATGGAGCTGATACTTAGTTGATAGAATAAGCTAGAATAAAATAAGTGCATTGTGTAGCCAACTGTTCTCATGAATTGCCATATAAGGGAATTGTTTAGTGTTTAGGTGCATAGCATGAGACAGCCCCATCGCTCAGAGTCTTCATATAAACATATGGGACAGCGAGATTGTTCCTCTCAAGTCAGGCACTGACCCATGAACAATCCTGAAAATCATGGAGTGGATTTCAAAAAGCCTGCTACTCAGGCCCTACTGTTGCCTGTCACAAGCTATGGCATGTACAGACTCAATCCCACAGTCATTTGTGACCGGAGTCATGCTTTCCAATGGTAGCTGCCTACAAACGTTGCACTCTGAAACCACTCGGGAGATTGTTTTGTTAGACCCTTCAGTCAAAGCAGCAACTGTGTTGAGGGATGACACACCACATGATCACAGAAACCGGCACATACTGCAGACTAGGGGACTTTCCATTTTTTACTTTGATGCTGTCATTTGTAGGCCAGTCACTATATGTGACAGTGAATGTCTTTCACTAATACCTCAACTCAATCCAGCAAAACTCAACTGGATTAATAAGTGAAGCTATGGAACCTGGTAGTTTCACCCCAGTGTTAATATACATTGCTGTATTGTAGTGAGTTAGTCAACAGTATGCTGCTCTCAGGGAAATAACACTGACATTATTCACGAGGGTGTCAGTACTACAATTCAGCTGAAAACTGTTGACAAATGTAAACAAATCCACAGCAGTCAACTCCACCTTCAGTAATTAATTATATCATAAAGTCATTTGCAAACATGTACCAGCGAGTAATGTTGTTGAATTTTCAGTAAAAGGGATAAAGAACAATTTTTAATGAGTTAGAAATGTTTTAAAGTGCTCTCGAAATACTGGGTTAGTTCAGTACTTGTTTATCCCTTACTTACTACATGCTATTGAATGTATAATTTCTGATGCATTTCAAATCCTGTACCTTTGGCAGGGGAATGGAGAGTAGGCACTACTGAAGAGTTCAGTGCACACACAGTACAAACAGAGCCGCCTTCTGACTGGGGGGGGGGGGAATATTACTCAATAATCCAGTATGTCTGTCAATGGCATACAATATATATTTCAAACATCAGTGCTTTTTTATACTAAAGCTACCTATGAAGGATACAGATTACATTTTCCACATATATATATATATATATATATATATATATATATATATATATATATATATATATATATATATATATATATTAGGGCTGTAAATCTACATCCGGTCATTTAGCCGTTTAAACGGCCATAAATTTTTATTTTTTTTATTTTTACTTTTATTTTTTTCATTAAAAATCAAAGCCGTTGTCTGATACAATACTAGTTCCCAGCGTCCCTCCCCTTCACAACGGCGCTAGCGCATTCACGTGAAAAAATAAAGACTTCATTTCCCAGCATCCCTCTCTTTCACAGCTTCTCGGTTCAGCTCGCTTGAATAACACCGTGTAACAATTTTTTTTTTTTTTTTTGTTCCTGGGTAGTAAGTGTTATTTCCTAATTGCTTATGCCTCAAAAGTATAGAAAATGGCTATTATTCCCCACAAACTTTGCTTTTGTGACCAGGACAGTGATATTTTGAAATTTACCTATTTTCCAGAACATTCCAGATAGATTCAGTGCTGAGTAAACTTGGAGTAACTTCTAGAACTTTCTAGAACTTTCCAGTAATATAAATAGTAGTATAAATACAGGGGCCTTAAGCCCACCAGTTCAGTTTAGTTCCAGCTGCCTAAGTGGATACATATCTGCATTTTTCTGAGATGGCATCAAGGTCATAGGAGACTTCAAAATGGTGGCATTCCTGATGGGTCTCCAAGGCGGTTTTACCAAGTTTCCCTGCTATCTTTGCCTTTGGGACAGCAGGGACACCAAGGCGCACTACCACAGGCGGGACTGGCCACAGCGGACCGAGTTCTCTGTGGGGAGGAACAACGTTAAGTGGGAGCCACTGGTGGACCCCCGGAAGGTGCTGATGCCACCACTGCACATCAAATTGGGCCTTATGAAACAATTTGTCAGAGCTCTAGATAAGGAGTCGGCAGCCTTCAAGTACCTTCAAGACTTCTTCCCCAAGCTGTCTGAGGTAAAGGTCAAAGCCGGTGTCTTTGTCGGACCACAGATAAAGAAGATCCTGGAGTGCAATGAATTCCCCAAGAAGCTCACTAGTAAGGAGAAAGCGGCTTGGAACAGCTTTGTCGCAGTGGTTCGGGGCTTCCTGGGCAATCACAAGGCCGAAAACTATGTGGAGCTGGTTGAGACTCTGGTGAAGAACTACGGCACAATGGGCTGTAGGATGTCCCTCAAAGTCCATATCCTTGATGCTCATCTTGATAAATTCAAGGAGAACATGGGAGCGTACTCGGAGGAGCAAGGCGAGCGCTTCCACCAGGATATACTGGACTTTGAATACCATTACCAAGGACAGTATAACGAGAACATGTTGGGAGACTACATTTGGGGGCTGATTCGTGAAAGTGATTTACAGTATAATCGTAAATCTCGAAAAACTACTAATTTCTAAATCTTTTGTAGTCATTTTTGTATTACTTTAGTATAAATACATGTTAATTTGGATTCATATGTTGTTTTTTTCTGACTTTATGTGAACGAAAAGACACAAATTCGCCCGTTTTCTCATTGGAAATAGGTAAATTTCAAAATATCACTGTCCTGGTCACAAAAGCAAAGTTTGTGGGGAATAATAGCCATTTTCTATACTTTTGAGGCATAAGCAATTAGGAAATAACACTTACTACCCAGGAACAAAAATTGTGTTACATAGTGTAATTAAAAGCTGTTCTGTAATTGCAGATGTCCTGTTGTCAACACACACAATACAATATGGATTTTTAAAAAGGTGTAAGCACTTTGTAACAGACATCTTATTCGCCGTTCTTTTTTTTTTATATAAATAAATAAATAGTAGCTACATGTTTTTCTTTTCCAATGTGTTACTGTTTTACTGTGGCGTGAATGGAGCCGTGAGGTGTCTTAATCACAGGCTATTCACTTTACTGAAATAATGTACAGTACTAAGACTAAGGCCCTATGGAATTCGTGTTATTTTGATTCCCATTTTATTTATTTTTTTCTGATTTCCGTTTTTACCGTTTAAAAAAAAATGTAATTAGGTTAATTTAAATGAACTTATGCACACCGCAGGCAAGGTGAACAACACAAAACCGTAAACTACAGGCTTCTACTTTTTCCATTTGGTTTGCGTTCGTCTTCATTGGATTAAGTATTGTTTTATCTAATTGTATTAAAAAATAGTATTGTTAACTTTAAAAACGGGTTGTGTTTATTTTATTTTTTAGTGCAGTGTGGGGCACGCCAAAGCAAATAGATAGGCATGTTTCATAACTTTTATTTTTGAACTTGATCAATTCTATATTACTGCTATGCCCATGGTTTCACTATAAATCTTCTCTGTGTGAACATTGGGATCGTAGTATTCAGTGACTGCTGTAATAGCAGTCTGTGTGAGGAGTGCTTTTTGTGATGTACTAGTACAGATGTTAAAAATAGTCTGCAACGTTGTCTAATTGTTTAAGTCCTTAAAAAGGTTTCTATTTATTTTCCATGATTGCATTTATTTAACGCACTTGAACAGTGAATTAATTCTTGTTGTTTATCCCTTACAGAATACCCCGCCTCTTTTCTAACCCAGCTACAGAAACCGTCCCCCCGCCACCCATTCCCCCACTTTTGAAACCAAAGTTACGCCACTGTCTGTACTGACCATTAGTTTCACATTTTCCCTTCAAATATTTAAATCTCAAGCTTAATGCTCTACTGCCAAATGCATTTTTTCATACAGCACTTAATTCCGCGTTAACATTCTTTTGATTCCGTCCGTGCTCTCGTTAACACGGATTCCATAGAGCCCTATAATAAGACCTGAAAAAAGGCAATGCAAAGGAGATACACAACAACGCAGGAAATTGGTCTGTCATTAATTTATGCAAGACGTATTTAGAGTGATCACGTGGAAGAACAGGTCAGGTTTCCTTAAAGGGGAACACCATAAAAAGGGAAACATATCTGCGGAAAATATGCACAAATAACTTGATAATATATTTTACTGTTAAGTTGCGTTTAAATGTATAATACAAACTTTAAATGAAGACATTTTTAATCCACGTTTACCGTTTAAACCCTTACAGCCCTAAAATACATACATATATAATATATAATTGGTCTGAATACTTTTGCAAGGCACTGTGTATATATATATATATATATATATATATATATATATATATATATATAGCAGCTGGCTCTTTGAGCTAATATATATATATGTCACGGTATACAGGTTTTACAGTATAAACTGCCACGGTTTTTAAACCGCAACCATTTTTCTATACCATGATTACCGAGTTCACAGTATTGGCGCGTTTTCCATGTGTGTATATATATATATATATAAATATATATATATATATATATATATATATATATATATATCACACATGGAAAACGCGCCAATACTGTGAACTCGGTAATCATGGTATAGAAAAATGGTTGCGGTTTAAAAACCGTGGCAGTTTATACTGTAAAACCTGTATACCGTGACATATATATATATTAGCTCAAAGAGCCAGCTGCTATATATATATATATATATATATATATATATATATATATATATATATATATATATATATATATACACAGTGCCTTGCAAAAGTATTCAGACCAATTCTCTCATATTACTGAATTACAAATGGTACATTTAAATTTCATTCTGTTTGAAACTCAAAATCAATTATTGTAAGGTGACATTGGTTTTATGTTGGGAAATATTTTTAAGAAAAATAAAAAAAAACTGAAATATCTTGCTTGCATAAGTATTCAACCCCCAACATTAATATTTGGTAGAGCCACCTTTCGCTGCAATAACAGCTTTAAATCTTTTGGGGTAAGTATGTACCAGCTTTGCACACAGTGTCGGAGTGATTTTGGCCCATTCTTCTTGGCAGATTTGCTCCAGGTTGTTCAGGTTGGTTTGACGATGCTTGTGGACCACAATTTTCAAATAGAGCCACAGATTCTCAATGGGATTGAGGTCAGGACTTTGACTGGGCCACTGTAGGACATTCACCTTTTTGTTCTTGAGCCACTCCAATGTTGCTTTGGCCTTGTGCTTGGGATCATTGTCCTGCTGAAAGGTGAATTTCCTCCCAAGCTTCAGTTTTTTAGCGGACTGAAGCAGGTTCTCTTGCAGTATTTCCCTGTATTTTGCTCCATCCATTCTTCCTTCAATTTTAACAAGATGCCCAGTCCCCGCTGATGAGAAGCATCCCCACAGCATGATGCTGCCACCACCATACTTCACTGTAGGGATGGTGTGTCTTGAGGCATGGGCAGTGGTAGGTTTGCGCCACACATAGCGCTTTGGGTTTTGGCCAAAAAGCTCTATCTTGGTCTCATCTGACCACAAAACCTTTTCCCACATCGCAGCTGGGTCACTCTCATGCTTTCTGGCAAACTCCAGACGTGCTTTCAGATGGTACTTTTTGAGTAACAGCTTCTTTCTTGCCAACCACCCATACAGGCCAGTGTTTTTATCCAGAAAATGTGACAGCAACTTTAATGGTTCACAGGTGGAGGCCAATGGTAAGGTAATTGTGTCCTCATTAGGGCAATTTCTTTCATCGGTGTAAACTGGGAGCTTCCATAGCACAGGGGTTGAATACTTATGCAAGCAAGATATTTCAGTTTTTTATTTTTCTTAAAAATATTTCCCAACATAAAACCAATGTCACCTTACAATAATTGATTTTGAGTTTCAGTGTTTTAAAATAAAATATCAAACAGAACGAAATTTCGATGTACCATTTGTAATTCAGTAATATGAGAGAATTGGTCAGGGTCTGAATACTTTTGCAAGGCACTGTATATACACACACGAGGGTCATGTAAGAAAATGTATGGTTTGTCATTCCCACAACTAGTTTATACATGTTTTATTAGAGCTAACCAAGGTTGTAAAATACACTTTCTTACCTTTTATTAGCACGTATTAGTAACATTATCACTGGCCTCCCCCTTTTCTTGTGTCGAAGATCCTTTTGTTCCAGAACTTCACAAGTCCTCAGGGTCAGCACTCTTTATTCCCTGACAAGTGTTTCTTCTCGCCTCTGCTAATTCATTCACAGAAGAATCCTTGATGTCGCTCTCCTCCACACTGTTAACCTGGCCCAGATCTTGTTGGATACAAGCGATGTAAACGGGAAACAAATGTGTATTCAAAACAGGCATATGAAAATCCTGTCAACAGTTCTTCACATCATAATGCAACCAGTTTGCTCACGCTCAGAGTGCTGGATTTCAAAAAGGGGTCAGGTGGAATAATGAAATCTAACACTAGTACAGTAAGGTAGCCTTTAGTACTTTATTCAACTTAAGTAAATCTGGAAACAACTGGTATCCAGTTGCGACACTTGACTTTAATTTCACCTTAATGCTACCGTATGTAAGGTACCCAGACTGTGGTGTAGAATTAAATGAATACCATATACGTTTTCATATTAAATGTCTTTCCTATTTCATATCAAATGGTGTGTTCTGTATCATTCTCTTGTGTTGTTCCAGCTCAGATCATTATTTACCCTGCCCACTACCATTCCATGAAAAATGACTACTAGTGTGTGCAGCAGTAATATCTCCATTACATAAATCTCTTTCTAAACAAATGAGTCCTCCACTGTGTCCTAAATCAGTCTTCACTCAATTCCCTACTGACTAGGGAGACTTTTGTTTTAGGATTTAAAAAATAACTCTATATTTGAAAGACATTTAGTGATGAAGCATTGGGAAAATAAAAAGAAAAAAAACATTGACAAAAGTGTAGGAAATGGCTTTATGTAGGAAAATATCTTTCTTGGGTAACAATGATACATTTTCCTGTGCACAAACAGTATCAATAAATAAACTCACAGAATCAGTAACTATTGGATTAGGAAAATTAACTCTGAACTAAAACATCCTTAGAAAATGCTCTTTCCCATGCCAGTGGTGCATGCTGGCAAGTTGTCTGGAAGTCATAGCAAAAATATGTATCACCATCTTTTGACTTATACAGTATAATAAGTGAGAGAATGCCAGTTTTGAGGGGTATTGTCCTCTCCACCAACCCTGCACCATGTGGCAGTCCTCTTTTAAAGCTGTCATATTGTAATGTAAATTAGCTGAATTTAAGATGTCCTTTCAGTGAAACAATAATTATTATTTTTTGAATTGGTAACCTTTAAACATTTTCTATCAATAAGCATACCTCCATAAAAGTGTAATCTTTGAAATTTGATTAGTATTGCATTTGTGTGAATAATTTATGAGCATGTTTTTAGTAGTTGAGATCAATGGTCTTTGTAGGAAAGCATTTTGCCATTGCATTGCATTAGAGATCAAATCAGTCCTAACAGTTTTTGTTCAACACCACGCAACAAATCCAACTTCCCAGTCTCTACGTGTATCCATGCTGACATATGTACAGTGAAAATATTTTCTTTTCAAATCGAACACCAGTCCTAACTCAATGTGAAGTGATAACTATTTCATAGCTGGGCAAAACAGAGCTGGATCAGAACACACAGCTGTACAACTAAGTCAAAGGTCAGCTGCTAGAAAGGACATCTTGAACATTCTTTTAAAAGCATAGGTTACTTAAGCTACTGAGTAATCTTACAAACAGTTCATCTTTAGTTTCCACACTCTTTTCCATTTACACAAAGTAAAAGCAAAACTTCACCCAGTTGGAAAAATCCTCTAGATTGAAGAAAAAAAAAAATACAAAATAAAATACAATCTGTACCTTAAGTGCAAAGAAAAACAAACTATGTAAAGCTTTTTTAAGATTTAACCAATTTAAATCCTGCTCCTGTGTCTAGCACAGTTGGAGGGAACCAGCTCAGTTTTAGCCTCCTGAAACATCGGAGACAAAAACTGCAGGCCCAGAAGATTTGCAATCCACCGCACCAGTTAGCCAGGTGAACAAGGGGATAGGTAACACGGGGGAAGTTTGTCATCCAGTGCTTTGCAACATCACTTCCTGTTGGTAAATGGAGTGTATAGTCACTCCAGCGTTTAGATACACCATACACTGGGGTTATAGTCCGGCCTTTTTCGGCCCACCTGATGTTGTTGTCTGGGTTACAGTTATACTCCACCCATTCCGCAGTAAAGTCACCCAGCTGTGGTGGATCTGCTTCCTCAACATTTACAACTTTGGCCATTCCTGCACCCTGGACTGCAACAAAGAGGTCACAAACCTTCTTCACGTCTTTAACCCAAGGAAGGGCATTTTCAGTGTCCAATACAATTATCAGCCGTGAGCAGAAAGTGCCATTCTTCTCTGTCCACCAGTCAAGGATACTTTCAAGTTGCAATGTTTCTCCCCCTGAAAGGAAAGTTGTTTAGTCAAGATTATTATTACCTACACCAGCAACATTGTGATCTTAACTGAGGGAAAATGAACAGTTAAACAAAAATCAATTAGGATACAACACAATGTTGATTGTAACCAGGATTTAGGTAGCACACAATATGCAAAAGCATCTAGTATAGCTAAAATTGCTTTTAAAAAGAGAGTTACTCTGGGATCTATACTCAGACCAGTCTTGTTTACACTTTACATTAACAACCTGGGCATTATTATTGAAAACCTAAATTAAATTTGTATGCACATGATACTGTATTGTGCTGTAATGGTTCTTTGCTTGACCAGGTTAATAAAAACTTGCAGGAAGCATTAAATACCATTCAGCAAATCTGTTGGGTTTTAAACATGATGTAAACTCCAAAAAAACAAAAGCAATGATTTTTATTAGGGGTGGGCACCAATATCGATATTTTGATGATATTGCTAATAATTCAATAGAGCGAAAATTCATGCACGCTCACAGAGACATACTTTGTATTGCTAATACTGCTACAAACGCAGTATAATCAAGTTTATTTTATATTAAGATACAACAAACCCTATGCATACCAATCATTGTCACTAGGCAAACACCACACACCATTTTATTCCATTGATTGGCGTTTAGGTACCAAAAGCTTGCATGCTGCATTAAGCACCATTGGCCATCCATTTTGCATTATTCTGAGATATGCGCATGGGTCAGCGCTTCATTACTTGTGCTATTATTAATGTATTTTTAAAATGTGAACTTTCGGTATTATAAATGAGAAGTACTTTTAAAACATCAAAACACATCTCAAAATAATACAAAATTCAGCATGACACTGTACTTAATACTTTTAGAGGTGTCGTGAATCAGCATTTACACGTAGCAGCTGACGATACAATTACTTTCGGACTGGGTACAAAAGTCTGTGCGCAGTGAAGTATAGAAATATTTCGGTTTGTGAAGCAAAGCACCACTAAGTTAAATTAAGTTACTGCTTTTCATAGGTAAATATCTGTTAACGTCTGTATATGTATATATGTTTGACATTGCAATTGTGTTATTATATTTTTCTGTGTTTTGCAAGACTTTGGTATTATCGCTATCAATATACAATTTTTATATCGTTGCCCACCCCTAATCTTTATAAATATCTTGATATGCCAAACTTTAAATTGAAGACTCTGGAAGGGTCCTGCATTAAACTAGTAATTAACTTAAAATATCTGGGAGTATGGTTAGATAGGAATTTGAATTATAAAACACATATCGATATGCTCTCAAAAAAAACAAAAACTTAAATTGGGTTATTTTTATAGACATAAATCCTGTTTTTCAGAACAAACTAGAAAACAACTAATCTTGAGTACTTTATTGCTTACGACATATTATTTATAGAGTATCTACTACCATGGTCTGTTCTAAGTTCTTCAGTTCCTAAAGTTTATACAGAATTTGGAAAAAAGGCAATCCGTTTTATAGCTCCATGGTCTTGGAACAAACTTTAAGAACAACTGAAACTTACTGTCTTGATACCTTTAAAAGAGTTCAAACAAACAGCGTACATCTATGTAGCCAAGACATGTTTTTGTTTTGGCCAGTGCTCCGAAATTGTTTTTGTAATTTTGATAAAACTTGTTTGTACTGGTTGTGCTCATTTGATGTAAAACGGTAATCAACTATACTCAAGATAACATTTACTACTTTTTGGTTACAGTTATGTAAACAGCATAAAAAATAATCAAAAGGATGTTTCAGGAATATTACATTCATTAGCCTATTTAATTAGCAAAGTGCTGCTGCCAGTCATCTGAAGTCTCTGTTAAACGAGTGTGTGATTTGTAATGCAGTTACTGGGAATATGGGCTGCTCAGTGGTGTTTTTTCTATCACCCAAAATAAACCAGTCAGGATTCACAAAGCGTCCCCCAATGTGAAATACTCTGCACCATCTTTATTCATGAAGTTTAAAAAAAAAATCACTGAATCTAAACCTCTAGCAGTTTAGATTCTCATATTGTATGCATGGTCTACAATTCCTCATTCATCACTCTGATTCTCCTTGTTTTGTGAAACCTCGAACCCAGAGATACTGCATCACTGAGGATGTATCTCCTGTAAATGTACTCCAAGGATATTGTGATGAAAAATGTTAGAAATGTAACTACAGTATTGTTGCAGGGCTGAATTCCCTTAATGCTCATTGCTTTGCCATTAACAGCTACAGGCAAGAACTCTGCGGCCGCCGTCTTTTTTTAATCCTCTTTTGAGGCAGCAAGAGGGGATAGATTACAGAAGCTGTTCACAGTCTGCTCCATCTGTCACCAAGCATCATCACCACTTTAAATCTGTCTGAGTCATGCCAGAACCGTCCTGCAGGTTTACCTTGAGTCTCCACATCCCTCTTTGTATACACAGCCACGATAGATGTAAGACAAATTAACAAGGAAACTTTTTTAATTTTTTTTTTTATTGCAGCCCCATGATCAGACATCACGGCACGCAATCTCCTTCGCAAGGATTAAAATGGTTTCTCCTCATTCTAGTCTGAAAGCCAAGTTCCTACAGAGATGTGCACTTGAGCCAAGTTTTGAACTTTCTTTTTTTTTTAATGAAAAACAAAATGGAAAAATTTCCTGATGGGCTGGATGTGTAGGTCTCTAGATACGGTATATGTAAAAATAGGAAGTGTAACATTCAGACAGATGTAGTGCCTCCGAAAATCCCTAGATACCTACTGTCAATGGTGTGCTAAATAAGCAAATATACACTCCATCTTTAAATGTAAATATCAAAAGGCTACCAAAATTACATTTTTTGAAGGCTTTTTGATAAATCCAAAAAAAAAATATGAACACAATATCTCAGTGTGCTGTAATGCTATACCACTTAACCTCTTCTAACACACAGTTGTCTTAATTAGACGTACCCATAGACAAGATGCAAATCTATATAACCCCTCTTGAAAAGAGGGTGGAATTATATTGTTACCTGCAAGAGCCCACTCGCCAGAGCTGTGAGAATGACCACTGTAATATATAACATAGGTGTCATGTCTGGGGCCATCTGCGGTCCGCAGTTCAAGAAACGACTTGAGCTTGGACTGGAGGGTATTGGAAGACAAGCCACTGGTAGAGTAGTCACAGCCATAGGTCTCAATCATGTGGTAGGCAAAAAACCTCTGAATACTGCTCAGCATGCCAGTCGACCTGAGATTCAACTCCTGCACATGCTCAGGAGGAAGAAGTGTTGGTTGGCCATCAGGGCTACAGTATAAGGAAAAAGAAAAAGAGTCACGTGTGTTATCTGTCTATTAAACACTTTCACAATTCACTCCTGGTTGTCCTCCAGCAGAAGATATGGGGCTGCACAGCTGTTCACCTGGTCCCTATGATGATTAGGTCCAAGCCAAGGAGGATTTACCTGCCCGGCTGCCACAGTGCACTCATTTTATAATTCTGTCTAGGTTGACTGAATCCCAAACAGGAACTGAACCAATTATCTTGAGCTGAAGAAGCTGTGTGTTAACCACTGGCTGGACCCATTCACTTGGGTCATATTATCAAATCTAATACCATAGTTCAGCACCAGGCACAGCCTTCTTGTTTCCCAAAGTTAGAGCCATCAGTAACATGAAAAAGTGTATCACCATGACTGACATGTAAAGTTTGACACAGGTACAAACCGATTCATAACATTATTAAACTGAGTACAGTCATCTTCAAATGAAATATTAGCAACTGTATTCTCTACTGCTCCCACTTATGAGGCAGCCATATAGTTTATTTATTAATCTATTTCCAAAACTGTAAAATGTAGCAGTTTTAAAGTATTTTCCATGTTTTTTGCCAGCCCCTGAAAAGCGATTGGAGACGTCTAAATTCAGTTTCCTGATTCACAGACAGAAATCCCCAGTTATAAATTAAAATCCTGATGATATAATTTCTCAAGTGCTATTGTCCATCACAAAATATGTCTCTATCGAATCAGTAATTTGAATTAAAGGAATTTTAAAGGAATTTATTACCTGCAGTAGTTGGTGGGGATTACAACCGCGTATCCCACACAGGTTCCTCCCAAACAGTTTCCCAGTTCATGGAACAGACCATGAGTCAGCGACTCCAAAGGCAGGACCACCAAAAACACACTCATAAAGATTCCATTGGTAGGCTGTAATAAAAAATAAAAACGATAAAAGTACTGTATTGCATCCATAATACCAAAACACTGATCAACAATATTTGTGAGAATATGAGAAAATCTCATTCTAATCCAATTTTGGGCATGCCTCCCCTCCCTTCTTTCCTTTGGAGAAAAGTGGTTCCCTATTATGGGAAAGCCTCAGGAGAAGGAAAAATATCCTGATTGGCTGTCCCAATTAAACGAAAGGCAGTTCTGAAAACAATGAAATCACATCACATTATGATTAAATGTTAAATACATAATTTAAAATACGAGTCAATTTTTTTTTATTCCTAAACAAAATGAATCACTGTTTTTTTATTTCTGCATGAAATGAAAAAGAATGAAATCCCATCTTATCACAAGGCGAGGCACCTGCGATGTTGACACGGCAACTTTCTTTGCAACAGCTGTCTGAGAAACCACAGGAGACGACTCCTCCTTCGAGTCCAATGTGGTTTACACAATTTACACAAGTCACAGCGTAATCACGTACTCACCGCACTGTGCTATGTGACCTGTTTTGCTCTGAAAAGCGATCTCCGTTCATCATTTGAAAATACTGTATCCCAATTAAACAAAGTGACGTCCCAATTAAACGACATATATAGCATTTGGAATTATTTGTTTATTTAGCAGACGCCTTTATCCAAGGTGACTTACAGAGACTAGGGTGTGTGAACTATGCATCAGCTGCCGAGTCACTTACAACTACGTCTCACCCGAAAGACGGAGCACAAGGAGGTGAAGTGACTTGCTCAGGGTCACACAATGAGTCAGTGGTTGAGGTGGGATTTGAACCAGGGACCTTCTGGTTACAAGCCCTTTTCTTTAACCACTGGACCACACAGCCTCCTATATGGAAGGCTGTTGGAAGAACCATCTCCCAGAGTTCTGTTCCATTTAAACAGAAATCCCGATTATCAGTATTCCGATTAGGCGGCGCTGGCTGTACTGTACAATTAAAATGACTATGTATATATTTTAACACATGGCCATGTAGTTTTATTAACAATGCAGTACTGTATATAGCCAATAGCTCATCAAACTTTCATTTTGTGAGCAGTGTTATTTGATGCAGATGCTTAGTCACTTGTATCAGTCCATTATCTGGGAGGTTCAGGCAGTCAGTGAACATGCAGTGTTTCTCTGCAAAGTACTGTATGTGTGCAAGCCCCGGGCTGTACTTTTAAACAAGCCATGAACCAGGTAGGTGGCTTTTACGGTGCCCCAAAATGAATGGGGGCTGAGTTTTAAGAGTTAAAGCGAAAGTCTTGCAAAACAACACCTAGATAGACTTATATATCGTCTTTTTTTTTCAAAACTGTTTACTTACTGCAGTGTACTAAGTTTCTATAATGCTTAAAGATAGCGGCCGAGAATCATCTACGAGAGAATAAAGTCTCGCGGCACTTAAAATATCCAGCACTACTTTTTATTTATTTATTTATTTCAACCAGAACTACTCAGAATGCGGGTCATAGTGCTTTCGTCACTGACACCCACTTCCTTAGAGATTGATGTAGCGTTTCAGGCATTCTAAATTGGGAGAAAAATACAGTAGCTTGGTGTCTTAAAATATCTCTGCAGGATATTCCCGCACTGAAAGTTGCAGATATGCGGGAGCAACTTGGAAAATGTGTGATTTCTGCAATCCCGCACTGAAATTCAAGCCCTGGAAACTATTTACAATGGAGCCTGTGCTCACATCTTATCAACCAACATATGAGCAGTGGCAGTGCACAGAGCAGCCTATACCATTAAGGTGGTAGTTACCATAAAGCGATTTTATATCCAACTGAATTCCCAGTGAATGTAAGAAATAGCGCACATGTTGTTTGTTGTATGTCTTACTGATATAAAGGCAGAGTGCTGCTGGGGTTAAGTATTACACTACTTAGAGGTCAGACATGATTGTGAGATCTCGATGGAGGCTTTAAACTTCCCACCAGGATGTGACGAGTGAAACATAAAAATCAATCTAAATAAACCAAGTCAATCTAAATAACATAAAGTATAGTTAAGATAACTATGAAAACAGAGAGCAAATCCAGTTTTACTATATCTATTGTGTATTACCATAAGCTTTAACCCCACTGTTCAATAAGGTACACAGGTATATTTGTGGTTAATTGTACTGTATGAGGGGTAGCAAATGACACAAACTCTTTCTAACAACATGACCTTTCACTCAATTTAGTTGTGAATGTTTGCTTTCCTTAAGGTTTACCAGTATGGCAAAGCGTTTCAGAAGAGTGGCCCTACTGAAGCTTCCAAATAATATAGACACAAGATATTTTGTGGATAGCCCTGTCACTAGAGGTCACATACTGTAGCTAAATAATTTACTTATATTAATGAAATCAGTCAAAACACATTTCTGAAGCCAGTGATCACAGGAAACAAGTGGCACATAGAACAAAAAGGCAGAAAAATACTTAAATAATTTTACATCAGTAAAAAGTAACACAAATTACAGCAAGTACAGTAATTGGTATTTCATTTTATTTCTGTCCTGCCTATCTGGTAAAAGTCATGCCTGCAGTATTTGTATTATCAACCTTTATTGTATATTTTATGTTCCAGAACCTTTTTGTGCTACTGTAAATATAACCTTTTTTCATTTACACTTAACTGTACACCGAATATTCTGCCTTCTTGATCTGGAAAATCTGCATAATGCACACACTGGTTGAGTATCTATTTTACAAAAACCTTAACAAAAAAACACTTAGCCTAATTACTAAAGCATTAGGAACACAAAAACTTTGAAGCTCAGTGTCCTATTAACAGGATAATCATACCACATTGCAGTAGGTGCACCTTCCATACCATAGAAAAGAAGGCCTTACGGGCTATGAAAAAAAACAAAACAATAAAACAACATACAATGAGACAAAACTGACCCCAGTCCATACACTATATAATAGAGATCTACCTTATCTACCTTGTTGATAAGTTGGCTATTATTAAAATGATCAAATGACTACATAAACTCCTCCATATACAGTGTCCTATTCATTACCTAAATAACGCGCTGCAATTACCTGTACATTTTGAAATCATGCTGGCCAATCACATGGTTTCAACGGATGTTGATTTTGAGAAATCAATTAGGTAATCTATTGAAGCAGGGTTGGTAAATTCCAATTCAATTCAAGAATTTGAATTGGAATTTGAATTGAAAAAAACTTCAGGATACAGAATTGGAATTTGAATGAAAGGAAATAGAATTTAATTCCATGAAATTCCACTCATTTTAAAAAGGTTGAATGCCACATTTATTTCATACATCACTATAAACAATACTGATTGCAACAGCATTAATATATACTTTCAAATACTGTATCTTAAGCATGGCTCAAAGCTTTCAAAACTTCATTTTTTGCATTTTTGTAATGAGATGTTTAAGAGCTACAGTAGTCCTTAATTATTTGTTTTTCTTTATTTATCCATTATTTAATCACTTAGTTTTTCACTCCTATGTTGTTTCATGCCACTCATTTTTAAAAGTTGGCAAGAGATATAGTGGGGTTTTAATTTAAGTCAAGCTTTATCTAAGTTACTTTAGAAGTTTTGTAAATCTCTTGGTTCAAGATATGTTTAACAAGCTGTTTAAATTGTTAAGTGGTAGGAAGATAAATAATCTTGCAAATATGAAACTGCAACCTTAAAGAAATCTGAAATGCTTTGACATTAAGAAATAATGACAATACAGATGAACCAGTTTTATATCACCTCACTTAATATCATACCCTGTTTATAATGATTTTTGAAAAAAACCACTCGCCATGCACCATAGGTTCTTTGAGAAACTACCTCTCTTAAACAGGTTTCTCCCCTGGAATTCTGCACAGCTGGGTGGCTGAGCATTATTGCTGGGAGCACTTTTAACGCAAAAATAAAACTGCCTGACCTTAAATATAATAAGACAACGAATTATAATAATAATGAGTAATAATCCACCCTAATTCATACCCAGGCTACACTGCTCCATTTACCCCCTCTTTTTTGTGTTTCTGGCAAAGCTTACACATCATACCACCCAATTCCTTGATGTAAAAAAGCAATTTTTATTTTTTCCCCACATACCATCGTACCCACTATCACAATGTTTCTTCTGCGGTTCTTCCAATTCGCTTTCTACAAGTGGCTCTTTGTTGACTATAATCAGGCTGCTCTTTTTCATTTTCTACATTTTCTTTTTCATCATCTATTTCGGTTTGGTAATTTCCACATTCATGTCACTATTTTTGCTTAGAAAATAATCTGTTATTTTTTAGCAGTCATTTTAACGTTTCAGCCTCTAGAAGTGCTTAAAATGGAAAACCCGCCCCTTCAACTCTGACTGGTTAAATGTAGTGTCAAGACGTAACACAGCTGTCGTGTGGTTCCAAGTTTTTTTTTTTTTTTTTAAACCAGTACGTGCAAGTGGTCTAGCGCAGTGCTTACAAAGGTACCACGCAATGTTCCTGTCAGGACAACCAAGGAAGTCAGCACCTCCGGTCACTTATTTTAAAGTAACAAAAACACTTATTCACTGCCAAACATTAACTACTTTAAACATGTAATTACTGCAGTATAGGATACTGACCTTAAGGTTCGGGTTTAAGTGTAGGGATTATTCATTATTTTAGTAACAATAATACGATAGCCAATCAGAGTGCAGTGTCCTGACAGGAGAACTTTGTGTTACCTTTGTAAGGACAGCTGCTCTAGTCTGCTAGCAGCGCAATCAATCCTTATCATTAAAGGCATAGTAGCATCCGCAAGACGCGCGGATCAGGGTTGTTCAGCTGGGCGGCGACAGCCACTTAGCCGGGTGGACCGCCCAGCTGAAACAGCCTGTTGTTAATATCATCTCACAAACCTGCTTATTGTCACGTTTTGTGCAGCCTGTCAAATTTTGCGTGGCCGGGCTTTACTAAGTAACCACAGGATAGAATTAGTTTCCAACGCAACTAACAACCAATTATCATCTCGGCTGATAAACTGACATTTTGAGCAGCCTGTCAAATGCTCCGTGGGCTGTATATCTTATCAGGATACAGTTCAGTTACAAAACACCAACGTCACCAGATTTTAACGTAGTCTTATACGAATGCACACAAAAAAACACCAAGTGCAATGCCTAATTGATAGCTCTCATCAGTCGACAATTCATGCCTTTTTTAGATAATGACTCAAACTGTTTCGTTCCAGTTAATGATACAAAACGTAGTTGTCCTGTAGTAAACTATATGCATGTGTTTAAATGTAATGAACGACTTAATGTACAATATTAAAACATTGCTCTTTAATTTAACTCTGGAGGAGGCTGTGTGATCCAGTGATTAAAGAAGAAGGGCTTGTAACCAGGAGGTGTGTGATCCTGAGCAAGTCACTTGACCTCCTTGTGCTCCGTCTTTCGGGTGAGTGGTTGTTGCGACTCTGCAGCTGATCATAGTTCACACACCCTAGTCTCTGTAAGTCGCCTTGGATAAAGGCGTCTGCTAAATAAACCAATATTAATAATAATAATAATAATAATAATAATAATAATTCACGGTTACTTTTCTCGTAATGTTGTCATAGGCAAATGTGAAACCCACTTTATATCACGAATTATGCCTGCACAGCAATCATGATATAAAGCGGGTTCATCTGTATTACATTTTCCAGAATAAAACATCTATCTCTATTTCAACATGCCGCAGGCACTTTGAGAGATGACTGTGTGTTGTTCACGAACACAAATTAGACAATGAAAGTACTGTATGCCACAAAGGATATAAATAAAACATCAGGTACTGTATGTATGAGTAGACCTAAAGGCTTCTCTCCTGTGGTGCTACTGACAGTCTGTGCGAGAGCCTACAGTCTCTTTTTGTCCTTTTTCTTCTTTTTGGCTGTTTGTCATGTGCATAATTAGAACCTATAGATTTTTTGTAACAAATCTTATGAAGGATTTAGTACATTATACAGTAATCATATTTTTTAAATACCAAGTTTAAATGCACACACATCCTTCACTTTTTTCACCCAGTAATATAGAGTATAATTTCTGTATTAAAGGGCTCTACAGGGCATCCAAATTTGATGCATACGTGACCAAAAAGTTGTCGGTGCATTGAAATGAAAGCAAGCGCAGTTTATTTTTATATTTATGTATGATTTTTGCGTGCTCTCTTTAGTCTAGATATGTCAGTCTAGTCTTATGCAAGTTTGCGCACCCGCCTATTTTTTTTAGTACAAACTGCTTTAATTCACGCTGATATTATACCTGTAGTTTTAAGTTACGCTAAGAACTAGTGCGTAAAATTTCTGAAGCGAAATATCAATGTTTTTTTTTTTTTTTTATTTAATTTAGTCGTCGCCAATTTTATTTTTTTTTACCCCCGTTTTCTCCCCAATTTAGTATGCCCAATTATTATCTGTATCCTCAGCTCAACGCTTGCAACCCCCCCTGCCGACTCGGGAAACGGCAGCTGGAGCACACGTCCTCCGAAACGT
Organism: Acipenser ruthenus; assembly: GCF_902713425.1. Taxonomy (NCBI): domain Eukaryota; kingdom Metazoa; phylum Chordata; class Actinopteri; order Acipenseriformes; family Acipenseridae; genus Acipenser; species Acipenser ruthenus. The sequence goes on from NC_081202.1 coordinate 10,904,639, forward strand.
GCTCCTGCCAAGCCGTCATTTTTCACACCGCGGATCCACAGCGATGCCACCAGACCTATAGTGCCGGAGGACAACACAGATCTGGCAGCGCCACTGCAGAACCACAGGCGCCCTATCGGCCACAGGGGTCGCTGATGCGCGGTGAGCCGTGGATTCCCCTGCCGACCTAAGCCCTCCCTACCCGGGCAGCACTCTGCCAATTGTGCGCCGCCCCCTAGGAACTCCCGGTCACGGTCGGCTGTGACATAGCCTGGATTCGAACTTGCGATCTCCAGGCTATAGGGCACATCCTGCACTCCGCGCGGAGAGCCTTTACTGGATGCGCCACTTGGGAGCCCCACAAAATATGAATGTTAAAAAATAAGAAAAAAGTATTCCAACAAGTTTTGAAAACAAATTATTATAAACTATTTTTTTTTATTCATTTTCTGCTAAACTAAAAAAAAAAAAGTATTTTTTTTCACATAGACCTATTTCTTACTCCATAACTATGTGCATGCGTATCACTAAGAGTGGACAGGTGTCAGACGAATAACAATGACATTTTGTGTTGTGACAAATACACTATTTAGTGACCAGTCACTGTGCCTGGCAGCAGTTTTTCCTAGCGGAAACACCGACTTGTGCGACCATTGCTTTCACAACCTCAAGAACTTAGATAATTAAAAGTATCTTCACCCTTTTTAACTCACTTAAAATATAAATAATTTCAACATTAAAACATGTCTAAATCATTAGAAGCATTTTACTATTATCCAAGTCCTACCTGCCAGGATACTGCACCCAGAATTGCTGTTGATAAGAGACTGAAAAACACCAGCCGTTCTGAGATCAAACAGAAGTGTCGCATTCCTTTGGAGGCCATCACCCTGTCCAAGTTTCTGCTGTCAGTACGTTGTGTGTAGTAGACATTATGACAGTCATTTAATTTGGTGTGGAAACCCCAGACTGTTATGATGAAAATAACATGGCAGACCAACCAAAATATCCCAAAAATGGAGAACCCGGGGATCACAAAATACCACAGATGCAAATCCCCTAGTTTAAAGGCAGACAGGATGAAGAAGGTGATCTCAACAAGTCCCAGTGGAAGAATGGAGAGCCTCCTACACAGACGGCCGCGGTTCAGAAATGGCAGCCACCGCTCAGTGACAGAAAGCCCACTAAAGTAGACGTCAAGTAGCGGGTCACAGATCAGACGGCTAAAGAAGCATGCAAGGGCAAAAGGGTTGGTGGGAATATTTAAGCTGGGGAAAAACAACATGGAAGAAAGCAGAGCAAAAGTAACTAAGTTTGGAACTGCTAGGAAAGACTTCATCCGCAGGTCAATAATCAGCACGGCCAAAGAGGCTACCAGAAGGATGATACTCATGGACTTCTCCAGCAGCATGGCAGTGCTGGCAATTGCGAAGCCAACAAGTTCCAAAAACTCTGCAGAGGTCAGAAGGGCTGGCCGATAGCGGACACAACCGCAAACCCTCTCTACCAGAGCCCACAACGTCCTGATGATGATACTGGTCAGCAGAAGGTACTTGGTGGCTTCCTCCTTTACATCACTTTTGAAGGAGGGATTATTTAAGAAACACAGCAGCCCAAGAAGAAATCCAAACCACAGATGGGAGAGACTCAAACTTGCTGCCTCCATGGAGAAGTAGTAATACAATATGCTGGCGATGCCTAGAACAAACAGTCCCAAGATAAAGATGACTAATATTATGGTATCTGCTGTCTTCTCCCATCTTACATAAAGGCCCATGCATAAGGCCACCATCAAGTTTAAACTGGCTAAGAAGCCAAGATAGCGCACTGAGGAATGCATGCTGACATCTTTATTTGCCTCTTCCAGTCGAGTCATTGCTGCGTAGAGACAGTGACTGACACAGTAACGTAAAGATCTACACATGTACTTTAATATATAAACAGGCTCCTCTTAGAAATGATGTCCACGGAAGGTTCATCCACAATATGTGGTGAAGCTCAAGAATGCTGAAAAGGTAATTCTTCTGTTTTCAGCCTTTCACAATTGAGCTACAGAAAGAAAAAAAAAACAGAAATTAATGGAGTCATTTCCAATAGCTTAGTGTAACCTAGGAATATTTTATAACATGTTAACTTTCCTGCTACATGGGAATTTAATTTATTTCATTGCAGTAAATTAACATGTGGTGGGTTTTAATCATTACTGCTACTGATGTGGTTAAATGTATTAATTTGTGTAGTGCAAATGTGTACTACAAATCTTAACAAATTTCAACTACATCAATTCAGTGAAACCTTGCTATTAAGCACAGTCAAGGGATAAACAATTGTGGTCTATAAGGTGGTGGCCATACCACTAAAGGTAGAGTACATAGAATTTCTTATAACAAATTAATACAACTGGATTGATAATTGAATACATTTGTTAGGGCATTCATTTAACTGGTTAATACTGAAGACTTTAACCATTTGAGATGTTATTTGTTTTATTGTATGCAAACTGTTTTAATTTATTCGTCAATTTTAGATTCTGATCAGTTTAATTATTTTTTCCCCAAAGGGTTTACATTTTTTTTTAAAGGTGATTTTTAGTTTATTGCACGTTTGGTTTCCTTTAGAGTGAGTTCAAATTCACAGTTTAACATTTTTACAAATGGATTTAGGCGTGTACAATACATCATAGAATTTGGCTTTACTGTTATTTTCTCCTTGAACCGACATGCCCAGTTGTACTGTGCTACCAGCTACTGAACGAGCAGGATAAACCAGTGTTGGTCAATGCTGGGATTTTATACGTAAATAAAGTCTGTCTTAATATAGTGTTTCATGCGGACACTCCCTCTTTACGGTGATAACATGTATTACTTCGAAAATAATAAAAGCTAGTTAAAGTGACACCAAACTGAAAATTCATTGCCACTTTCACTTCCAGATCGCAGAAATGGAATAACTCTGGGTGCTGATAATCTTTGCGTTGAGAAATGCGAACAACACTGACTAGTTTACCCCCAGCCCAATCAAGTTCCATTGTGTTGTAATTGTTTAGTTTAATGCAATAAATCTTAACGGGTTGCCTGACATTCTAAGATTTACACTGAAAAACAAATACTAATTTTAAAAATAAATTAATTAGGAGTTCACTTTTTGGCAAATGCAAACACATCTGATGAACGCAACGGATACTGTTGAAAAGACCAGCACAGATTACACTTGTATTAAATATCCAAATAAATCAATCACGATAAGTACGCCTATGAATACATGGACGGTTCAACACTACATTATATTGGTGTTCTAAAAACAACATAGCATAACATGAAAAAAACACTTTTTTTTTTTTATTTCACGAGTAGAATGCATTTCCTGTTCAAAATGAAATGAACAGTTTTACTATAACGTACGTACCTTTTTTAATGACTTTCAACAATAAAGCCTGAACACAAAATGCCTGTTGTGACTTTTTAAAAATATATATTATTAATAATTCCAAAGCTATTGTTTAAACTTCCTCATTTAATTTCATGCCATATCACAGTTTGAAAAGTTTCCCTGCTACAGACGCCATGTTTGCACCGTGTCAAAGTACGGTAAGCAGCCTGGTTCAAACTACTCAGGCGAGGACGAAGCTCGTACAGAAAAGAACACTGCGCACAGCTGGAATACCGAGACTACTGGCACGAGGTACAGAACCTGGGGCCATATTACAGAACAATTTCCTAACTTGCTTTCCTATCTGTCTCATCCTATCCTAACATTAGTTAGGAAATCCAATCTAACGCCAATCGTGTCCATAAACGACTGATCCAGTGTGAATAGAGCAGGTTACAGCTCGAGCATCAGGTATATAACACACCAGAATATACATGTTTTTTTTTTAAGTTATGGCGTCTAAACTCGGCTCAGAAACGCATATGTCTTTAATTTTTACTCGGGAATAGAATAAGGTTTTGATCGCAGAAAAAATCTACAATAAAATCTAGTTAACAACAAATAAATAAATACCGGTATTAAATAAATAAATACCGGTATTTAAATTTTTTTTAAAAAAAATGAAGCAATACTTATTCAATTCAATTTCAGTCATAAACACCATTTTATTGTAATTGGAATGCCAAACACACAACAGTATCTTACAGGCTAAAGTAAAGTTTAAAATAAGAAAAGTAGGCCTACTGTGATGTTCGTGTTGTGGTGTGGAAGAAAGTGTGTAATATAATTGTGTACAAGAGTCCAAACAAGTACAGTTCGACTTACATATGCCTATCTATCTATCTATCCATCTATCTATCTAGCTAGCTAGCTATGAGGCTGTATGGTCCAGTGGTTAAAGAAAAGGGCTTGTCACCAGAGGTCCCCGATTCAAATCCCACCTCAGCCACTGACTCATTGTGCGACCCTGAGCAAGTCACTTAACCTCCTTGTTCTCCATCTTTCGGGTGAGACATAATTGTAAGTGATTCTGCAGCTGATGCATAGTTCACACACCCTAATCTCTGTAAGTCGCCTTGGATAAAGGCGTCTGCTAAATAAACAAATAATGATATATATTACAAACACAACAAAGCTTTCATTTTTACACTGTTTCTCCTTTTTAATTTCAGAAGTACCGGTATACAGTCCAGACTGGGCTGTAGCCCATTGTCCTATATACCAAAACACATACCATATGTCACCAGCATTGGCAGCAGTGCCATCTATTCCACAAACCCTCTCCTTAGGTTTTTTTTTTATTTTTATTTTTTTTCTCTAACCATATCTTGGTACTTATTGTGATTTCTAGGTGGTATTTGTTGTCCGTTCCATGTTTTATTTCTTTTTTGTTTTGTGTTTGTATGTTAGGTTATTTGATATAAACCTGCGGGATAAACATAAAAAATATCTTGATTTAGGGGGTTTATTTTAAAAAAGCTTGGTAACTTATGTTGAGTAAATAGAAGTAATCCCCGGAACTAAACAAGCTAATTACATTAATTGCTAATCTTAAAAAACAAACCAAAAAAAAAAAAAAAACTCACTTAAATAAGCAAAGAATATCATGCATGTAAAGTCTAAAACAAAAACAGGTTTATACCTCCGAGACTCATTTTACCAAGTTTCGAAAATAACTCCCAACATTCTCGCAACTGAAGAAGAAATGGTGATATTTGCTGAAATGCTAATGGATCCCTGCTGAATCAGCCTCATGCTAGAAGGTATGATTTAAAAATAAAAAGCAGATTCGAAATACTGTGAAGAGCACCTGGAAGGTGAGGGAACATCGACACTGGTTACATCCAAGCACGGTACCGGGGGCTAAACCAGCGTCCAAATGCACCTCGGTCCTGAACGGATATATTGACCGCAGGCAGCCTTCGGTCATGATTTCCAAAGTTGAGGCCCAAAACTTATTTCACCTGACCTACATTAAATTCCTCTTTTGGTGTACACAGCTGCAGCTGTAATCATACTGGCACATACAGAACCAATAACAGAAATAAGACAATTGGCAAGTGGAAATAATGGTGCTTTGTAAAACATTACAATTGTCTTTTGTGTACCAACAGTGCTTATTAAGAGCAACTTTCACTATTTACTTTTTTTTTGTGAAATGAAAATTAAAACTGCCATGAATTATAAATACTAAGAGGAACAAAACATCTTTAAGTCCACTTGATACTGGTTTTGTGACATTCACAGATTGATTTTCCTTTCACAAAAATGGTGAAAACTGCACTTTGGAAGTGAAGTGCTTGATTAATCTGCTACAATGTTTTGTCTTTAATTTTAATAATCACTTTTTATTTTACTATTCTGTTACAAAATGTAATGTATACTTGCATTTGCATATCCTTTTAACTATATTTGTCCAGCATGTGGTGGTGAGTGGGGATAGGCCAGTTACTGTATTTCATGTGGAACCTGTTTTTAATACTATTCTTTTATTCAATGATAAACCCTACCATGTAACACAATTGATACATACTCTCCTCGACTCTCCCCAGATGCCAACATCACGCATCATTTTCTAAATCCCTTTTTTTTTTTATTTTTTTATAGTATTCAACAATGGGAATAACATAAATCAAATAATACTATGTGCAAATACCTCCCAAAGTAAAAGGTATTTTAGAGAATTTTAAAGCACCACATGGTGGAACATGTTTTAAAGCTAAATTAAGTTACTGGATTACCTTAATATTCTGTCAAACACATACTTTGGGGAAGCAACTGAATAATGCAAAACCTGAGTAAGGCAGTGGAAAATAATAACCACCTTGCTGTCTTGACCCATCTAGCAAATAAGTAGATACAGCATGAAAGATCAGGCTTTACCTTTTTATTGCTTATACTCGTTTAGGTTTCCAAACAAAGATAGTTATCAGAGACAATAAACCACACAGCAGGATTGCATTCATATTCATGTATAAAAAGAAAAAAAACAAACATTTTTGTGCCCTGTGGTAGTCAAAATAGATATCTTATACAACGAAAGTGAATTAGGTCATGCAGAGATATTGTAATACAATAAAAAATAAACAGTATATATACCAAATTGTCTTCATAAAATATTATATCCAATATCCATAGTTTACCAAAATCTATATCTTTTAGATTTTCCACAATATCAGGAATTCTTTACCTCCATAGTAAACATCTTCTGTAAGTATTTTGAGAGGTACTGAAATATTGAGCTTACAAAGCATTTTACTGCTTTGTAAGCTCAATATTTGCTTCTGAAGTAACCATAATATATAAAAAAAAATGACAGGACCTTCAAATATATATTTTTAAAACATTTACCCACATTAAAATGGGGTAATTAAGTGAACTTTCCTGTAGCGAGATTCACAACTTATTTGGCAAGCCAGTTGTAGTGCATACTGGCATCACATTGTGCAATATGTGCTGCATTAACAGCAAATCTTCGTTCTCGACGGGGGCAACCTTCTGCAAAGGTAAGAAGGCACGTTAAGAAAGACTTTTGTTGTAGAATGAGGGGATTGGGGGTATACTTTACTGTGGACTCTGCACATAGTGTACCTTGTAACTGTAACCTGAGGGGCAAGACTAATGTGCTGTATAAGGTAAACACCTCTGCACTAATTCACTGCAAAATCATATTACCAATAGGAATCAACTTTGTATTTGTTTTCTTATTAAAAACGTACCTATTATAATAATAAAGGTTTTGACACACAAGGGTTAATTTTAATACCAAATAAAGTGCCATGAATGAACACCGAACCGGAGGTTGGACTAGCCATGGATATAAAATGAATAAACAAGAGTAACATGTTACAAGCCAAAATACTAGTGTTATTTGGAACTACAACCAAACTCTCGCCACAATTGTAAATTACAGTACTTCTTTTTAGGTCACAGCAAGCTATAACAGAAATACACTCAAAGCAAAAAAGTAGCTATATCTGAGACCAAAGGGTATTAGTGCAAAACCTCATTATGAGGCAAATCATTTTCAAGAAGTACAACACATGGATCGCTCCACACTGAGGCATTTCAAAATTACTTTTGTCCCAAATAACTTTTGGCAGATACATCAAAGAGCTGCTTCAAACAATCTGTATTTCCAAACTGTTTCATATTGAAAGTGTGCAGAACTATTAAAAAAAAAAATTCTTACATTAAAATGTGCTATTTTATAAGCAATTTTTAAAAATGCGATTTTCGAGGGCTCAGTAAATTAATATTTTAAAAAAAGTGCAAACTGGCTAGTAGCTAGAGTGGAGAGGAATCACATTCTGAATGGTTTGCATTACGAGTACCATGAAACTTATACTGTACAGCAATCACATTAATACAATGAAAGTATGCTAAGCACCTCTGCAGGTGCCTGTAAAGCTTAAAATGTTACATCAATTTATTTAAGAAACTACTCCAACAAAAATAGTTCCCAGTGCTAGCAGCCAAAAGTTGCTCAGTTAAAATGGCATTTGCCTTTAGAAAGGGCCAATACCAGTTTGTTCAGAAGTGAACAGACCAAACTGTTCGTCAAGAAAATGTAACAAAGAACTATATCAGACTAACTACACATTTATACACAGAAATGGTGCAAATTATAGCCTGGCTCTAGGCCGCAAGGAAACCTTCTTCCATAAGGTTCTGTTTTGTTTCAAACATCTTTATCACAAACAATATCTTCGGGCCAAGATCAAATAATTATTTTTTTGGCATTAAATGTTAATGAAATTGAACTTGCATCTGCCTATCACATCACAACCAGTATAACTAACAACTAAACATAGGTTTTAATGATTCACCTGTAAGAACACAGATAATGAAATGAGCAGAAAGGATAACATTTATATTACATCCTGAGGGCATTTGGTTACAAAACTCTGATTTTAATAAATGCCCCCATCTACAGAGATATATTTTGCTTTTCTTTTCATAAGACAGATGTAGAAAAAAAAGCCAACGTTCTGTAAAACTTGTTTCTTTTTCTTCTGTGCAAACAGCATTTTCTTTGTTGTTGTTACACACCGAGAGCATGGTAATACAGCAGAATTATATTGGCAACACAGCAGTACAGACAATAAAGGCATTTGTGCTTTGAAGTGGATTAGCTTTGCAGTAAAATGGGGTCCTCCAGCTCCTGGACAGGTATCGAGCTTGTCTGGCTATCTCCAGAGTCCGAGTCATAAGGTGCGTCGGGGAGTTCCATAAAATTGTAAGCCATCTGGTCATCCTCGAGATCCGATCGCACTTGAACCGCTACGTCCGAGTATTCTTCCTCTTCCGCATTATTAAAATCCTGGGGGATATAGAGCATCTCCGGGTAGTTCCTGCTGACGAGATCACCGGTAGTCTTTAAGGAGACTTTCCTAAAAGCAATTAGATGCATGTGAGAGAATTTCACATACTTGTACCTCTTGAAGCCCAGTGACTCTATTGCAATCTTCCAGCTCTTCATCATCATTGCGTGCCTGTTCTGGTGAGAGGAATCGGGTGTAATTATGAGAAGCAGGCCGTTCAGAGCCAGGAGTTCATGTGCTTTCTTGCAGCAGATCCAGCGCTGATAGGGGGAAGGGAAATAGGAAAGCAGGAGAGAGAACACCACTACATTCAAGAGCTCTCCAGGGAGGGCGTCGATGGGGTTTTTTAGTTGCTTGAGGAAGGCATCCACGGCATCTTGTGCTAGCTGGAGAGGCTGCTGCAACTGAAGGTTGAGGAAGTCACATTTGTACACACTCTGGAGAAAAAAGAAAGAAGAAGTGAGCACTTCATCATAATGGTAGTTAATTTGGGGGGGGGGGGGGTGGGGGTGTTGGGCATGTTCTATAAATACTTCCTGAGTTTGGTTCTAGTAGCTTTTATATGAAATATGTAGGTCAGTTTTTAATCACAACTGTAAAACTGTTCTTTGTAAAGCACACACACAGATTTTTCAGGATCTGCAGTCGAAAAAACTCTGATCAAACCTGGAAGTTAAAAACAACTGATACGCAAACTTATCAAAACGTAAACGTATCAAAAGCCCACAGCATGAGACTTTTAAAGAACCTTACGCTTAAAGTGGTTAACAGGGTACTGTTCAATTTGTCAGGTATCTAAAGGCGAGACACTTCATTATACTCTACTAATGCATATATTTTATTCATCTAGCACTTGGCAGCATGTTTGAGGAATCCTAAACTGTTGGGAAATAAAAATGCAAATAGGTGTAAATTGCTTGCATTTACCAAGATAAAAATCGGTCAAATTAAAATGGGATTTTACCCAAAAAAGAAAAAAGGATAAAAAAAACTTCTGAGATTCAAACTTTTAGTCTGTGCTATTTTACCCTCAATTTTAAGTTGACTGGGGGAAAACGGCCGATTCTTACAAAAGGCAATGATTCAAACACTTTAATAAATACTGTCCAGTTGTTATACATCAATACCGTATTTACTCAAATTTAAGTCGCACTTTTGTGGCCAAAATAAAAGTTCAAATTTGGGGAGAACGACTTGGATTCAAAGTAATTTTGTTTGCTGAAGAAAAGAGAAACTGTAGCATCTGAGACGTGTCAGAAGATGGAGACGCAATCGACAGGCTATGCAATACTATAATATTACCAGTATAGTACTTGTTGAAATGATCAACGTGGGTCCAGCTTCAAAATGAACTTTCTTTCTCTATCTGGAGGTGCACAATAAACAGGAACACTAAAGTAATGACGGATTCTCCATCGCTCTCTGATTCTCTAACTTACTCACTGTTATTATGGCCTGTGCCTGGTTTCACTATGGGAACCCCACTAGTGTAAACTCCAAAGTCCTAACTCAAACCTAAAATTTCTGTCTTGCACTAATTTTGCTTGCGAACGTGACAGAGTCACGTTTTCCAAGTTAAACAAACGAGGACAATAAAGCAGACTGAAATAAAGTTCAAGGTAATTTACCCTTTCCCAGCTACCATGAACTGCAATGACTGTCGTTCAATACTGAAAGTACTGCACTGTACATCTTTTCTTTTCCCATTTGCATTTGTAATATAGTAAGCGACATACTCTGATACTTTAGTGTACAGTAATAGTGTTCCCTGCTGGCACCTAGAAATTAAAAAGTAATTTAACTGTTAATTATTGTGTTTTTTTCATTAAGAGTTAAATGTGACTTGCATTCAGGGTCTTTTTTTTTGGTGTCCGTATTTGGGGGTGTGACTTGAATTCAGGGGCAACTTAAATTCGAGTAAACATGGTACATTACGTTCACAAGTCCAAAAAATACTGCACTTGTGAAATAGTTTATCTTCATGACAGGTTTTCCATCAAAGGATAAAAGAACAAATAAAACAAAACTACCGGTACCAGGTTGAGGTTTGAATTTTGTTTAAAGCAAAAAAAAAAAGCGGAATTAATGCAAAACAGTCACTGTATTTAAACTCCAATCAAAAGGAAAAAAAAAAAAAAAAGAATCGCAGAATGACTCACCGAGTTATATAACCAGATTCAATGAAATGTTGACTGTTTTGTTGTTTAAAGGAAGCTAAAGAATATATATATATATATATATATATATATATATATATATATATATATATATATATATATATATATATATATATATATATATATATATGCAAAAGCCCTACATGGTATGCATAGAATTACAATATAAAACTGCCATCAATTTCACAGAAAGGGATTTCTGACATATGTCACACTAAGTTTTTACATACATCCAGAGAAGCTCTAATTCAATTGTAATGAAGCTTGGTCTGGGCATATTTGAGAATCTGGGAGTATATGAAGGCATCTGTCTGTGTGTGTCAAACTTACATTTGTACATGTTCATGCAGTGGGTATATGATATTTTTTCTGTGCAAGTTGCTGTAGCTTTCCATTGAAGAACATGTTGTATCACCTGGTGTTATGATTACTGCAATGAGTGGTTTAGTGGAGATGTTAAGCCTCTTGTTGACTGACCTTAATTGATGGGATTTATCATTGTTAAAGGAACTGCTGTTCTAGCTTTTTCAATACTACAATTGGAACCCTGCAAAGCAGCAAATGTGGTCTTTATGCAGATCTATGCGAATGGAATAATGATTTACAGCTTCTTCAGTCTCAATCCCCTCTTGAAGATTTACAAAAAAAAAAAAAAAAATTGTCTTGTTCCAAACAGAAATTCTATTTATATAAAGAACGCTGGCTGAAGTCAAACTGGAAGCCTGAAAGTCTAAGGCTATTTCCATTGTCAAGATCATGAGTAACCCATGCTGTGACTCTCAAACGATGCTCATTGCTTTCAACTAGAATTGTTTTTCAATGTCTTTAGATCAGCATGACCTACATCCACAGTATGTACAATACACACTTTGTAACAAATGTTTCTGCAAAGTTTAATCCTACTTGGGCATGCTGTTCTAAAGATACAGCTTTCATTAGATTAAATCTATTAGAAGTCAGAACAGAAGCCAAAGCATGTCAACATTACAGATTTGAAAAACCTCAAAACCTTATGCCTTTACAAAGTTTTCTCTCAATTGGGTGTTTCTCAAGATACAGTTACAATGTTAGTGAGACATTCACACTGAAAAAGATCCTCGTGCACCACGTTGGAAGACTGTGCCATGATTCCAACCACAACACACATTGGCACATAGGTGAGATATTTCAGGGTATCAGTCACCGTGATTTGAACTCCTGGCACTGAAAACCTAAGAATTTGGGGAGCCAACATTAATCGAACTGCAGTGACAGTATACCAACCTCATAGCTATAAAGCTGGGGCTATTTCATCTGCAATATGTAGGCAGATAAATGTAACCGTGTGACTTCAGATCACTTGCATTTACATGGAGCATTAGACTAGAAATTATCTCTATAGCTGCCTGACTCAGACTGCAGTGTCCCTCCTCAAAGGGCCATTGGTAAAAATGGACACAGAATTGGTTGCAAATTCACGTTTCACAAAAGCTACCCACATTAGAATTATGAAGTACTGTGCAATTACATTCTCACTTCAAGATCTCAGTTTGGAATACTATAGGCTACTGTAGTCCTTGACATTGAGAACCCACATTTGCTTTTTACTTTCTATGTGAGTGACTGGATTTCCAATCTTCCTGATGAACTGAATTCAAGGCTCTCTTACTGTGTCTGTCTGAATTCAACAAGTCAACATCTGTTAATACAGCTGCCAAAAAAACTTCATGGTGCAATGAGAAGAGTGGCTTGCTACCAACATGTAACGGCTGGGGACTGGGTATGCTTTCAGCAGCTGTATTTGTATCACAGAAACCTCTGTGGTGTCAGGGCAGCCCTTTAAGACACTATTTCAAAAGGACATTTCATTCCAAGCAAGTCTGAGCATGCATCAGCGACTACTTAAACATTTCCCATGGGAGATCATTTTTTGTCCTGAACCTGAGCTCCATTGTGTTTAAAAGTCACTACATCTGTAACATGTTGAAAAGGACACAGAACTTGAGGAAATGTTGGTGTGTTTTTAGGGCTAAAATTTGGATAGCCACGCTCGTAATATTATAAATTTAGGTAGGTGCACAATGTATTTAAACTCCACAGGCACAGTACTGATTGCCAACAATCCCCACAGATCACAGAGGTAACAAGACTGAGCATCTGCTCTGCCATTTGAAACTCAGCAGACAATTTATCTTTTCAAAAGACACCACAAAATGACTGTCCCACAAGATCTCAAAATGATGTCATTTATCTAGTTTAGGGGGTTATCTGCCTGGGAAAACGGCCAACTGAGATTGTCCCTTTTCCTGTAAGGTAACAAATGGAAGGCATATATCTTTTTTTGAAGTTATATTTTCACAGGAGAGATTACTGCATTTTTCGCGTATGAAAAAAAAACTGCAAACATTTTTGGCACGACTATCAAATTCCACTAACAATACATATATTGCAACAGTTCACCAACATTTCATTGTTTTACATTTTATCTATGGGATGCAATTGGCTTGATAAATGTGTGTGTGTAACATTATATATATATATATGTAGTGGACAAAAAAAATGGAAACACCTGGGTAAATGAGGGACACCAAGTACATTGAAAGCAAGGGCTTCCACACAGGTGTGGCTCATGCTTTAATTAAGCAAATAACATCCCAGCATGCTTAGGGTCATGTATAAAAATGCTGTACAGGCCTGGTTGCCTATAATTATGGCTAGCATATACACATACACATACATACACACACACACACACACACACACACACACTAGTGATCTCAGACCAGGTACACATGACAAAGCTCCAACAAACATCTGTAACTGGCAGCCTCAGCTCAGTAGTTGTGTGGGTGACTGTGTAAAGCTACAGTAAAAACAGTGGAGGTTCTCCTATGGCAATGAAATGTATAAGCATTACAGTTGCCCGATGCATTTTTCCTACATCGGAAGTTTAACAATATACAAAATATATTAACCCAAATGTCCGCTCTAGTGCACTGATACTGTAAGGATTATTGCCCACATTGTCAAACAGGTAACACAACAATAACGGTGCGGAACATTTTATTTTTATTTTTTTCTAAATTTAGAATCTCCAATTATTTTTCCCAATTTGGAAAGCAGAATTATTATTACTTTTCTCCTTCACCGCAGCAATTCCCCACACAGCTCAGGGACCCGATGCTGGGCATCCTCCGATCCCACGAGCCAATCGGCATCTTTTTACGCCCAGGAACCTGAGAGCGGATGTCCGCAGGCTAGCGGCCTCTGGAGGACAAAGACCAGCCCCCCACTTTAGCATATAGCATATCACCCGTATCATGTTGATATGTGAAAGACAATAACTTTTTCATTTCTAAATAAGACTAACGATTAGAACCATGACTTATTTTGATTAGACAGACGCAACCTATATATTCAGTTATCTAAATGGATAAAGTTAATTACTCATTTGTACAATGAATGTGCAGTAAGTTGATATTGTACATTATGATACCATACATAACACAACTGAAAGCATGTACTCTGTCTTTAGTGGCCTGTACATTTTTTGTTTCTGCTTACATTTAATGTATTTCAATTTATTGTAAATAAGTACTGAATAGTGCTGGATCACTGGACAATGGATGGCTCTTAAGCTATATGTGGCTGAATGGGCTCCACAATATGGCTTGTTTAAATTTTAAGTCAAAGTTTAATTTGCGATCCATTACCAGTTTTTACTGGCAAATGATCACCAAGAACAATCAAAAAATCAGAAACAAATACGCAATATGATAAAACATCAATACAAATGTTCATTCAAATGTTGAAGTTAAAATGATTAAAATGAAAGAACTCTGTCATTAGAAACAAATCAAACCTGCACTTTAAAAAAGAAATACAGTTCTTATTGACTGCTGAGTGTTTAGGGAACGAGTATCAAAATCTATTCAATTTCTCCTTATCTCAATTTCATGTAGCATGAAATAATGTTCTAGGTAGGAGAAGACTAAAATCTTGTTTTTTTCTTTTTAATTGACATTAAGGAATCCTGTGAGAACCACATACCTGAACTGCAGGCACAATGTCAATACCGACAGTTAGGAATTCATCAAACTTCAAAAATGGGTTGAAGCAGCTGCCAACATCCAACAAACGAATTTTTCCTGATAGATGAGCCAACCTGGAAGACAGAAGTGGACGAAAAATCTGAACAATACTTACAAGCTGTAAAATAATAATAATAAT
Organism: Acipenser ruthenus; assembly: GCF_902713425.1. Taxonomy (NCBI): domain Eukaryota; kingdom Metazoa; phylum Chordata; class Actinopteri; order Acipenseriformes; family Acipenseridae; genus Acipenser; species Acipenser ruthenus. The sequence goes on from NC_081202.1 coordinate 10,919,757, forward strand.
AATAATAATAATAATAATAATAATAATAATAATAATAATAATAATAAATTATTAGGGAATCAAGAGTAATATAATATACACTAACTTTACAACAGATATTATAAAGTACAGAAATAACTAATGTCAACTACGGACATTTACAAAGAGTGCGTACATGTTGAAAATTCATAAAATATTTAATTGCATTTATAGAATGCTTCTGCAGCCCAACTATTAATATTTAACCATGACAGCAATGATAACAGAACATGGAGGAAGCTGCATTTTACATATGTGAATACCTTTTTTCCCCTCGATCTAAAAAATAAATCTGATTAATTTATCAACTGTTTGTGAAGGAATTATGATTTGTTCATGCATCGCTAAGTGTACATCATTGCTCTAATGAAATGCCGGGAGCATTTTCATTGCAGGCAGCAGAGATTACAAATAAACCATGTCTTAGAGGGCTGCTTCTACACATTCCCTTTCTTCTTGTAAAGCTGCCACAAAGGACTATTTACCAAGCTTTGTTAAACAGAAAAAAAAATGTCTCTGGATTTTGATCCATTAATTTTATAAACCAAACTGACAAAGTGTAAGAATAATACATTTGATGTTGCAGTACACATCTAGTGTCATAACAAACTGCAATCGCCTTTTAGGTATTTCACCAAGTCAGAGATGTCTGATAACTGCAATGCAGCGTATATAATGCGACACGACAGTTGTACTGTCTAATTGTGAGTTTTCAAACAGCTAGCAGATGTTTACAGTAACTGTAAGCTATGTTGTGACACCAATTGATATTAAAGCCATATTTTAGAAAGTAAAAAAGATACAAATAGCGACAAATATATATATATATATATATATTAGGGTGTATTTAATTTAACTAAAAGTAAGTGACTATTATTTTAGGTGAATTTCTCTTTGGGTTTCAGAAATGGAAAGATCATTTGAAAGGTGGCTACTGTATTGGTTACAGCAGCGGCTCCCTTCAGCTGGTCCGTGGAAAGGTTACATAATTTACAGAAAGGAAGCAGCAGCATAGTTTATAGATCCCATTGTAAACCCAAAATTTGAGACCTTAAAAACTCAGCTACAGAAGCAGGAAGAAAATGCATACATGGAGAATATCTCCAAGTTAAAAAAGGGTCTAAACTCTCCGTCATATATAGTTTTGGAGTGTCTAAAATGTATTCTTTACAGTTTTTGTGTATTGCGCTCATGTGCACTCACCACAGCAGCTTGTAAGGTAAGGGATAGCACACGTCAGGGTGTGTGTTGAGTTGCATTAACGTACAGCTGTAGTTGGGTTCAACCAACAAAGCCATATGTGTGTTAATGCAACACAACACACAATCCAGACAGTTTTGACTTGTTAAACCATTGTCTTGCTTTTTTTTTTGTTTAAACTGAGGTTTTGCTTCTTGTAATTCTGTCTATTGTCATGGTTCTGAAAAGATCAAATGAGTGAAAGGAATTTCACTCATTTTTTAAAACTTTACGAAGACCTCTCACAACAATGTGAATATTTATTGAGAGTTTAATATGTTGTGTATTGATAATTTATTAATTGAACTGTGTTTCGGCAAAAATAAGTTCCGCCGTGCATTGTTCTATTTAACTGTACAGTAAAAAATCCTCAACAGCCAATCAGCGTCCAAACATTCTGTTTTATAAATAAAGATTATAGATTCGTAGCTCAGACTGTGCTGGTACCTCATGGGTGTATTGTAACTTCACAGATTATTAATTCACATAAGCCAATTTCTGCTGTAATTATCAATTTAAAAATAAGAGAGTCTGGTTTTTCCCTCTGCAAATTCAAGTTAATGAAAAGTAAACTACAACCGTTCTTTAAAACTCCAATTTTAAAATAACTTTGCTCACAGAAACAGGCCCATCCATTAAAACAAAGAAAGGTAAGTCTACGGTTATTCTTAGTACTATAGTAATTTTTTTATGTGCTTATTTTTCAGTCTGCTATACTGTTTATTGTGTGGTCTGCTGAGAAAAAAAAAAAAAATAAATATATATATATATTTAGGTGGTCCGCGAACAAAAAAGTTTGAGAACCACTGGGTTACAGCATTACATTAATCCACAATTACTGAATCATCTAAAAACCTTGCTTGCATTACAGCCTTGTCATACCCCACACACCAGCTGCTGTTCTATTTGTATTTGGTTTGGAGTGGATTTTTATCTTTTCCCCTTTCATGAATATTAATATCCCAGGCAGATGTAGTCCTGTAATCGAGATTATGGTCTTGCTACAGAAGGGTAATTAAAATATTACGAGATAGATGTTTATGATCTTCATAAATCAAATGTTTTGAAGAAATTAAAAATGTTACTGTTTGAGAGTCAAAGCCCTAGCTACAGATAGTCGGCATGTTCTTCATCCTCGACAGCTGGCTAACGAAAGGCTTTTTAATTGGTTATAATGACTCACGTATTCCAAAGATTTTAAATCCTGCTGTATACATACATTCATTTCTGAAGTTAATCCATGACATGCTACTTAAACAATGCTTATTATCCCCTAATACACTTTTTTTTAATTTAGTAGTCAGCAATTATTTTTATTTATTTATTTATTTATTTATTTTTATCATTTTTCTCCCAATTTAGAATAGCCAATTATTTTTAGGCTCAGCTCACAGATACCATCCCCGCGCTGACTCGAGAGTGGCGAAGACGAACACACGTTGTCCTCCGAAGCATATGCCATCAGCCGACCGCTTCTTTTCACACTGCAGACCCACCATGCAGCCACCTCAGAGCTACAGTGTCGGAGGACCACACAGCTCTGGGCAGCTTACAGGCAAGCCTGCAGGCGCCCGGCCAGACTACAGGGGTTGCTGGTGCGTGGTGAGCGGAGGACACCCAGGCCAACCTGGCCATTTACTCCCAATTGCCATGAGCGTAATTTTTTTTGGAAAAAGAAATTTTTTCCACCAAAATTTAAATGTCCAAGATGTTTATTTCTGGTTTGGTGCATGTGTGACCTGTTTATCAAAAGAAAGCAACATTTCACATGCCCACAATATGACTGCCATCATGGGTCACATTTTAAAAGGGAAGTGCACGGTTATACTTCAAATATGAAGTCTGTATCTGAAACGGAAATGAGATTATACATAGCAGTTGAAGTAGTGCTGGCAGCTTGTCAAATGTATGTAAGCTCCTTTCATGCCTAAAACAACAAGAACTATAAAGAAAAGGGATTTAAAGCTAGAAAACATTTACCCTCTCTAAAGGCTTTCCTGAAAAAACGCTTTATGGTGCAAGAAGTCAGCAGGAATGGGTTTCAACAAATTACGCCACGTTTGTCTAAGAGGGGTAGACAGATTGATTTATTCAGCACAGCGTGTGCGCATTCCTGGTCGTCTAAGAGCATCACAGACCTGTCATTGTAATATCTTGTATGGTGTTAAGGGTCAAATAGCAAGAAAGTAGCAAGACACTATTTCCCCAACTACAACTGCGTATTTTTACAGTATTTACTGAAGGCAAACTTGTTAGAGAAATGCTAGGTTCGGTTCATGATGCACTGTTTTAAGGGATGACATGATAAACTGTTGTCTCGATTTTATTACTACAAGAGATTGCCTTTTAGTTCTGAAGAATCACAAAGAAAAGTAATTCTGTAGCGTTACGCAAATCACCAAACTGTTGCACTGCTTCAAAGATGTACATTTCCTACAGTATTTTTCCACAGATGTCCACAGTAATGTATGCTGAGAGAGACTTCTAAAGTACTCCAAGTCCTATTATCAATGAGGCAGAAAAACAGGATAATTACCAATCTTTTCAACACATTCACAAGGGAACAAACAAACAGCAAGAAACACACAAACAAAAAAAAGCTGATGACTAAAACTATCCAAGTGCTTCAGTACGTGACAAAGCTGAAGAGATCTGCTCTACTGTTCAGCAGGGCATTGCTGGTATTATACCAGCAGAGACTGCGCAATTGCGTGCTGTGTGAATGAATGGGTATTTTAAATAATCTTTTAAACATTTGAGACAGCTCAGTAGCAGCATTTGTGTGTGAAAGGGGTGAAATGTAAAGTTTTTTTTTTTTTTCTGGGATGTACACAAAAGGTTTAAATGATTAAAAATAATGTATTTATTAATACGTTTATATATATATATATATATATATATATATATATATATATATATATATATATATATATATATATCACACACATAAGTCTAGAGTATATACAGTAACACCTACCCACCTGAGAAAACCGATTATTTTAAATCAGTAACAATGAAAACGGAGCCATTATTGCCATTATGCCTGATGATGTTTTTTGATTTTATTTTTGTAGCAGAGTGAATAATGGTTTACAGTTACAGGGCATAAAGCAAACACATAATTTAGTAAACACAGACTGCAGTGCTATTCACTATGAAAGGGTTATTTGGTTTTCTTATGGCAATGTATTTCATACACACAAGGATTAAATCAAATCGTTGCTAGGAATCATAATCACCACTCATAAGAGTCAGAGCAATTGTAAAGGAGATCTAAAGGCTGCAGAGACATACATTTCTCAGTGAGTAAATTACTTTTTTTCTGCTTCATTTCAAATTAAAAGGAATCGTATGTTCAATTATATCTGATAATTTAAAAAAAAAAAAAAAATTGAACCACTTTTTAACAATAAGATTAAGCATGTCAGTGACATTCATCCCTGTCACAGCTCTAAATTAAAAATTGTAATTTGCTTCTCTTAACACAAGTTACTGAACCCATCGTAATATTGGGGTCTCTCTAAGAAATATGCAGAACTGTAAAGTTTGATAGAAAGATGGACTTCCGTACAGATGCCAGCCTCAACCTTTTCCCTTGGCAGGGATATACATTCCCAGCAGGGTAAAATTCCCATTGTACAAAGTTCAAATTAAATTAGTACCTTTTCCACTTCTTCGCTACTATTTAAATCAGCTTTTTAGTTTTTAAAATCCTATTTTGAGGTTAGAGTCTGAAGTGTTTATATTTGATGTGTTTTTACACTAGTGTTTTGGTCGTCTGCAACAATCTTTTAGCTAAAATGGTTAGTAAACTATGTCTTAGACTACAGTCATCCTTAATCTACATCAAATTATAGGCTGGTTATAACTGCCACTGGGTACGTATTTTTTTTTTTTTTTATAACTACAGTAGAATTTATACAAACTCCTTTGTACTGACCAAGATGTGGAAAAGCCTACATCAGGTTTCCTCAACTTTATATTTCTTATTTAATTTAACTGTATCTGGAGATAAATAATCTTGTCCACAAAAGCACAAAAGGCCACACACTCTAAAGACTCCTATAAAGAAAACCATTATAGACTTTATAGTTCTCTCACATCAAAGCAGGATGGATCAATATCTAATATGCGTCATGAAGACTTTATACAATACAAATCATACGCGATCAGGTAATGGTTTGTTGTGCTCCGTCAGTCATTTGCAATGTGTTGTATATTTTCAGCCATGATCCTTTAAAAGAATAGAAGGATGTAGAAAACATAATAGTTTCTTTTTGAGTGCCATCATGTTACAACATTGAGCTGCCCAAACGGATATTTTATATTACGGATGAGCAAATACCTGTTTTTTCTGTTATATTCCCTTTAATATGTTTTTAAAAATGTGTTAGTTTCACAAGAAGAAAAGCTGCCTTTTCCTCAGCTATTCAACTGAATCCCAATCAACTGGAAATTAACTGTGGTATTAAGTGATTATATAAGCTGCCTGGAAGTGATATTTCCTTTCACTCTGAGCTCAGACATCATTTTTACAGCAGGACCATACCTTCCTTAGCCATACCTTAAGAGCCACCAATGGGAGACGTATTTGATTGTCAAATTTAAGGACGTGAAGTCAAAATGATTGAATATCAAATGGATAAATAAAAAGGCAAGACAAATAACTGCAGATAAAATAGGATTTTAGTTTGTTCGATCACTCACATTGTTATTGGTTGGTACTATAATTGTCTAGACTAGGGAAAGTTTTGTTTTGTATTGTGTAATTACCAAAAAGTTCGATTTAAAGAGGTTTTATTACATTTTCAGTAATATCTAAACAACTAAAAACATATTAAAGGAATTATTCAGAAAGTCCGAGTACCTGCACAGCTCTACTTTACATCATTTCAATCTCATTTATTACCCGTTACATTTCCGGTTATGCTTGTTTTCATTCACTCCCTCCTGTTGTTTCTGCTGGGATCATTTTATACCATGTCTACTTACTATTCAAGCAGAAATGTCCTCTTTAAATCACTTCTAAAAGCTGTGTTTCTGAAATGAAAAAATACCTCTAGGTGTGCAGCTGGAACTTTAGTCCTTTTGTGAAACAGTAATTTTGTAGTAAGATTTTCCACTTACTAACTCACAGTTGCCGTGGTCCTTTCTAAAACTAACTGCCTTCAGAAATAAAGCGTTTAGTACACAATGAGAGGTTATAAAACAAGTAATGAACAGGCTTATTTTCTACAAGACTGTGATTCTATTGTGCAGAAACAGAACACATGTTTGACAGCAGGTTCTACAGTATATATAGGGACCGGCATGGATCATTGTGCCATAGGCTGGAAAGATTTATATTGTTCAACTGTATCCATCAACATACTATTAAACTACAGAAGATGCTTATTACATGGGTGACAAGCTCATCCATCTTCATTTAAATTCCAGCAGTTTATCTATAAATGCTAAATTTGTTCAAGCGTACATGTAAGGAAGAAAAAGATTGATCTGGGAATTTGATGCTACACTTCACCATACATCATCATTTTCAGATAAAGTCTGCTCAGGAGTGCAATCTTTGTAGGTTTATTTACTTAAGCCCCTTTCACACTGGCATTCTCTACCTGGGTTGGAACCTACCTGGGTCAGGACCCGGTGTCATGCGGGTCGGCTACGCGATTTCACATACTTATAACTACTGTTATAAAACCCAGGCTCAAACAGTTGCAGAGGCAAAATAAAAATAAAGCAAATACCTACACTAATGCAACGTTATTTCACACAAGCCTAAATAGTTGCAGACACCAGAAAGTGTCTAGAAAGTGATCTGCAATATGTTTAAAACCAACCTAATAGAGTAGCCTCCGCATATAGGAACACCTCCTAAGAGAACACTTCGCCTAAGTGAACACCCTTGTGGTGAAACAGATTTCTCCCATTGTAAATGCTGTGGCTAAAAGGAACTGGAACTTCGCTTAAAAGAACACCTTCTTGGCACTGATAGCGATTCGTTCACAACAGATACAGTACTGTTTTGTAACCGGATAACTCAAATTTAAATTACAATGGTATATTCAGTCTTTTCAAAAGCGACTTGTCATCGCAAGCGTCAGGCACAACGATTGGTTTATTAAATCTTTCCAGAACCGCCGTCATATTGTATCGACTCATTTTGTATTCCGATTTCCACGAGTGCACCTCATCACTACAAAATGGCATGTAAACAAACGACGAAATGCACCGCTGTTTCTTTTGCTACAAAAAATGGTTCAAGCTCTTGAAAAAAAACCTGAATCAGACAGAAGTCGCCGAGCAATTTGTCGTTTCACGTTCTTGTGAGTTGCTTCATCATTCTATTAAATAATGTGCATGTCTTGTCTAGGGGTACTGTGTTAATTTAGTTTAACAGTTAGTTTATTATAGTTTATTAACGTACACTTGCCCATTGCTTTTCTTTTACTTTTTCAGTTAATGTTGATGATGCACGTGCGTCACGACAAATATGTATTTATTTATTTATGTACTGATTCATGTTGTGTCTCTTATAAAACACTTTGCTTGCTTCTCGAGGGTTGTTCTCTTAGCCAGAGACTACTGTAGAATTAAAATACAGAAGCCCAAACAGTTGGAAAGGCTAAACTATAAAATGTCTTAAAAGTACATTTTAGAGAATTAAACAGAATCTGCGTCCCAAATACCTTTTGTAATAGAATTCCAGAGTTTAAAAAACCCAAACAAAAACACATTACAAAACAGCAACTGAATGGGGTTTACTGTTTAACCTCAGACTGGCATATTCACCAAAACAGGGGATTTGCAGATGGAGTAATTGAGTGATGTGCTCATATTTTCAAAGAGGTATTCTCTAATCTGGCATCTGATTTCTGTCACAGCTGAATTGAGCAGAGGGGCAAGTATGGCAGAGCTGCTAAAATAGCTTTACAGCAATCGATGTGGGATGAAACAAAAGCATGTGTCAGTGCTTCAGCAGCCTGTCAAGTGAGATAATAGCAAACACGTGGGCTTACATGTGTCCTTGATGGGAAGTTTGCCAAAACTATAACAAAAAAAGGACACTGTGTATGTGTGTGTTATTTTATTTTTTTTTTTTTTTTAAGATTTGCTCCAGGAATTGGAGATAGTTTGCATGAACAGATGTTTGGATTAGCAAACACAAACTGCAAAAACAATCAAATATTCTGTAGGTTATAGTAAATACTGCCTTAAAACATAGCTTCGACCCACTCCTACTTGTCTTGGCGTCATAGAAAAAGTTTGCAATTTATTTTTCCACGTGAAATCCTAATCCGATCGTTCTAATTGGTGTGCATGTTAATTTGATAACACCTGTGTAAACACTGCAGGTGCAGTTTGCACCATGCTGGGAAAAATCAACTGAAAAACAACCAATGTTATTTTGTAATATTTGAGGTTTGATTTGCATTATAAAAAATTGAGTTGACTGCATTTGAATATAAATAACTTAATAGATCTGTCCCTTTATGTACATTTGACATGTCACATTTATGCACTGTACATCTAAAATTATGAATATAGTTTATACATGCAAACAAGTTTTAAATTATTATTTTTTTTCTAGGTACATGGTTAAATATGTTGCTTCGCTGACATACTTTAAAGTTTTTTTTTGTTTTACACTATCCTTTCTTTGACAAGAACCCCACCCTTTTTCTCCTGATACAGTTCATGAAAAAAACACTATCAGCTGAATTTCAGTAGAGCTTGCAGAACTGACCTCTCAGAGCTCCACATCGCCACCATGCAGTATGCCCTGTTCCCTGCTGTCAACTCAACTGCACTTTCAAATTCTTGTAGCTCATTATAATTGTACTGTTTGGAAAAATGTAAATAATGATAAACATACAGTACGGTTATATCCATTAATCTAATTTACTTGTATGATCTTCAGCAGATGCTGAAACGCGCAGTACCTGAAGCACATACTTTAATGCTTTGAAGATCAGAAGTGAAAAATGCTGATGGCTTCTGCCACGTCAAGAAAATTCATCACTGACCATAACTCACCATTTCAGCAGGTACAGACACAGCCAACCAGTGGCTCTTATTAAATTATGGTCCAGAAGCCATTACTAGAAGCAAAAAAATCTGCCTGATCAATCTCACTGCAGTAACAGCCATTAAACACAGCTGTAAAACTGTTACTGTGCTCCATATATACAGTGCACAATTCACAAAGGCAGAAATCACTTTGTTTTATTGCAAGATCCTTTCTTAGACATGCACACGTTTTATTGTGCAAAACAGTTTGGCATTGCGTGCCATGGAAGCCGTTTGAGCTCTAATGTAATTAAAATAATAATAATAATAATAATAATAATAATAATTCAGTAATTTTGTGCATTTCAGATACGGCAGGTTTATTTACTCATTGAGTTTAATATTACAAAATCACTGCTGACATACTATTCGTAAGAACGAATACAGCATTTATTCAATGTACCTCTGTCATTCACTTGTATTGAAAAAACAAATGGAATTCACTGGTTGGTAAATGCAAGGAAGAACTTTGTTAGGTGACCATTAATACAAGTTTCTCAAGATCAGTGGTGTACAAATCTGGTCCCCGACGTCCCACTGTTTTTTGTGTGTCTTTCAATAATTAACTGATTAAGACCTTGACGAACTAAGGGCTGGAATTGTACTGTTGTTCTGTATTTATTTGAACATATATTCACTGTACATACAACAGAGTAAATAAATATTGTTAAAATCACTGAGTGATATGATGCTGAACACATCAGCTGATGTCTAAAACACACTTGTATTGCTGCATACAGTTAACAATGTGATACGCACTTATGAGCTTCAACAAAGCCCCCTATGGGTATTTGTATTGCATCATTGTGTTCTCCATGGCTTGTGTTGTGCCAGTAGCAAAATTTCAGCACTCTGCCCATAAACCACTGATTTTGAACAAACACCCCAAACCATCTACTTTATTGCAATTTAAGATGTCTGAATATCTGCACATTACATTATGCTTGCATTTATACAGTTTTCTGTTACACTGCAGCTACAGTTTGGGTTTCATATCCTAGTATAAACACACCCAGTGCCTGAGCAAATGCCAGACAAATGTACAGTACATGCATTTGCATTATTATATTATAGCATTGCAGGTTATAACAGTACACTTATTAAAAATGCATATATAGTGAACTAGTCCTACATATAAGCATTGTCTTACCTTGCATAGATAACCAACCCCCATAAATTGTAGATGGTATGGATCACCCGCCTCAAGATATTCGATACACAAGAGAGAAGTATATATATACACACTACCGGTCAAAAGCTTTTCCAGTTTTTATTGAAATTTAAGCAGTTCAAGTCCAGTGAATAACCTGAAATGGTACAAAGGTAAGCGGTAAACTGCCAGAGGTTAAAAAAAAAAGTTTAGGTTACCAAAAACTGAAAAATAATGTACATTTCAGAGTTATACAAAAAGGCCTTTTTCAGGGAACAAGTAATGGGTTAACAACTTACAGCTGTTCTGCAGCAATGGAAGTAAATTAAGCCTTGAAAGTTGATGCTAACAATTCCTACAGGTGTCCCAACTTTTGTTGATTACTTACAAACCCTCTGTCTGTATAAAAGCAGTGGTGGAACAGACTGTGTTACTACACCCTCTTAAGCATTATATGGACAGTATTGTACTGCAGGAAGTAGTATATTGCTCTCATAATGGCGAGAAAAAGGCAATTAACAAAGGAAGACAGACAGACCATTATAACTCTTAAAAGTGTAGGTCTTTCCTTTAGAGAAATTGCAAAGAAAGCCAAGGTGTCAGTGAGTACAGTTTCCTACACCATCAAAAGGCACTTGGGAACTGGAGGAAACTCTGACAGGAAGAGGTCTGGCAGACCCAAAGCCACAACAGAATCAGAAGACAAGTTTCTGAGAGTCAACAGCTTGCGTGATAGGCGGCTCACAGGACAACAGCTTCAAGCACAGCTTAACACTGGTCGAAGTAAGCAAGTCTCAGTTTCAACTGTGAAGAGAAGACTTCGAGCTGCAGATTTGACAGGTCGAGTGGCAGTAAGAAAGCCATTGCTAAGATGACAAAATAAGAAAAAGAGGCTTGCCTGGGCCATGAAGCACCGCCAGTGGACTACTGAAGACTGGAAGAAGGTCTTATGGACCGATGAATCAAAATCAAGATAAAGGGTGGTCACACCAAATATGGATTTGATTTAGATTTTTCTTCTGTTCACTCACTTTGCATTTAGTTAATTGATAAATATAATCTATTAACATGTCTATTTTTGAAAGCATTCTTACTTTATAGCATTTTTTCACACCTGCCTAAAACTTTTGCACAGTACTATATATATATATATATATATATATATATATATATATATATATATATATATATATATATATATATAGTAAATAGGGACTGGAGAGGAGGGCTATAGTGGAAAATTATTGACCCAAGGTAAGACTACTGTTACTGACAGGGGACTATAATGCCCAAAGCCATAGGCTGGAGGTAACAATAGTCTTCCTGAGGGGCATTTCACTTTCCACTATGAGCAGAGTCTGCAGTACATATTTAATATATGAATCAGTCAAGAAAGTAAGTGCGGCAAGGTTGGATATATATATATATATATATATATATATATATATATATATATATATATATATATATATATATTATAGCTGACATAGCATATGTAAATAAATAACAGAAAATGTTTTTGAAGTTCATACCGCATAGTTATCAAAGTTTTTTTGAAGTCCAGTTCTCCGTCTGGCTTGCTGAGTTTATATCCCAGCTGTCACATTTGTTTACATCGTCAAGTTGAATTTCAGAAAGTCAGAAAACAGTGACAGTGACGTTTTAAACACCATGTTAGTGTTTGGAGCATCATTAATTTGTATCTTTTGTCATTTTCTTTTAAAGTCACAGAATCACTATTCAGCAGTTTTTTTTTTTAAATTCAGCCATTTTCTCTTCTTGTGAGGAGTGCAGGGGAGAAGGGCTTATCTTTTAAAAGGAGCGGGACTGACAGTGATGTGAACCAATCACATGACAAAGGGAGACTCCTGCCCGGTGGTGTAAGAATGATAGGGCAACAGTTCAATCTATTTTTGCTCCTATGATGAGGTTTTAACCAATCAAAGGCCAGAACTTCCAACCACTGATTCATATATAGATACAATTCTACAAAATCTTTCCCATTTTCTTGAAATATTTGTTAACAGTAAATATGGCGTTGCAGATAACTCACAATAATTCAACTCTGCTTGACGCTCTTTAAATGTCTTGCCTTGAGCAGGATGTCGCAAAACACAGAACTTTAAATTGTCAAATTATGCTTTTGTTCTGCCTAATCAAATTAACCTTTTGCAAATTGATGCTGAGTCATGAGTAGCTGTGCACCACTCTGGAAAACTAGATAAAATAGCTCATCACTTTTTACAGTACAGTCATGCCAGACTGTTTAAAACATCTATTCTCTGATTAGGACATATAAAAAATATACAATTACAGTTTCATTTTGAAAGAAACATCTAATTTCACGTAAAGAACTGCCCAAGGCTAAGGGGATTAATATTTAGTATTTCTACATATAACATATTTTGTAGTTATGGATAAGGCATTAATAACCCAAATGCAAACCTTATATTTACCATACAATAAGATCTACACCAGATGCTTGGGTACTTAAAAACTTATTTATCTTTTAATTGCACTTAAAACCTGCATCTTACAAGAGTGCTAAAATGCTAATGGTATTATGTTAAAGCACGGAGTAAAACTGAACTGAGATGGACATCATTCTTCAAAAGTAGCTTTCCTATTCTTAAACAAATTCTTAATTGAAGACAAAATAAAACACCACATAAGGAACAAATTCATATGTATTGTATATTTAGCATGTTTACACCCAAAATAAATTAACAAGGTGCTGCTGTGCCCCTCTAAGTCTGTGTACTTCTCCAAAGTCAGTAACTGGTTGATTACAAAGTAAACACGGCACTTTAGCATGTCATTGTGTCAACTGTATGAATCACGAGACTGTAACGCTTCTAACTTGCTACTTATATTTGCAATACAATAAAGGGCAACATGGGGGAAAGAATCCCATAGGTGGCACCAAATGAGCTGTTTCTCTGTTGGAAGTTCCCATGCTGAACCTGGAAAAGGGCAAAAGTGTTCCGTTGGGAAACCCATGAATTGAACTGCTGGGCAAATGGAACATGTCTGGGGTTGTCATTATTATATCCTTTAAGTTGTACTGTATGTTCATTGGATTAATACATTCATTGCTTAACCCTGTCATTTATGGGGACGGATTAAAACAAACATATGAGGATAACATTTTTCCCCATATAAAGCAATTACATTTTTTTTTTCAATTTTTCATGCATGGAAAAGGGTTAATCCCCCTGTATTTTCACACTTACAGATTACAAGTTCCATGATCATTGGACCCTGTCAGTTAAGTTAAAAAAAACCAAAAAAACAACATGAACAAAGTAGAAAATACAGGCCAGATGAAATATGTTTATTAAATATCTATGAAAAAAGCGGAATTCAAGTAACCGAAAAGGCAGTGGCAGCGCAGAGATGACAGTCCCTAATTGATCTTTCTGGTTTCCTATTTTAAATTAATGATCTGATTTATATTCAGAACCTTTTCCTCCATCATTTCAAAATGTCATAAACTTCCTGGTAAACAAATTCAAATTTAAAAGTTATTTAAAATATCCAGTGTCTCTTTGCCAAGTCTTTTTTTTCTTTTTAAAGGGAGCTTCAAAACGGCAGCAACTGGACTAGCACTAAATAACTACCTGACCTCCATTTAGGAAAACAATGCTTTTATGGGGTTTTAAATAATTTCAAATGTCCCTGTGACCGGGTCTTACGTCACTTGCGTGGATAGCCCCTGTTTACGTAACACAGAGAGACAGCTGGGGGTGGAGTTGAAACGCTGGCACAGGCGCGCAGGATTTATTAACACAAACAGAAATGAAAGTAAAAGGTGGTCATGTGACGTTACCAGCCATGGTAACGCACAGAGGACACATACAGCAAGCTGTACAAAAGGCAAAATAAAACACAGTACAAAAACTACAAATAAAAGGTGCCCCAGAGGGCGAGCGCTGGCCTTATAAACGAGGCGTCCCGCTCCAGGAACCGGCTACACTACGTAACCCTCGCTATACATCACATGGGATCACAATACCCTAACTAACCTACTCATGAGCCGGTATTCATACAACGACTCCTGCTGCTTCATACGGCCTTGGCTGGGCATTGCCTTCACAAGCACCGCTTGCAGTCTCAGGGTTGCGTAGCTGTTGTTCCTGCAGCGCGGACCCTCTCCTCCCGAGTATACGCCGCTCCCCTCTGGCATGGCGTTACAGTCGCCTCGAACCATCTCCCGCGGATGCTTTTGAACTGACGGACACTCTATCAAGACCCGGCCACCTGCTGATTGAGGTCCAGCACAGCCAATCACCTGCTGCCATTCCCCTCAACCAAACCTAGCAGGCAGCAAGTCTCAATCGAGCGCCCGTCTGTAAAACAATAATTCAATTAAACAAATCAACTCCAAAACACACAATAAACCCATTTCCCCATACAAATGATACCAACACTAAATACACACGTGCAGGGTAATCACCCTGCTACAGCCCCCACATGAAATAATTACCAGCAAGATGAAAAAGGAGTATGGAGGATAACTCAGAAGTAAAGAATAATGCTGGCTGTAAGAAAGGTCAACTTCAGGACTAGGGCAGGAACAATAGATTATTGGAATATTATTGATAATGTGTTTAGTGTTCACTGTTTATTCTACAGAACAATTATCAACAACCGTATTATCATCGATAGTCATGTTTCTGACATTTAAAGCTTAAAAGCATCAGCACCACTGTTCCGAGACATCTTTTTTTTTCTCTCTCTCTCTCTCTCTCTGTGTAATGCAGCCCGCCCCTGTATTGTGGGTGTAAACAGTGGAATGGCTTATTTTAAAAAGTCAATAAACAAAAAGCAGACAGAGAAAGAAGAAAATGCATGAGAGAGGACTACTAACCTGGGAGAAAGTCGCAAAATAATCAGTATTGTGTATTTTTTTATTTTTTTTAACAATAATCTAGAATTAAAAATGTACGGTTGGACGATAATGACATCAGAGTGCAATGTGCAAGAAGGAATGTATTCCTGGTTCTTAATCACTTCCTGTGCTTTAGGTCTCATGGTTGGATTACAGCTAAACCAAAGAGTAAACCTGACCTACAAAACACAAAGCAATTAAGCACAAAGAAACAGCCACATTTTTTAATATATTATGTTTTAGAAAAACAAATACCTGCACATCTGCATTTAAGTACACAAAAATTAAGAACAAGAAGACAACACAATTAAGGTAAACAAATGGATTCTGAGATTACTGACAATGACATTAATAGTAAAAAAGCTCTTTTGACAGGTCATCCACAATGAGGTTAAAGATTTCATTTGCACTGTATTTCACATTTCTTTGGAAGCAATTACAGTTCCCCTACCATGATGGCTCAATAGCCTCCAGCGGGCTGCCACCTCCTGCAAGGCTGGTCCCATACGTGCAGCTACAGTTATTCATCTCTTCACTTCTGCAATGGCTAAATCAACAAAAAAGAGATGCTATCATTAGTATGAGAACTGAAAACATAGAGCAACCAGGTCTGAAAAGACAGTTAGCACTCTGACATTTAATGATGCTTGAGATCTCTTGTCCTCCAAGAGGTAACTGTCTAGATGAAACAGAAACACTACAGTAGGTTATTAGAATAAGCTAAAAGAAATACATTTACAAAACCCATCAAAGCTGATGGAAGCAACTCAGGATACAAACTTTTTTTTTCCCTTTCAAATGTGGATACAAAACTTGACGTTACCTGTAAATAATTTTCATGTGAAGAGTATTAATAATTCCGTACTATTTGCATATGTCACACAGCGGCACATCTATGCTCTGTGAAACTGTTTGATATTCAGTAAGGAAACACACAGGCAGTATATTGTGATACCGTTCCCAGGTTTTCACTGTTGACTTTGAAATAGGATCTGAATTCACCAGACTGGTTGGTATATAAATTAATATGTTTATACATACATGTCAAACTATTCTTTCAAAATGCTTACATTGAAGAGCCAAACAACTAGCACCATTTGCTGGTTTGGAGTAGAAACTGGGTTTATCAAGGCATCGACACCTAAATAGAATTTGCACCATTTAAATACAAATGAAACCTCCTCATTTTACAAGTAACAAAACAACTTGGAAATTTATGTAAAAATAGTTTGACTTTCATTTCACAAATAACCAGTTTAGAGCCCATGATAAATCCTGCCCATTAAACTCTTTAATTACATATTACTTATATCATGTCAGTCCTGACAGACAGTATATGTTTTAACCTACATTAGACAATAAGGGTCTAGGCAAACTCTTAAATGAAATATATGGGTAAAAAAGAAAAAGATAAAAAGGTCTGGCACTGTAGCCTACTGATTTTAGACATTTTAAGCTCTGTAAGATTAACAAGCATCTGCTCGCTGTTTTAAAAAATCCAAAAACACAGGACTGGGGTACCTATGAAAATATAGGTATTAAAAAAATAAAAACTACCTGAAGAAAGTCACCGAGGTGTAACCATCTTGGTTGCAAGAGTGTCCTGGAGCCAGAGGAGAAGAGGAGCAGAATCCATGCCTGCTACACTACACACGTTCCACTGACATTATTAACATTTGCAGCGTGGTCTCAGATCACACAACAGCAAGGCTTTGAAAGACCCGAGGCTGGAGGACAACTTCACCTTGTTCTGTAGTTCATTCACACTTGAGGCCAAAATTTAACCTACCCAATTAAGACTTAACATCTGGTACCTTTACAGTGTTATGACAGTGTGATGTTTGTGTGGAAACATATAAATGTCAAAGGAAGTTTGAGAATAAAAAAAAAAAGACAAGGCTTTGTTACTGCAACACATGGGGTGGAATTAGAAGTCTCATATTAGTTTAGTTTTGTGTATGAAATAAAATGGACACGTCCTATCTTCTTCCATTTGGAAGTCATGTTGGACGGATCATTAGAATATTAGGGGCAGTGTAGGATGGGGGGCTGCCCAGTTCACCAGTACATGTGGTTGTCACAGGGGTTTTTTTAACATAAAAGGTCTGTTTTTATTAATTTTCTTATTTTTTTTTACATTTCTCACAAACATGACCACATCACTCATGTGTTTCCATGCATGGGTGTTCTCTGCATATAGAGGAATAAAAGGACGCATCACATTCCAGTATTAATGACATTTTGTTTGGTAAAGAGGTATTCACCAACAGACACAATGCTGTGTGTACAGTTGAGTAAGAAGGTGAGGTGGGGTAGTGGTTTGAGGTCACCTTTGACCTACATATAGCGCCTATATAGGTTTGATTCCATTGCTACATACATATTGTGAAATGAGCTGGTCCTGAGCGGGCAGCACGTCATTGCTAGCTCAATGCTCTAGTAGTAGTATGCTTGTAAAGTGCACTAAGGTTCAATGTAGGGCTGAAAGTCAGTTATGATCAGTTTGTTGTTTTTTCTTTCAGACTTCCTTTTCATTTTTTGGTAAAACCAAAATGAAAGTTTAAAACCAACTGCATTTGGCCAGTCAAGGGAACGGGACACCATTATTACACTCATAACAGATTTACATTTTTTATACAACTGTGACAAATAAGCTGAAAACAGTGTCATTGTATCACCCATACTAATATATTATACAGTGTAGAAAAAAATACAATAATGTATTGTGACAAACGTTTTTAATGCTATTTTCCTGGTGCCCTTATTGTTGCTGCGGCCTGTTGGAAGTGGAAAATCAGATCTGAATAGAACTGCTGCTCATGGTTTTTAAGACTTGAAATGATATGAATCAACTTTTTTTTCCCTAGTTTTGTAATCTATGCAATCTATTGTCTTGCACATTGCTGTTAACATTAGTTTTCAGATCAGTTTGGGAAAATCATAGCCGTAGCATGAATTAACGGCACTATATAGGCTACAAGTTCCATTCTGTTCCAGATTCCTGCAAGTATTCAACAATGCCAGCCCAGGGCATCAAACAGAACACATGTAATAGGACATTAACCAGCCAATAAATGACAATTTAAAAGTATCCAAGTTCCACCTTAAATGTGTTTCTTGCATTTCTGGCAATGTCATATTCAATCTCTTCTTTGCATTCTGCATGATGAGACTCAAGGAGTCGCCAAGTCTGGTGTACCATGCTATTCGGCTTGTTTCTGCTACACTGGATAGAGTGCTCTACAGAAATCTGCCAGCTTTCAAGAAAAATGTTACTTTCACTAACAAACAACTACTGGTCAGCTAAATAAAACATTTCCTTTCGAACAGTGACAAACAAAGAAGGGTAAGTTGCCTCGTCTGACCACGCACTCACTGATTAATACAGAATGCAACCAAGACATTACCGTCTGTCACAATTATACACGTCAGGCTAATATTATGCACTCTTATTTTAACAGCATTCCCCGTCGTTGATGCCACTTCATCTTTTCATGCATACTGTACAAACTGAGTGGCCTCTCACAGTTCAATCTTTCAGTCTGTCTTCCCTGCAGCATGACTGCTGAGTTTAAAATGGGAACCTAATTGCCGACAAGAAGAGGAATTATGAGGCAGTAAACCTCTTCTGTTCAAGTCAATAGTCGTTAGTTGTGAAAATAATAACTTGAAGTTTAAGAGGGAAATGTAAATCAATAAAACATACTCCCAAAAATAAGAACCTGAGAAAGCTGATAGTTCTACAGAACCAAAATTTGCAGTTGCAACTGATTAAAACTTTAGGACATAGGTTCCATTAAAAATAAATAAATAAATACATAAATAAATAAACAAACAAACAACATTAAAGTTAGGAATTATATTATTAGTTATCTATAGGAACACAGGAACAATGCTACCAACCTATCTTATGTGGCTCCTAGTCTCACCCTGAGGGGATGGTATTTTGTACCATACTGAACTCTATCAGAAAATAACATCTTGCAGCACAACTGGAATGAAAATGCCTTACCATCAATGAAAGCAACTGTTATTTTAACAACTTCTAAACAGCTTTTGGAGGTGGAGACATCAATTGGTTCCAAGACTAGAGAGAAAGGAAAGCAGAGTTTCCAGAAAACAAATGTCTCTTGACAGAAACCGCCACAGAACATGAGTAATGGTGATGCTGCTTTGAACTGCCCACACACATCTGCCAATGTTTGTTCATCTGTAGCTTTATATTAAACTACAGAAATGCAGGACACACTCTCAATGCAGAAGGGTTCTTAGGGATATTATTTCTGGCTCTCTAAACATATTAGTCAATACAAAGGCTGGGTATTGCAAGGACCTTTTTTTATGACTTCCTTTTTCTGAAAAACAAACTTAAAAATAAACCGAGCAAATGGCGCAAGTACAACTATGATAAATGGACACTTGTATTGTTTTAAATGACCACCAACACAAACAGTTCTCGTTGCTACATGAAAGCCAAGTTATAATATTTACCTAAAGCATTAAGGGAGTTTAGAAATAAAAATTAAATTCAACTTTTTAAAAAATATATGCAGTTAAAAAATAGTAAATGTCACACAAGGCAAATGCTGATTGGCCTCTGTGTAATCAGAATCATCTGCAAACACTTATAGAAGATGATAATGGCTGCAGAGGGTTTTATAATCTAAAAGGCAATCAATCAATATGCACAATAACCCAAACAATGATACAGGTAGCGAGCAAGCTGTATCGATCAGAACAGCATGCTCCGCAGGATAGATTTTCTTAGTCATGAACCATTACCCAAGCCTGCATGGAGACTGATCAGCACAGCAGCCATCTTCCAAGACAGGTTTTTAGAATGTGCAAAACACCATGCCCCTTAATTTTCCAACTGAAGCTGAAGTCTTAAATATATTTTTAAATAATGTAGTTACATAGGGGACATTTTTAGGGAATGCCAAGTTGATCACCTAAAGTTTGTCCAAGTAGCTGAGGGAACCAGTTTGGCTGGTAAAATATACTGTATTCTGCTTTTACTACTGCAAATTGAATACATAGCAGCCTCGGTTTATCCAGTAGGGATGTGGGAAGTGATTTTGAAAAAACATGCACAGCAAATGGCTGTTCTTCATTCCCAAGCACACCCAATTTATGTACTTCGCTGAACTTCCCAGCAGCTTCCCACTAATCTTATTGTTGACTGACTTCAGGGATGCTGGAACTGGCAAGTTTGAGGGAAGTCAAAAACTGGAAATTTCTGTATTATCCTGCCACCTTCACTCAATCGATTTAACACAATAAAACACATGAATTCATCATTTAATGTGTCACTGTAACACCCCCCCCCCCCCCCCAGCTCAACAGCGAGTTTGAACAAAAAAAAAAAAAAAGACTTGTGCAAAAAATAATCAGTGCAGTCATTTTATACGAGTAATTTTAATTAAATTAAATGGATTTTAATTTGAAACTTCACTTAATTAATATAGCCTAATTGCCACAACAGTTCCTGGGCATGGCTTTGAGTCAGCAGGTTGTCATCAATAAATAAGTTCACATTCAAAGCTTCTTTTGAAGATGTCTTTTTTTTTTTTTCTTACAGAACCAATTTACAATGGTCTTTATTTTTAAAAATGCACATACATTCCTTGGGCAATTTAATTATAGCCCATCTGTTTTCAATATTTGTGATAAAGACCCGTCTTTCAGACACAAATTCAATTTGACACATGTGACTCTGGAAATCCCTGTTGGTTTACTTTACCTTTTGCTCGTTCTTAAAGAAACCCATAGTACTTCATTGGACCAGCAACCACTAAGCTCACTACACTGAAAACACACAGATACGTCTATTATATTACACACACGTGTGCACACACAAAGACAGGATATTTTTCCAGTATTTACATTGAACTTACGTCTGTGGTGCATTATTCTGATTCAGATGCAGTGTTGTACTGGTCATAGCAATAGCAAGGCGTGCACTTTTTTCATCCTTCTCAAGCATTCTCTTCATCCCACCATCTAGAAAGTACTCTTGGCAAATGCTGGAAAGAAAAAGAAAGAAGTTAATTATATTTTAAGCTAATATGCTATATATAATTAAGCTTATATTTTAAGCTGTTAGTAAATTTCTATTAGATATGCTCAGAACAGATGATTGGAATTGCATGTTTAAAATGGTTTGATTTATTTAATTATGTATGGACAAATTGCAGAGATGTTCAATCCTGATGGTAAAAAAGTATGTGTTGAATAAATTAAATAGAATGGTTCGGTATACCTTTTACCCACACATGTGGCAAGGCTTGACGGAAGTGGATTTGCCACTCCCATTATATAGTCATCTTCACTTATAAGTAATACATTACATACAGTACCAAACCATTGAATATCCGAGATTATATATATATATATATATATATATATATATGTATGTGTGTGTGTGTGTGTGTGTTTTGGGAACTATATCTAATCTAGTTTTTCTCTGATATTATTGTACAAGTTTGACATACTTTGTGTGTCAATACTTTCTCTCTATAATGGAAATTGGCTGCAATAAAAGATTTGAGACAGCAACAGAACCAATTAGCATGTCACCACCTATAGTTTTATATTTTAAACACTTTAATACAATGCTAGTTAAGGTTGAACGGAACAGAGTTTGTTGAATTAATTCATTAATAATCTAGGAAAGCAACACACACAAATCAAAAAAATATAAAAATGACCTATAAAATTGGCCTATACAGTAATTGGAAAAGATACATTTTATCATAACATTTCGCTTTTAAATGTCTGTTATATTTCACAATGTTCACAAAATGCAGTTTAACTAGTGCAAGTGTTCACTTTAATACTGTGAATAATTAAAAAGATCTGTAGTTCAGTAAACGGCTAAAAAGTATGACAGCACACTAAACCGGTCATCAATCTTCCACTGTGTCTGTGATGAAGCTTGTTCTCCAGCACCGGTTTGATTAATTGCTTTCTTTCTTTTCAGCACCTTGAACAAGGTATTTTAAAGTATGATACCCCCAATCACTTAGAAAGGGTCAGTCAACAGAACTGGTACAGAATAACATAACTTAGAAAAACAGACAGTAGCTCTGAGAGTATTAAAGACTCTGCTGAGAAGACAGAAAAAACACTTTTACCATTCTGACTACAGCATTTTAAAGAAAATAAATAACTAAATTAAATTACAGAATACGACTTGCTGGGTCAGTGCTTATTTTTTTGGCACAGAACTACCAATTTGTTTTACTGACAGCGAGAAACAAAATCTGTACCACTTTTAAAATATACACATCAGAAACAAGAGAGTTATATTGCAAGTATCCGTTTACCGATTACTCTCGCTAAAACAGCCTCCTGCAAACCTAAAATTTTGAAGTTTGTGTATCTGCATTCTGTGATATGCTGACCCTTTCATTTTGACAAAGGACAATTTGAATGTATACCAAGCATCAAAAGAAACTTATCACTATTATAACACATTTATTTTTGAAAAAAAATAAGGTATATAAATGATGGACATTGACGAAATGTTTTTGGTTTATTTCTAATCACTCAATCATTCATCCTTGACCAGGACACGCTTGAGTGACTATGACTGAAGCATATGCACTTAATCACCTAATTAGTGAGACAGTTGATTGGACATTGGCTATGGAGTGATGAATTGCAAGCTTGAATAAAAGCAATAAAGAAAATCACAGAAAAAAACAATATGCCACGTCTGTCAAGAGAGCAGCGCCTTCGTGTAATCGGCATGTTGGAGGCTGCAATAGGGCAGCGTACTGTGGCTCGCCGTCTTGGATGCTCACAGCCAGCAATTTCAAATAATGTGATATCTTGTAACAATTGTAAGTCGCCCTGGATTAAGGCGTCTGCTAAGAAATAAATAAATAAATAAATTTCAAACCTGGCGAGACGGTATAACCAGACACACTCTGTCAATGACATGTCACGAACTGGGAGACCAAGAGTCACAACACCTGCCCAAGACCGATAGGTCATTTTGCAGCATCTTCGTGATGTCAATTGTTAAATCAGCACAATAAACAGTCACTGCACCTGCTTACATTGCTAATTATAGCTTTATTAAAAGGAAGGTAGCATGGAACGAAATAAACAAAACAATAATGCACAAATGTGACGTGCATTTTTACAGAGGGAAATCAGAGAATCAGCTGCAAGACAGACGTGAATATGTTTATGTTAATGCTTTGCAAGAATTCTCTCAAAATGATAGGTTTACCTCGAGATGCTGGCGTCTCGATTGAGGTTGATATTTATGATAATAACTTGCGAAAGGTAGTAAACTGAGTGCAAAGGTTGTTGCCAGTTATTGCGAAAAATGCACGCATTAGCCTTAGAGTGAACGCAGATAACAATAAAATAATTTTGTTGAAAATATCAGTTCAACTATACTACTATTGTCCAGCTGTCTTCTGACTACTACTACTACTACATCTGTACAATTACTATTAATAATTTAAAAAAAAACCTGTTGGATATATAGGGATGTTCAATAACTCTGTTCTATAGATTTTACAAGTCCAACCCTTATTTTACAACGGAGTTGCCGGAGGTTAGGGTGGTAACCAAACAAGACCTGTTTTGTAATTGGACAGCCCATCTCTAGTATGTCCAATAGGAATGCATGGGTGGGGTCATGTATTTATTTCCAGTCTTTTGGATCGTTTCCAAGTCGCATCTGGTGTGGATTGACATTCGCCTACTTCACTCGCGCCACTCCCGTCCAGTGTGGATGCAGATTTAGAACATAAGAAAGTTTACAAACGAGAGGAGGCCATTCGGCCCATCTTACTTGTTTGGTTGTTAGTAGCTCATTGATCCCAGAATCTCATCAAGCAGCTTCTTGAAGGATCCCAGGGTGTCAGCTTCAACAACATTACTGGGGAGTTGGTTCCAGACTCCCACAATTCTATGTGTAAAAAAGTGCCTCCTATTTTCAGTTCTGAATGCCCCTTTATCTAAACTCCATTTGTGACCCCTGGTCCTTGTTTCTTTTTTCAGGTCGAAAAAGTCCCCTGGGTCGACATTGTCAACTAGATCTAGATCTTTCAAAGACTCCTTCTTCAATTTCAGTATCTCCGATATGGTATTTATAATGGACATTTTTATTGCCTGCGTGCAGTACCTTACACTTTTCTTTATTAAACGTGATGGGGAAGTGTTCAATGTTTCAGAAATTTAAAAGAACCATGTAGCACTGGTTTATCCAGGTTGGAGCTGATAAACAGTATTTAAAGTGATGTTTGAATGCAAGCTGAGGTCCTCTGACTCTGGCCTGCTTGTTATCCCCAAGCAAAAGTGCACCACACTTAGAGAACACTCGTTTAGCTTCATGGCTCCGACTCTTTGGAACTCTCTCCTAGCTTTGGTACGTGATGCTCTCACCGATTGATTGATTATATTAACTCCCCGAAGATTCTGGGAGGTTGTTATCTGATAATTGTTCATTGAAACATAAGGCAGATATACATTTTCTACTTCAACAGCGTTGCAAGAGTTATTCTAGAAACCTTTAAAAAACACAACGATAAAAGGTAAAACCCCACCACTGTTTTCAAATGGGAGTAAGCATCCACTAATTTGACGTCACTGGGTAGCTTGGGCTGAAAACAGTGACGTTATCAAAGGGAATATAGCACTCTTACAGGGCAAACTAGAATAGACAATTCAGAAAGCTGCATTCTGGTTCTGGAAAGCACAGTTATGTATAAGGCTGTAAGAAAACAGAGATTTTTTTATCAAGAAGTTGCAGCCACTGTGTTTTAAAGTTGCAGTTTCAGCGTGGTCATAAATATAATCAGTTTGCACGTATATATACTTGCTTTCAAGATGTATTTTTGTTCATTTGTTCAAAAACAACAAGAAAAAAACATACAAATAGATAACCAGAACATAAGTTTTTAAGACTCCCTCTTTATCACCATTTGAAATAAAACGTTTTACGCTGTGTTTCATTACAAGTGAAAAGTTGCAGCTAACAATAATGATGCATAACAGTACTTGCATAACAGTGAAAGCTCACTCACAAAACTGAACAGCCACTACAGCATTTGCAAAACGGCAATACACCTTCAGTCACAAAATTTAACAGCAAGAAAGTGAGTACAGTACTTGCATCACGGCCCACAGTCTTCTTTCCCGTTGATAACCATAGCAACAGGAAAGAAGATCACTGATTGGCTAGAGAGGATGGCAAGGCATACCAATCCCCCACTAGCAAAAGACAATTGTGAGAGTGACGTTTCCTTTTCTGTTTCAGCAACTATAAAAATTCACGGCTCGCAGTTATGTATTATTTACACATTCTTGTATCTGTTTTGAATCCCTCTCTGCTGCCCGAGGAGCCTGAATTCTTGGAAAGGTGATTATTTTATTGACGGTACAAAACTATTTCATGCATTTTGTTCTGCTGAGGAGTTGCTGACCTGTGCACTTAAACAAATGTTTAATTAATAAGAAACAACAGCAACCGCTTCATCCAAGTGCTGCTACATTTCAATATTATTTCACAAGTTTATAACTTTTTTTTTTTTTTTTTAATGAAACTGCACACACCATGCTGATAAAATTAGGCACTCAAATCATGTTTGGGGGCTGTAAGGCCTCTCTTTCTTAACTTTGCATGTTTTGATTTATGACTGCAAAACATCCTTTTCCAACTCGCATAGTAGTATAATTAGTTAACTGTAGTAGGTGTATTTATTTCTACATTATCTTCATTAGAGAGGCAACCATTAAATCCATTAATCTATTATTGATTGCCATGGCTTTTATTCTGCATGCCTCTATTAAACATTCATTGAATTGATTAAGTTCCCTTGTGTCGTATTTGGAACCTCGTGCAGCTACAGCATCTACCCGGTAACATAATACTGTTCATTGTAAAATTACAAAATGTCTGTAATGTAATACAATGTGAAAGCATTCACTAGAGGGGAGCAGTGGCAGTGTTGAACTTGCTTGCTCTTAAATAATACATTTTTCTAAATGCATCTATTATTTTTCATAGCATTTGTTCCCCATAATGCACTTCCCTTTGAAGGAACGCAGCCAGCAAATGTCAGTTGCCTCTGGGAGTTTGAGTTCTTGTAGAAAAAAAACAATTCAGACTTTATAGGGGTTTGAGTGTATTTATTTATTTATTTTTAATATATATTTCCCCAGAAAATAAAAACGAAGCGTTCTAAATGTTTTCCATTTGTTATCCCCCACCAGAGATGAAATCCCAGTGAAGGGGATATACATGTAAATGACGTTATCGTACGTACGTGTGTCACACTTCACATATTTCTGCATATATCTGGAGAACCATGTATCCTTGGCAGTCACATTATTTAGCTTAAGCAATTGAGAATATCAGATTTTGGGATAGAGGGAGGCATCTGTAGATCTGTATACTGAACATGCACATTACGTGGCTTTTTGCGGTTGGTTTTTCCCCTTTATAAATTTGGGCCTCTGTGTCCTATACATGACAAAAGACGACAATACAATACAAACTAGAAAAACTATTTGTATATGTACCGGTTCATGAAAGACTCTTCAAACTGATTTAGCCCTGCTAAGGGATTTACAAAGAAAACACTTCAAAATTATTCCTCCAAGTAAAAAATGCACTTAAAATCCATAATTTTATGCAGTAGTGAATATAAAGAAAAAAGAGCTACAGCTAATCTTCGGTGCAATTCCAATACGTCTCATTGAATATGTTAGCAAGAGCAATGCAGCAAATCAAAAGTGTCTTAGAGGCATTCTGCTCTGTCATTTGGCAGCAAAACTAGGAGAGGACTGGAGTCGAGCCGAAAGAACCAACTTGAAATACGATGAAAATTCAAGCACAGCTTTGCATATTTTTTGAATGTTCAAAAGATTTAACTGTCACAGCTGTAATACAAGATTACCTCAATCCCATTTTGGTTTCTATCGCGTGTTCCGTTTATGCTCACCTACGACACCATTCAATGCGTCCCTCGCCCTCGCATGTCTTCGCCCAGTGGTTGTCTGCTAGGTTCTTCATGGCAACTGCATATTCACTGAGTGTCTCTTCATCCTCGCAGTGTTCACGCCAGATCTTATCAAAGTCACCCACTACAAAAAAAAAGGAGTAAAGAAAGAAATGTAAAAAAAGCAAGTGCAGCCAGATGGCATGACCTGTAATAACCTGTGCTCATCTCTGTTTGACAATGGATTCTGAAGACAGCAACATGTCAGATTGCATCTCCAGCTACAAACAAATCCTGTCAATATCAACTGAAAAGATTCCCAACACCACTACCTACTGTACAAACCCGACCAATTCTGGTTGTGTTAAACCGTGCGTCTCTTTTCTTCATCAATCCCACTTCCATTAACTTCAGATAAAACAAAACAAACAAACAAAAAAACAGACACGCACAATAGTATTGGTTTGTGGATTTAAAAGTTCAATAAGCAGCAAGAAACTGAAGCAGAATCTAAACCACAGCCAAGCAGATCAAACCTTCTGTAAACGTTATCTAAACAGGAAATTAGGCAAACACTATCGTATTCCTTTTTACTTTAAAGGGCAACATGTAGACCATGTTTTCCAATTCAATCTGGACAAAGTGCAGTCAACAGCATATTTTACTGCTCATTGATAAGAAAACAACTGTGACTGTTTTATGTTGGCTAATGTAATACTACTGAAACATACAGCAAACAAATATTAACGTGTACATAAATTTAATAACACGACGGTTTTAAGCCTAATGAATTACAGGTATGTGGATCAAGTACCATTTCTATTCAATTGCAATGGCACATGCCCCGACATCTCAAATTAAAACCCCATTTAAAAAGTTTATTTGAGGGCTTTTCAATTCGGTCTCATTTATAGTGAGGTCCTGGCATAAGCTGCAGCAACACAGAACAATGAATACATTGAATAAAAAACACTACTAATGTCATAACTGATGTATTCATAATGCAAGTTAATATCTCTTCCCAGGTTTGTAATACCAGTATTATACCACAATACATTAACTAATATTAAGGGTTGCCCATCAAGCATTATATAAAAAACAAGCATTTCCATTCCTCCCTGCTGTCAGCTATTGGTTCTTTCTTCTAGCCTGCTATTTTTTCTACATGACTGTACATGTCACATTCGGTTAATATAAACCGCTCTGTTGATTTCTGTCCTTTTGCATACACCCACTTAACACTGCAGCATGTTTTCTTGTTTTTGTATTCTATCAGGAACCACATTTTCTCAACTCAAAGCCACCTCTTATATGTGTAGTGTTTTTCCATCGTCTACTGCAGTACTAGATTCAATGTTGTGCAATACTGAGAATATCCCCAGAGGCCAAAATATACAAACATCATACTGTCTTAAAATCAAACTGGGTAAGAAAACAAACGCCTTTAACCCAGACAAGACACTATTATGTAAAAAATTAATTTTTGCTACATAGAAATACTGTTTAGAGTGGATGTGATTCAGACTGTATACTCCACTTTATGTGTATAGGCGTGCAAAGGAAGTGTTTGATTATCCACCTTAGCGTTTTACACAGCTGAATGAGCTTCAGTAACTGGCTTCCAATGTCTTTCGCTGGCATTTAATATGTTGTGCGACAGGATGGTCGAGTGGTGACGTCACAGACCAGGAAGTTGACACACAGGCAAGGTACAATGGGGTGAGTCGCAAATGCGCTCGCTCTTTATTCATGCAAATAAAATAGTTGTACATAAACAAAAGACTGATCCACAAACAAAACGGCACTGTGGCTAAAATAAACAAACACAAGTCCACAAGTACTGGCTTTACACCAGCACGAGTAGCAATTGTTTTCAGTTATTTATTGTACTGTCTCTCCGTCTCCTTTCTCCAAAACTCTCCACTCTCATCAACCCTCTAGGAGTGGCTGCTTCGCTTTTATATATGTGGCCATCTCCCAATTGGTAATTACTTGAATCATTTGGAGATGGCCACATTACACAGGAGTTTAGCTGTATGGGAAATTAACCCCATCCATGCTGTAAAACAATAATAACAAAACCTTGATCAAAAACACAAAACAGTACATTTAGATAATAATAATACAAAATAAATGCAGGGGCAGGATGTACTCATACCACAGATGTCAAGAGTGATTAGAATAAATCTTTCTTCTAGACATATTTGCCATGCCATGTGTTTCTTTTAAACCCCAGAATGGAAAATTTGGTTGTATTTCTGGAAGGAGAATCTGCCCACTGATCAACACATCATATCCAAGTGTGGCTTGCATTCATGTCGCTTCTTTTTTGTTTGGTCTCTCAGGTCACACGTGGCAAGGCCAATCAGGGAGACGGCCGTCTTTAGAAGGGCTACCTTCAGCCATGGATTCCCTAAGGTTTCCTCCTACCAGCGAGTAGGGTTTTTTTTCCTTACCTGAGTGCCGAGCGGTTCGTATTTAGTTTCTGCAGGGTGGCAGGCTGGAGAGGCCGGGTTCTCCCTCAGTGCATTTCTTGTGCTGGGGCGGGCCCATGTTTCAGCTGCTTACATTTCATGCATCCTTTTCCTGTTTTTGGGGGTAGGTGGCATTGCGCCACTGCAGTTGTTATGTTAAATCATTCATCATCTTCATTTTTCCAGTCATGGTTTGGCAGATTTCTCTTTTGGGGGGAGGCGGCCCTACGAGCCTCTTCCTATCCACGACACTAGACTGTTCGTGTTTTCGCTAGCCGGCCAACATTGCGGATAGCTGTCAGCACCCAGGGACAAGGTCTCTGGCCAAATTCATTATCATCATTAAATCATCTGTTCAATTGCAATTTAAATCATCCACATTGCCGATTCTCCGTACTGAATGTGAAATAAATGTTAATAAAAAGGCAGAGTTAAATGAATACTGGTCAATTTCTTTTTGTTTCACTGAACTACTGTACATTTTGGTTGCAAATGTCTGTTGATCTTCAAATTAGTTTTTCTGTATTTGTACTGTTTGTTCTGGTGTTGTAGTCACTTCACTACAACACCAGGTAACTTAAGATGCCCTTTATAACGCTGTAATTGAGCGCTATAGTTGCGAGCCACGTAATTGCGTTCGCTTACAAAGCATATTCCATTGGCAGTAAAATTTACACAAAATTCTGGATGTGGGGTAAAAGGGAACATTATATCACTCTAACCAGTTCTGCAGTATATTATTATTATTATTTATTTCTTAGCAGACGCCCTTATCCAGGGCGACTTACAATCGTAAGCAAATACATTTCAAGTGTTACAATACAAGTAACAAGGGAGTACTGTGGACATACAGTTTTGCTTGATATAAAAATACTGTGTTGTGCAGCGTACATCCAAATAGAATAATCTATTAAGATTTGTATAGAAAATCAAGATAATGGATGGGTTGATTTCTGTAACTAGCAGTGTGTGTTTTATATAATAAATAAACATTTTATTAAAGACCTGAATTTTACTGAAGGGGAAGGGGTATTTGTTTAAAAAGATAAGTGAAAAACAACAAGTGCAAACAGCAAATTACAAACAAGAGTGTAGAAATTAGTACTTGCAGAAAAGCAAAGCATTACAAACCAGTGTGTACATCCCCTTTTCATAACCTATTACAGTAAGAGATGTTATGTGTTTTGATCTAAAGTTTGTTCCAAAAATAAAATAAACAGCTTGCATTTATTTTTTTGCAACTAAAAACGCTATTATGACGTTTGACCATAGGATTAATATAAATAGAAATCTATAAAAACAGGTTCTATATTCTTACCAACATAAAGACAATGTCTTGTTCCCTTCGCCTTTAATAGATTGACTACATCATACGGTATACAATGAGTGCATTTAATACTTAACAACTTTAACTGGAAATAATGCAATTGCATTGCAGGTACAGCAGTTTGAGTCATTGCAGCCATTTTCCTGTGAGCCTTCAATGTAAGTTACCTGGGTTGTGCAGGGAGTCTTAAATTATACTAGGCTCACTACCGTAACTAATTAAATGGCTTAAGGGTTTTATGCCAAAAAAAGATACAGGTGTATACCAAGACTTGGACAGGTTAACTGGTCCGCTGTGTTGAGAGTGTAGTCTTAGGAAAAGGGTTCCAGGGTAGGTCCATGTGCAGGTCAAGCTGTGTATCACATGGTGAGAACACACCTGAAGCATGCAAAAATTCTCATTCCAATGACCTTTGACCCCCAACAACAATGAATGACCCAATTTTGCTATGATGTTCGTCTTTTTTTCAGCAGAAAAGTGGCTAAGCTGGTCGACATAAAACACCAGCACATAATAACCATATGTAAGTAACCGTCTAAACTTCACCTGTAATGCCTGGACATAGCTGTACATCTACCAAAACAGTAGTACAAGCTCAAAGGCTGCTTTTAAAAAACGAATGGCAAGTTGTTGTTTTCACTCAAATTCAAAGACCACTGCAAAGTGTAAAATGTAATTGCTTTAGGGTCAGACACAAACTCCGAGCAGCACAGCTGAACAGAATTGTTTTACACCAGAATAGAACAGTTCTATATGGACACATTATTTGTCAGTTTGTAGTCCTAATAAGATCTTTATTCCAATTTTCTTCCAGGACCTGAAGGGTTACTGATTATTCCTTTCTTCCATTAATCTGAATTAAACTAAAATTAGCCCAGCGAATAGATTGAAGGAAAGCGAGCTGAGCAACTGCCAGAACAGAAGGCCATCAAGAAAACAGACAGCAAAGAATGATCTAAGAAAAAGGAAAAGGAAATCAATAGGGAGCTAAACTGTTAACTGAGGAGACTCAGTTCGGGTTAATCAGTCTAGATTATGTCAGATAGAAGAATCTAGGGAAAGGACTTGGTTTCAAACAATATGTAACGATGTCCAAAAACTCTCCGTGCAGTATAGAACATAAACTCTTGAAATTCTAGCACTGTGACTAAAGGGGTATTTTGTATATCATTTCTGTTCAACCTCCAACCTTGCCCTGGTATTCTATTCAACTCCTGTTGGCAGACGAGCAGTGGGTGTTGCCCAAGTGTTTTTTTTTGTTTTTTTTTTCGTGACAATGGCTCTCTGCCAAATGTTTTCTACTCTATCACAGTCCAAGTTAAATAAAAATACACAGCATGTCCTTCTGAAACAAAGGCAGCATTCATTTGTGCTGAAAGAAGATGCGTACCAGGGTTACTTCCTGAAAGCACTAGGCCTCCCAAAGGAGATCTATACAATCACACATCCCACATTTAATATCTTGCTTTCTTTCTCAAAGATTACATATTCCCTGGCTTGGCTAACTCTTCTAGTTTACAAAAGGTTTGATATTTAGTGCTGTAAAAGTACTTTTTTTTTTACCTTGAATTATTTTTTTCTTTTTTTTCAACCCCTGCCTTAAAGTGATAGTACCAAACAAAGCATTTCCATAAGTTCTCTGCAATGCATATACATTCATTACATAGGCCTCAAACGTGAAGTTTTGAAGGAAACACATGATTTAGCAAACATTTATTGTAATTTTAAAACATGATATCTGGTACTACACTTAGTTAAAAAATCTCTATTCGCAAGCCATACTTTCAAACTGTCTTGCACTTCCTGCACTTAACCCCACCCCTACACTGGCTTCTTTCCTGTCATCAAACCAGTTGCTTCAACATTCTTTGACCCAGAAGACACTGCTGTGGAGAAATGACCAAGACAGACTTCCTGGAAGGCAAAGCAAGTCAACTTTATTTAAGCTAATGGACTATCCAAAAAAAAACCTAGAAAATGTGTTTCTTTAAAAACTGTACATTTCAGACCTGTATAATCAATGAAAGTGAAAAATAAGCAAGATTTCTGGAATTATTTTGTTAGTGTCGATTACTTTAAAACGACTAAACCTCTCTTACACCGACAATACAAAGTCTGTTTTCTTTTATCTTTTGACAGCCATGCTGAATAGACAACTTATTATCAAACTATTATTGGAGGTGGTGGTGGTGGTGGTAATCTAAACATTTTCTGTGACCTAGAAAACACTGAGTTGAGGTTTAATTTGTTGTTGTTCTGACTCTTTGGTCTAATAAGTGCCTAATTTAAGATACAAGATCAAAGGACTAGTGTTACCGTGGGCAACGATAAGCAAATCATTTTTAGAAAACAGCAACTCCAAAGGAAACTCCCCCAGAATCGATTTTTCAGTTTTATGTTTTATGCAGTAAAACATAAAACTGTTCCCTTCCATCCCTACACTAGAGGAAATGAGGGAAGAACAGAATAGTGCAACTTCATTTTTATATTTAATTTTGCAGCATTATGGCCTCGATAAAGAACAAAGGCTGACCGATTCAGCTCTAGACAGAAAACAAGACTGCACACTTAGGTGATGCAATTGCAATGACGAATAGAGAAGAAACAAGCACTGAATTCACATTAGAAGGGCATTCAGCCATTCAAAGTGTCAGATTCTAATAAAAGGTAAGTATAATAAAGCCGGCAGTGCATTTGTAGTTAATTTAAAAGGTAATTTCTCAATACCAGCCATTTCTTTATGGTTTAGCCTATGTTTAATCTTAACGAAAACAATGTTCAGAACAATTAGAAGATAAGCTCTGACCTTTTCAAAAACACATTTAATCTGAAATATAGATTCGCAGCATTTGTGAAATTCAATGCAAATCATTCATAAAAAATGTAACTTTTTTCTTATTTTATTAATTTCCATTTCTATGTTGTACATGAGATTTGCAATAAGGAAATTAAATAGTGCCATATTAAAGTTTGTTATTATTATTATTTAGTCATTTAGCAGACACTCTTATCCAAAGCAACTTACAGAAACTAGGGGTTGAACTATGCATCAACAACTTCTGGAGAGTCACTTACAATTGGACTTTAACGTTACGTCTCATCCGAAGGACAATAGGTTTAAATAGGTTTTTATTGACAATAGGTTTAAAAAGTCTGCTTGAATTTTTGTTTACCTTATACAATGAAATGCTTTGAAAAAACATTTGCTAAAAATCTAAATGCATGCATACCATAATGGACATGTATAGATAATAGGTTGGTACGTACTTGATTTAAAAAACAAATCTTGAAGAATGTTTCCTATAGTACACAGTTTTACTATATAACTACACAGACAGCCTAATTGTTGATTTCCATTCTCAACTAGTGTTTTACTGTAAAGGCTGGTTCATACTTTAGCCTTGCAACTGCTGGGAGACTTTCTACAGTAGCCATGTGAACAGCTACAGTTGAGAAGCATTCCACTCTGGCAGTCACTCTCCCTTGGGTCACCCGACAATCTCACAATTAGAGAGACTAGAAATTGCCCTGAGTGAAGGTCAAACGATTGACGTATAAAAGACTAAGGGTTAAAGGACAGAAGGAGAACTCTGCAGAATGTTAACACAATACTGGAGAAGCTATTTAATATGTGCAGAATAGCAGTAAGTCCCTCCTACAATAAGCACTTGACTGGCTTATCACATTGTGTTGGCCTCATTTTGTGCATGACGAACATTAAATTCTTAAACATAACTTATTCAACCTAACAGATTTTCCCATCCCTCTTTTAACAAACAAAAAGAAATCAGGTAAGGGAGCAAAGGATGCATGACCAACATGTTACATTAATTTCCTTTCTTCACAACAATTACTGTTTAATGAACCACTGCACATTTATTCAGAATAGCCATGTAATCTAGACTCATAGTTACAACAGAAACCAGAAGCAGCAGGGTTGCTCAAGATTAAGTAGGCTATCTGAGATTAACGTATTCTTTTAAGATTTAATCTAAAGCGTACTACATATCTGGTCATAATTACAAATTCAATTATTGCCATTTCTACTAACACTAACATGCATACAAGTAATAGAACTCACACATTCACAGTATTACAAGTTTATTTTTTAGTTAAATGTCCTTATAAAAACGGTTGAAAGAACTGCAGTGAATTAATCAATTAAGCAATAAGGCACGAGAGGGCACGGGTTGTGCTGGATATTGTCACTTCTTGGTGCACTGTTAAGCACGAGAGTGCCTGCAACCAGCCAAGCAGTGACAATTGTCAGGGCAGCAGTGTGGAGTAGTGGTTAGGGCTCTGGACTCTTGACCGGAGGGTCGTGGGTTCAATCCCTGGTTGGGGAAACTGCTGTTGTACCCTTGAGCAAGGTACTTTACCTAGATTGCTACAGTAAAAACCCAACTGTATAAATGGGTAATTGTATGTAAAAATAATGTGATATCTTGTAACAATTGTAAGTCGCCCTGGATAAGGGCGTCTGCTAAGAAATAAATAATAATAATAATAATAATAATATCCAGCGCAACCCATGCCTTCAAGCGCTTTGAAAGTTCTGCTGACAAACTTGTTATCCTGAATAACCTGAGCTTTAAAGTCAATTGAATGAGAACACATTTTCAGCTTCTCACTCATTATGAACTGACACTGTAACAAGCTGCACCTGGTAGTTGCGAATGATGAATGAACGATCTGTTACCAGTCAGAGGTCAGTCACGTGAAACAAGAGTGTCGAGTTATCCACTAGTCTTTCTAATAGTTTTTATCCCTTCGGTACCGGTAATAAATGTCTAGTTACGCGTAAAGCGTAGTAAAAAATGAAGGCACGATGCACATATTTTATATGGAGAAAATCCAGGACCAAGACTGTCTGTCGGATTAAGCGAAGGTGTCGAGTTATCTACCACTCGAGTTAACCGAGGTTGAATGTAAATTCATTTGGTACTTAATGGGTTGAACAGACCAGCAAGCAGCAAGTTTCAAAGTAAGCTTTTTCTTTAAATGCATACATTTCTAGAATGGCACTAATTGACCCTCGTAATTAGGGGGTATTTTTTAATTATCCAGAATTTAATGTGTTGATGACTTAATTATTCTTTAGATCAGTTTAGCTGGAGTGGCTACACGAAAATCTGGAGGTTTAGGACTGAACTGCAGGTTAGTTCTGTTGTTTGAATTCTCCCGTGAATTTCGCAGGACCCTAGTTATCAGCTATTCTCGACTGAATAAATAGCAAACTACCAATAAGTTCCAATTAGGCTCACTCTAAACCCATTTAACTTAAGACGGCATTTTGAATTTGAAATGGTGTTAATGTGTTAACACTCGCAGCTTGTTATAAAAACACTTGTAATGGACTAGGGGCAAGATAAAATAGCAAGTCGACCCATTGGAATCATGTGACAGGACATATTTCTATTCTGTTGGAAGACGTTCTGTAGAATGTTGCGATGAACGTTTGACAAACAGCCACATGATTTACCAGCAAGCTGTTTACATTATTATTATTTATTTCTTAGCAGATGCCCTTATCCAGGGCAACTTACAATTGTTACAAGATCACATTATTTTTACATACAATTACATTATTATTTTTTACACATTATTTTTGCATACAATTACCCATTTATACAGTTGGGTTTTTACTGGAGCAATTTTAGGTAAGTACCTTGCTCAAGGGTACAGCAGCAGTGTCCTCCACCTGGGATTGAACAGACGACCCTCTGGTCAGTAGTCCAGAGCTCTAACCACTACTCCACACTGCTGCCCCCCACAATGACGCCATCTTGTTGTTGCTCTTGAATTTGTTTACGATTAAGATTAAGATTTCAGTATTTATCTT
The DNA here is from genome assembly GCF_902713425.1 of Acipenser ruthenus. NCBI lineage: Eukaryota > Metazoa > Chordata > Actinopteri > Acipenseriformes > Acipenseridae > Acipenser > Acipenser ruthenus. Next base: position 10,956,731 of record NC_081202.1, read on the forward strand.
GTTTTAAAGTTTTGAAAGCAACAATGTGTTAACCCTTCAGGCAGTACAGTACCTCGTCACCCTACTGTAGATTGATGACATACAGTATGTTACTATAAATTCTAATTGTATAGCCTGACAGTTAATTAACCAGAGTGCAATTATCAGTACATTATATGTACATTCTCATAAGAAGTGTGCTTAATAATTTATACAAAGTACAATACAAAACAACTTCAACTTTTTTGAAAATGACTAATAACTACATAAAAATGGGAAGATCACTTTAATTACTTTTGTTGTCACCAATATCAAGTAAATAAATTAACACAAATCATAAAAAAAAATATTTTAAATCTACAGGCTGTTTAATTCTCCTGAAATATACTAGGCATAGTACTGTTCTAAAGTATTTTATTAACTTGTGTACGCAGGGGTGTAAAATTATGCAGTGTTCAATAACACAAAGTGGAATGCACAAGGCCAGATCCACTAATCATTTCTCCAGTGCTGTGTTTCAACCAGTCTGTGTTCTTCAAGTGAAAAACACAGGTTATGTTTCAAGTCCAGCACTGTGAATCAATGTAGCTGAAACTATCCGACCCAAAGATACAAGCAAAGGCCTACTTAAGTTAAATGTGGAATTAATTTACCTTCCCTTTGCTGTCTTTCTTTTCCATTCATCTGGGTTTTAATTGTACTTTCCTATAAAACAGAGTTGCTCTATGCCTCGTTATTTCTTTAGCTTTATGTTCCTGCTAATCTGTTTTCCTGTTTAGCTTGCGTCAGTTTGTATTTTTATGTTGAAGCTGTCTTTCTTTGCCTCTTATTCTATCCTCCCATTTTCTCTTGCTGCTACTTCAACTTTCTAAATATTGTTCTGTATTTTTTTTTTAATTTAGGGTGGGATATTACAACAGCATCAATCTTGTTAAAAGTTACTTTTCTTTGGAAGCTGCCAGTTCATACAAGCTTAAAGGTTACATTTTAAGGTTTTGCTGTATACCGTATGTTATGAGTTTTGGCTGATAGTTTCATGTGATCATAAAGCATTTCCGCTCACAGAATTTGTGATAAATAATGCACACTCTATGACTGCTGTCATGTAGAGGTTCTATAGTGGAACTGTGATCCTAAAACAGACTGAAAATAATGTTTCTGATCTTCAATAATATCTTCACTCGGCTCTAAACTCAATTACCGGTAGGCCTACTTGTTATTCTGGTGCTTAATGTCCCATATCAAATTATTATTGCTTGTGGATTTGTTTACCTTTTCAGTTTTGAATACTTGTTACAACATTTTTTGTAGACTACCAATGTTGTTAGCCCTATGACCCATATAGGCCTAAATACTGTAGCACTTTGTGTCTGATCACAATTACTTCAATACTTGTCAGAGGGCACATTTATATCATGTTAACTCAACAAATTGAAATACACCAATTTAGATATTCTGGTTATATCCAGAGCCTCCACTTTCATGGCAAATTAACATCTGGTAAACTCACATTTCCCTGTGTTAGATTGGAGCAGCAGCATTTTGATATTCTGGTCAGAAACCCTCTTAGAAGGTTGGGTGTTCTTTTCAATCTACATAATGTTGAAAGCAGACGTGAAAATCTGAACCTCTCAAAATGTTAATACAAGTTCTCATGGTCTGTCTGTCCTCTTCAACAATGCGCCTCTTTCCCACTTTAATTAAACTATGTGGACCTCGCACGTATTGTTGCAAGATGATTCAACTCTCAATTGGTTTTCACTTCACAGAAGAAAACCGCCGGTATGTTTCTGGAAATGACAACAGCTAAGCCGCAATAAATAACTAAGCGATGCAATCATTCAAGGGGTCTGTTTGCACTTCACGTATTCTCATAGCAAACTCGTGTGATTAGAAGATCAGGTAGTCCAGAGTAAATTATTTAAAATATATCAGAATCATGTAATATTGCAATCATTTCTGTCAATAATCGTATGCAGGGATTTTTTTTTTTTTTTTTCTTATAAAAACTAATTACTGTACATTTCAATTGCATCACGAAAGGTTTGCAAACACACAACAGAATAGAATGTTTTTGTTGATCATTTTCTGTATGGGATTTTCATAAAATACCAGTATGTAAACACCACTGACTGTGTCCAAATGGTCTGGAGCAGAGCAAGTGACAGTAAAAAGTACTAGAGGTGTTCATTCCCTTTGCTCTTTAGAGATCGCCAATATAATATTTCCTTGGAATTGCAATCTTGTTTATATAGAACCGGTCGCAAAACACATCATGCAATTACTTAAATCAGGCCTGCATTCAATCAAAGCCGAGTCTCCATTTTAAACTTCCCTTTATTACCTTCTCTGTATTTCTTGCGGAGTTTCCTGTGCACACTCTTCACCACCCCGGATAATTTCTCCTGTTCCAGTTTCTTATTTTGGCCCTGTCCCGGTTCGGTAACTCTCTCCCCAACCCAAATATTGCTAAAGGGATCCATTATAGTACTCGAAACCTCTCCTCCCCTAGTCTCCGGCACACAAGGTAGCAAACCAACAAAACGCAATCTGATTGCCTGTCCCTGGGACGTGGGGCAGGACTGACAGAGGGAGATAACCAATCTAAGGGAAGTGGAACTAAAACAGTGTTAGGAGTTATTGGGTTTTGACTTTCTCTGAACCTCTTATCACGTAATTGACTAACAAACCATAAAGGTCTTGTGCAACGCGTTAGTGAGTTACATTATACACGTTGCACTCATCAGGCAGTGTTTGAGTTTGAAATTAGGGTTGTTTTTCAGTTTTTTCCCCCCATTCCACCAGTATTAAGTTTAAGGCTTTAGCAAAGAGTAGATTTGTTTGTTCTTTTCAAAAGTGCATTTTATGGATGATAATATTTAGCAGGAAGTATTAACACATGGATTGGGATTTTTTTTTTTTTACTACTTTCTAATTAGTATAATAATATATGTATTTTTATATAGCACCTTTCATAGTAGGCTGTGAACTGTGCATTATATGCAGAGTCAGACATTGATTTAACATCTCATCTGCAGGATGGAGCACAAGGAGGTTAAGTGACTTGCTCTGGGTCACAGTCAGTGGGATTTGAACTGGTGACCTTCTGCTTACAAACCGTGGACTTTAACCACACTGCCTCCAACACAATATCTGTGTATTATAACACATTATCTGTGTATTAAGAATATGTAAAACAATATTATTTGACAAAATCCATCCAAAATCTTTTAACAATATAGGAAGAGAAGGCTATTCATGTGACTGGATTCATCTCCTTGTTCAAAAACATGAGAAAAAAAGTCATTTCCCCCAGTTTATACATACAATCCATCTACTTACATCTATTGTTTTGGTAACGTTTCTTTAAATTATTAATATGAGATTATGTTGTTTTTGTTATCCTCTGGACTGTTTATCTTGACTTGAATATTGTATGCTTTGTGTGATGCATTGTGTACAGTACGGATCATGACTGCTCTGCTACACCACCTGCTCACATACCCTGGGACTGGACAGCAAACTTCTCAGGAAGCAGTTTGCACCATTAAACTTCAACACATCGATTCCAGCACACTTCAGACAATCAGGTAACAAACCATTGTGGCTGCATCAGCAGGCAGATTTCGAGTATAAATTCACCTTGGTTCACTACTGGCTGGCAGTGTACACATGCAAGAGTCACTCTTCCCACCTATTTTAGACATGGTTGGCCAACCAAGGCTGAGGGAGATTAACTCATTATTCCACTGGGATGATGTCTGCCTTGCAAGTGTACAGTTGTTACAAGGACTTGCACATGAGCAAGGCAATTTATTTTCAGTTTTTCTATACTATGGGTACTGAATTGTTTCCAGGTTTTACAAAAAACTAACGGGAGATTTTTAATAGGTTTTCGGCGCAAAATTTGTCCTATAGATTTCCAAATTTCAACCAAAAAATCCATGACTTTACCTTCGGTAGATGCTGTACATGATTCAGTTTTAGTGCAATAAGAGGCTGGATGTCTAACACACTGTGTAGTGACACGGTTTAACTTCAAATAGATGATGCCTCTTAATGGTTATGAGTTCCACCTGCCTCGCGCACTTCACTCTTGTATCTCTTTTTTAAACCTTTTTGAGCCTGTCTGTTAGTGTTATTAATTGATGTGGAAATGCGTGTAATGTACCCATTAGATTCTGCTCTGCTGCTTCAAGCTGTAAAGTCTCAAAGGACTTTTGGAAATGAGACGGCTTCAACTCAATGACTTTCTCCTGTTTAAATATGTGTTATATAAATAAATATGTGTGCAGAATGGAATAAGATGGTGGTTGTATTTTTGTTCCCTTTTTATTATGGCTCCAATGTATTTGGTCGTCTTGTAGTTTAGGTCAGATTAAATTATCATTGGACTGGCTGATCTTTTAAACAGGTTTGCAACAGTGTCTAACGTTGAGGCCTATTTACAAAACTTATTTACACAGCCTGTTTTATGAGTAGGTGTAACAGGGGGAAGTGTTACATGTGGTGGTCGTGAATAATAATAAGTCAGACACAGAGCATTGGGTGTTGACACTACGCACAGACACACAGATTTAATAACACACAGGTGCTGCCACCAGGGTACCAGCAAATAAGAAAACACTACAAAACAAAGCAAAAAATTTAAGTTTGCTACACAAGGTGAGCACTACTCTCACTAAAAGAGACGTCCTGCTCCAGGAACCTACTACACTACGAAACCCTCTCTATACTGGTTGGGATCAACATCCCCTAAACTAACCTACTGCTGTTGCTCCCAAAGTCCCGGCCTCCCAGCGACTCCAAGTCTTTACGACAGTCCTGGCTGGACAGAGCCTTCACAGGCATTGTCTTGTAGTTGAAGGGTTCCATAGGAGTTATCACCATAGATCATGGCTTTCTTTTTTTCTTTTTTTTTTATAAATTTAGTCGTCGCCAATTTTTTTTACCCCGGTTTTTCTCCCCAATTTAGCATGCCCAATTATTATCTGTATCCTCGGCTTACCGCTCGCAACCCCCCCACCGACTCGGGAAATGGAGGCTGGAACACGTGTCTCCAAGCCATCATTTTTCGCACTGCAGATCCACAGCAATGCCACAAGACCTATAGTGCCGGAGGACAACACAGATCTGGCGGATCCACTCCAGCACCACAGGTGCCCTATCGGCCACAGGGGTCGCCGTGGATTCCCCTGCCGACCTAAGCCCTCCCTACCCGGGCAGCGCTCAGCCAATTGTGCGCCGCCCCCTAGGAACTCCCGGTCATGGTCGGCTGTGACATAGCCTGGATTCGAACCTGCGATCTCCAGGCTATAGGGCACATCCTGCACTCCACGCGGAGCGCCTTTACTGGATGCGCCACTTGGGACCCCCCCCATGGCATTCTTCTTGACCGCCTTCAGAAGTATGCTGGGATCCCTGGAACCTGTTTCTCCTGGATGTCCTTTTACCTATCCTGATGCATGCAGTCTGTTTTCTATGCTGGGTGCAGTAGTGTTGCAAACCCAGTCACTTGTGGTGTCCCCCAATGATCTGTTCTTGGGCACCTTTTCTTCAATATCAACATGCTTCCCTTGGGTCACCTAATCCGCCAACACAGACTCATGTTTCACTCCTATGCTGACGAAACCCAACTCTACTTAAAACTCGACCCTGGAAGCCCCTCTTCCTGGCTCTCAGCTTGCATTCAAGACATCCAGGCCTGGATGTCTGCCAATTTTCTTCAGCTGAACACTAGCAAATCTGAACTTCTTCTGGTAGGATCTAAGAATCTAAATATAGTTGCCCTGAACCTCGGAAACTGTCTGCTGCTGCCTTCCCCCACCGTACGAAGCCTTGGTGTACTTCTTGACATCTCCTTCGTAGTCAAATCTTCCTTCTACCATCTTCGAAACATCTCCAAAGTCCGTCCCTACCTTTCCCTCCCAGATGCGGAGATACTTTGTCATGCATTTGTCTCCTCTCGACTCGACTACTGCAACTCTCTATATGGTGGTCTCCCGGCACGCACCATGATCCGAATGCAGCTAGTCCAGTCTACTATTTAATGTATTATGTTACTGTCATGTATTATGCACTTTCCACTGTATTTAATGTACTATTTCATGTATTATGCTACTATCATGTATTATGCACTTTCCACTGTACTTAATGTATATGCATTTTTCACTGTAATGTTTTATGCATTGTTTTTTTACTGTATATCATGTATTATGCATTTCTCTGTATTTAAAGTTATGGATTTTCTTGTTGTTACTGCATCTTGTAAAGCGCTTTGTGATGGTGGTCCACTATGAAAGATGCTATATAAAATAAAGATTGATTGATTGATAATAAACAGTTAGGACGGATACACGACATACAGAGATAAAAAAGCACTTTAGTTCTCACCTTCAGCAAACCAAAACAGCTGATTGAGTTAAATGAGAATCTTAAACAAGCCAAAGGAAAATAACCTTTAATGTTAAAAGTTGTGATTTCTTTTTTGTTGTTGTTAACTCATTTGTTTATGGGCATGTTTTATAATATTGGATAGAAGAATCCCAGCTGTATGTTTATGTTGCTGCGTGAGCCAATATTTTCTTTGCTTTTTTGAAATTCAGCCATGACAGTAAGGCAGAGAAGTGCCAGCTAACAGTTGTGTTTCTGGAAGATTTGTTTCCAATGACAGCAGCCAGGCCATGTCTGAGTGAGTAACTAGACTTGGGGGGAAAAAAAGGTTTGTATTGCAGTATGCTCTTTTTCTATATAGATTAGGGTTACCATATGGCTCCAGATTAACTGGACGCTTTGAGACAGACCGGGATTTCAAAATTCCCCCTAAATTGAAAGTAATTCACGTATAAATGAGCTCCACCTTTGCTGAGATTAATCCTGCTGTGGTGGAATTGCTTGGGCGCAGCAAACAATTCACACTGATCAGCTGCTTCTGATCAGATCTTAATGAACGAATAGCTAATTTATCGATAGAGCAACGAGATGATGATGCGATTGTATTTGCAGAATAATATGGCCGATTGAATTTTAACAAACAGAAAAAAATAGCGACTGGCTGCAATTCATTCCTAGTTTAATACAATTATTTGACACGCATGCGGGTATTTAAGCACCATTCTTAATTGTAGCTAAGGATGGTTCATTTACACCTTCATTTATTTCAATTTAGGGACAAGTTTGAAATCCCGTTCTGTCTCACAGCGTCCGGTTAATCTGGAGCCACATGGTAACCCTAATTTCATAATTTAAGGAATACAACTGAAAAAGTTTGATGTATTTTTTGTCAAGTTAATTTTCAGTTTCAAGGTGCCCACTATTTGTGTCTAAAATCATTTCTGTATATGAAAATTAAGAGATTGTGTTTAATACTATAAATTGCTCATGCTGGCTTTATATCAGAGAAGCTTGCGTTATAACACAATCACCTTGGTATGAGTTTGGTAATCAAAAATGTAAATATGGGGTAGCAGAGGCCAATGTGCTAATATTTTCAATTACCGGTAATGACAATATTAACACATTGAAATAAATAGGTTGGTATCCATAACCACTGTAGTTTTCACAATCTCTTCCAAGGCCTCTCCTGATTGAGACTATTTGGACAGTTTTAGAGGATGTATAAGCCAAATGACATGGGTATGCATATAGTACATTTCATAGACACATTTACAAAGAATTTTCATAAAAAAGAAAAGTATTCCTTTACGATTTAGAACTACTCTATATTAATGTGAAAAAGGGGGTCCTATTTACAAAGTATTACAGAATGATTTTTAAAAATCTGTTTTACGAATACAATCAATATATGCATTTATAGGCTAATGCAGTTATAGAATTATTATTACTGCAATAATTACAGAAAAAGTATGCTCAATTTTGTTATGTTAGCGACTCATTTTAATGTGCTGCTAATACAATTCCATATCATAAAGAAAACATCAGGACTGGGACCCAAAAGACTAACTGTTACATGCAGTATGTAAGGATTATATCTCTGTTCTGCGAGGCATTTGCTAATGAGTGTTGGCTACATATCAGCGATGAGTTATCAAGTATCTGTGAGTGATGTAACTGGCACAAATGAACTAGGGAACAACATGATGAAAATGAGGTGAAGCACTAATTCTTTGAGTTGGCGGACTTCCCATTTTATAGTGGTGCAACAGAGTGTACACATGTGGCATTAAACCCACCCGCCATGCATGGAATTGATTTGCTCAACAGGACGCGTGTTCATGCCATCAACGTGCATGTTGTGGTGTTTGATACCCACTGAGTATGGCCTCTGCTAGGTACCATATTAGACTCCTGTATGCAAGTAAGTCTTACATTATAAATCGGAGCAAGCAGCTTGCCAAAACTTCCCCCAGTAGCAGCTCAATCATCTCAGCAAGTTATTTCTTGTGATGTGTTACTTTATTTCAGTATCCACCGACACATGTGGCTTGCTCTGGCACATTGAGAAACTCAAACAGCTTATTTCATCTCCAAATGATCTGTGGCCACATAAAGAACACATTTTAAAGCAGCTTTTATTATTTTTTGTAAAAAAAAAAAATATATATCTAGTTTTTCTACTTAATTCGATGGCTGCAAGATCACCCACTTACCAATCTGGATGACAGAAGATCAATGGGCAACCTCCATTCCTGCTGTCAAGCCAGTAGTCTCTTTTTGCCCTCAGAACCGAAGCAAAAGTCTGGACTTCCTGGGCGTGTCATGGAATCACAAAGAGGAGAACCATCCCAGATATACTTCCCTATCAATGCAGGCCAATACAGCAGGCTTCAGTTTTATGTAGAATGTTGTTGCAAACCTGGATTAAAGTATGCGATTTGGGTTGATTTCTTCACTGAGAAGTGCTATAAATCATCACAGACCATGGTAAGATTTGTTGGCACACGTTAGTTTTCCTGTAGCAAAACCAGTAAATCAATCCTAAACTTGACTGTTGTACAGTGTGACAGGATGGCTCGCAGTGGTGAGGTGTGGTGACGTCACGGACCAGGAAGTAACTGAAACCACAACAATGGATGGGCGGGTGAAGCTGAATGCAACGACATTCAGCGTGGATTTATTAAATCAAATAAACAAAAGATTTAAACAATCAACAAACACAAAACAAAAAGGCACAAGGGCCAAACGAATAAACAAGTGCTGTTTAGCAGTCGTTCTTAAATGTCGTTATTTCTGCTCGCTCGCTCTCGCTCTCTCTCTCCGCTCCCCGTACTCTCCTCTGTACACTCCACTTGCAGCACGGACAGCTGCCGGTTCTTGTACTCTGGCCAAGGGGTTAAATAGTTGTTAATTATCTTATTACCCCTCGGCCAGAGTCTGCACGCGTTTGGTAAGGATGCATGACTGTCAGCTAATAACACTATGTAACACAATTTTTGTTCCTGGGTAGTAAGTGTTATTTCCTAATTGCTTATACCTCAAAAGTATAGAAAATGGCTATTATTCCCCACAAACTTTGCTTTTGTGACCAGGACAGTGATATTTTGAAATGTACCTATTTCCAATGAGAAAACGGGCGAATTTGTGTCTTCGTTCATATAAAGTCAGAAAAAAACAACATATGAATCCAAATTAACATGTATTTATACTAAAGTAATACAAAAATGACTACAAAAGATTTAGAAGTGAGTAGTTTTTCGAGATTTACGATTATACTGTAAATCACTTTCACGAATCAGCCCCCAAATGTAGTCTCCCATTATGTTCTCGTTATACTGTCCTTCATTGACAGTTCATCCAGGAGCCTCAAAGCCGTGCTGCTCCATAATGGTAATAAGTACCCGTCTCTTCCCCTGGCTCACTCGGTGCACCTCAAAGAGGATTACAACAGCATCAAGACCTTGCTGGACGCCTTGAAGTATGATGAGTACGGCTGGGACCCCCGGAAGGTGCTGATGCCACCACTGCACATCAAATCGGGCCTTATGAAAAAATTTGTCAGAGCTCTAGATAAGGAGTCGGCAGCCTTCAAGTACCTTCAAGACTTCTTCCCTAAGCTGTCTGAGGCAAAGGTCAAAGCCGGTGTCTTCGCCGGACCACAGATAAAGAAGATCCTGGAGTGCAATGAATTCCGCAAGAAGCTCACTAGTAAGGAGAAAGCGGCTTGGAACAGCTTTGTCGCAGTGGTTCGGGGCTTCCTGGGCAATCACAAGGCCGAAAACTATGTGGAGCTGGTTGAGACTCTGGTGAAGAACTACGGCACAATGGGCTGTAGGATGTCCCTCAAAGTCCATATCCTTGATGCTCATCTTGATAAATTCAAGGAGAACATGGGAGCGTACTCGGAGGAGCAAGGCGAGCGCTTCCACCAGGATATACTGGACTTTGAACGCCGCTACCAAGGACAGTATAACGAGAATATTATGGGAGACTACATTTGGGGGCTGATTCGTGAAAGTGATTTACAGTATAATCGTAAATCTCGAAAAACTACTCACTTCTAAGTCTTTTGTAGTCATTTTTGTATTACTTTAGTATAAATACATGTTAATTTGGATTCATATGTTGTTTTTTTCTGACTTTATGTGAACGAAAAGACACAAATTCGCCCGTTTTCTCATTGGAAATAGGTACATTTCAAAATATCACTGTCCTGGTCACAAAAGCAAAGTTTGTGGGGAATAATAGCCATTTTCTATACTTTTGAGGCATAAGCAATTAGGAAATAACACTTACTACCCAGGAACAAAAAAAAAAAAAAAATTGTTACACGGTGTAATCAGTAGCTGATCAGTCATGCATCCTCACTGGGTTTTAAATTATAAATAATAAAAGACGCGGCGCTTTTATCTGCGCCGCAAACAAAAATACAAATAATAATACATAGGGGCGGGACACTCCGCCACACACAGTTAGTGGCTATTCCAAATTGGCCAATGCAGAGGACTAAATGAAGGTGGGTTGCAGTTCTTTGTGATGTCTGTAAGACCTGCCAGAGCAAAGCAGCAATGTCCAAGAAGGGTGACAAGAAATCTTTGTACAGATAAAAGGAACTTGTGCTGAAAGTCTGCTGTGTTAACAATTGTATTAAATAAGTGAAAAAAAATCATTCAACCCTGATAAATGTATTGATAATATGACAGCCTCTGTGTTTATCAGTCGTATCAGAGTCTCTGTGGTCGATCAATGGTACAACAATAATATATTTAATGACTGAATGCAACAGATATGAACCAGCGTCATGGACTATCACAATTTCCATCTTTAAACAAGAAAGATAAAGCGACAGAGGGGTGTCTCTCATGCCTCTGAAAGCTCCTGGTCTTCTGCGTTCTAGTTTCAGTTTATGTTGCAAGAACAGCTGTCATAACTGGGGTGAGTAAATACTAATCAGATTGTGTTGACTTTGCTTTTCTACAGGATTAAGGGGTGTTTGGGTTTCTGGTTTGAAAAGAAATTACACTTCCAGTTTTAGTTTTGTTTTCAGAAAATGAACTTACAAAACCAAATCTTTCTTTTTTAAATGACATTATCTTTTTATGATATCTGCATGCACTAATTAAATGCTTGTAAACTTCTGTTTCTTTAAAATAATAACAATGGTGGTAAAGAAAACAAATATATCAATTAGTTTAAAACTACACATTTGGAAATAATTATATTACATTTCTTGGTATAATTTTACATGTGGAAAATGCACTAATACACTATTGAGTGTACTGCCATTAAGCAGATCTAAATTGGTGTAAAGCTTTTTTTTTTTCCTTTAGGTTAGAATTAACTAAAATCTTAGGGATCATAGTCCAATAAGTAACATATGTGTAACTGGATGATCCAAAGGGGGAAAATTATGTAATATAAGGCAATAAAGTGATATCCCCTTAAACTCACTAAATTGTCCCTCTACAGATTATTGGATGCTGTTGTCCTTTAGAGATGTAGCCTCTAGTAGCTTCCTTGATGAGCAGATCTCAGAAATGGGAGCTTGCTGTTTTGGGGTGAATAACGTTTTTTTTTTTACCAATGTAACTTAGATTCAATTGAAATACTGCAGTCATGTAGCACAGTACTGTATTATGATACTAATGACCATTAATTAAGTGATGGGAAATGAATTGTCCCATACAGTACGTTTGTTCAATACAAGTGACACCCAGGGGCACCACAGCAAAATGTAATTAGAGCTGTGCTTTTGGCATTTACGTTTTTGGAAAACAATACATTGTGGGTAAAGTTGGTATTTCAGCATTTAATTTATAGCAAACAATCTTTAAAGCACAATAAATAATAAACCTGTTGACTGTCACTTCCAAACAGCACACTACACAGCAGTTAACCCTGATATCATATTGTCTGTGGAGTTGCTGTTTCAGCCTGAAGAAATAAACAATTTATTTATAATGATGTAAAGTTAATCAATAATTTCAATAATCTCAAAGTAACTGCTCAAGGTTATGCTCTCAAGTTAATTTACAAAAGTAATACCATCCCAAAATACAATAACTAGGCCAATTCTGTCAACTAATAAAGGGATGCTGTTACAATAATTGCAAATTAAAAGCACTCCCATGTTTTTGTTTTGGTAAATTGTGTTTTAATGAATACACCCTGGATCCAATAAGTAATTGTTCACTTCCACAACTCGTAAAATGTACAAACTGGATAATACTTGTCCCAAATGATGACACGGGCCAAACTGCTAAAAACATGAAAATGCATGAAATAAATAAATAGATAACGAATCAGATACATACAATACATACATACATACATACAAACATGGTCAAACTAAGTCAGGTAGACAAACAAATCAGATAGTGCCTTCATCCCTGTAATGCAAAGAAATCTGATTTCTTGCTGGGGTTACTATGTTCTTCTTATGATACTTTATCAAGCTTTTAAAAAGCAAAACAGAAGGAAATCAAAACATTGAAAAGGTCAATACATCTCTAAAAAGCAAGCTTGTTTAAAATAACAATAAAGGCAATGCTTACTAGTTTCTAGTCCTGAATTAAACCCTGATTATTAGGTATTACTGTACTATAGCGTCTTCCCAGTGTACCAAACAGTAATGACTTCTAATCAGGGTTCTATTGCTTAAAACATTATCATTACGGTAACACTTTAAAGTAATGGCCACAGATTCATAATGAATTCTGACTGAACACCACAGGAAGAACACCTAAATATCATGCACATCCTCTGAGTTCTGAAGTAATTCATTTTGAATTCCGCCCTGTTCATTCATGTGGATGAAATTACCTGTATTCATTCCAAATGATGTTGATCACATGTATAAGGCATACATTCATGCATGAATTAACACTTCTCACAATCCCCTGGTGGGCGAGTAAGAGGGTATGAATTAGTGAAGAATAAACAGTGAATTCATAAGGGACGGATGGAAGGGAAAGTGGACCCTAAATGTTTTTAAATCATGATGAACTAACAGGGTTACTTTAGAACTCAGAGGACATGTATAAGATATTCAGGTGTTATTCCTGTGGCACTCGGCCGTAATTTCTTTATGCAGTTGCGGCTATTATTTTAAAGTGTTACCATGATTACACATAATAACACTAAATTACAATGCAAAATATAAAAATATTATAATAAATAACACTTCATGAACTATTAAATTGTTGAAGCAACCTGAATTGATTGTAACTAGTTTTGTGACATTCAAATGTTGTTTTTCCTTTAACAATAAATACTGCAAACTGCATTTTTGCACAAAGATGTTAATAATCATGACCCAATATATCTTCAATGATGCTAATGCACATACAGTCATTGAGGGACTGCTATTCATCATGACCTTGGCAATTCATTCACTGAGATAAGTACATGTTTTTATAACTGTATGCAGCCTTGTTCCTTATTGGTTGAACTGTATAAGGTACACAATGCTTAACTTCTTTGTTAACTTCTGTGCTCAGTATAAAAAAATAATTAGATTTAAAAACCATTAGACTTAATGACCAGGTACTGCACATGATTAATGGTGTTTTGGCAAGATACACAGTTTCCAAAGTGAGAAATAAAGTCTGGACAATTTTATTAATCTTCATTTCTGTATAATACAGTACTTGGTTATTGTATCTTTAGTTCCTGGTAGCTTTCATGAGTTCTCATCATGAGATCCTCACACACAATAATTTAAGCATAGGAAGAGATGGAACTCAGTTGAAGATATAAAATCCAAACATTAATCCACCCCTTAGCCTGTGTAACCTCAGTACATAATTATGTATACCATGAGACTGAAAAGTTATGGAAATATAATTGCTAGATTCACTGACACATTTCATTATACTGGTAACACCCTCTGCACCAGGGAGTTACCAGAATTACAAACTGAATTATATAAGTACATTGACAATAATTACTGACCAAAGTAGTTCATAATTTCTGGTAAATTCCCTGAAGTAACACACCACTAATTTATTGCCAAGGCTTATTGTACCATTGATTGTTATGCCTCTGCACCACTTTCGTTCTAGGTGTGTGAAGAGGATGCTCAGTGCTCTAGGGGCTGGTACTGTGCTGGAAGCCTGTGGATCCGTGGTCTCTGGCTCTGCACCCCATTTGGTCAACATGGAGATGAGTGTCACCCATACTCCCCCAAGGTTGGTTCTAACAGTGCACAGCATTCCCTTGTGTGATGTAGAGGTAAACAATCTAATACCTAGAAGAAATGACAGCAATATCAAACTGGCATATCTTTTTTTTTTTTTTTTTAATAAAATAAAATACATTTGCATTTTTATTTATCTAATGACAAAGGGTTTGGGGGCTATTTTTGTTGTTTCATATTTTGTTTTGTATTGCAGATTTTATTTTAGAATACTGCTACAATAACTAAAAGTATAAGCAGGACTTTTCTTATACCACAATAGCATACACAGCTACTATTATTAATTAATTAACATGTGGACAAGACATCCATGTTTTAGCAAATAACCGTCAAGTGATGCTTATTCCATTATTAATGAAATGCATACATGGCTTACAGTAATACAATTGGTTTTTGGATTATAAAGACATAACAAAATAAAGAACACAAAATAATTAAAAAGGAGGAGAATTAAATGTTTCCCTTCTAAAGATGTTTTCCATTACAAAAAATGCTTCAAATTAAATTGCCTATAAAATGTATCATTAGGTTTGCCTAATTATCAGTCCTCATACAGTACCTGAGATACAGATACTAAAAAACTGAAACAAACAGGAAAAAAAGTTCTATCCCTTTCCTAGATAAATGTTATTGTGCTTTCAAAAAATGGTCTGGCTCATTGACAAACCAATGACAAAGTATGCTGCAACATCCACATATAGGCCTCCAAATGTGTGCATGATCAGATGAGCTTGTCACAATCCATTTCGGAAATGGCACTGATGTGTCTGAAGAGCAAGAGTTGAATCACCTAGATTAAAGGAATTCATTTACAATTATAGCAACTGGATAAATCACTGATATGAATACAGTTTACATTTGACAAGTGTAAACATGGCCTATGAGGAACAAGCTCAAATGCACTATTGGTTGAAGCATATATTGTTTTCAGTCAAATTCAAGTTTTGTTTACTAGTGGTAGGCCGAGATCCTTTTCCCCTCCCCACATGACTGTGTAGGTAAGTATTGTGACAATTTATGACTCAGTCCACAATTACAAATCCTGTAAAAAACAGAAACATTTGTGACAGCTTTAAAAAAGTAAAGGGTAAAAATGACAAACATTAGCAGTAGTAGCTCTGACAAATGCACTTGTTTATACGTTGGACCAAAATCCATACTATGATTGTGGTATGCTTTTTAAACAGTCACTGGAATAAACATTTTTTTAACTTTATCTCTGATAAATGTAGTAATATGTAGCTGTAAAGAGAAGCATGTTTAGTGTAATTTAATTCAGACTGGCAACCTTTTTTACCCACAGAGAGGATTTGCACAGTTGCGCAGAGGAAATTTGTTATGATCAACTGTGGGTAGCAAAAGCCAAATATGGAACAATGCCAAAATGGTAATGAATTTGAAAAATGTAATCCATATGCTTCTGTCTCTGACATGAGCTAAATATAATGATACTAGCTGCAGTACCCGGCACTGCCCGTGGAAATTCAATATTTCAATATTTGAAGCATGACAAATTGGGGAACGGTAGCCTTATGGTTTCCTGTAAGTTACCGATCTTGGGTGTCGCACAATGCGCTCAGACTTTTTTTTAACTTTATTTTTTTTTGGTTTTTGCCATTTTTAATTTAAAAAAAAAAATTTGTTCTTTTTATTTATGTTTTGGTTTTGTGGGTTTCTTTAATTTGAGATATATGGCTACTGTAGTGATCCAGCAATGGGGTTACTAAATAAAGTACCACGGGGGTCAAAATTCTGGATCCAAACATAGCCCTCGACCTTCCCCTGGATGAAAGAGGAGGCCATGCAAAGTTTGGTTGCACTGGCTCCTGCGGGGTCCGAATGCATAAAGGAATAGACAGACAGACACATTTTCTTCTTTATATATTAAGATAAGGCATGGCCCATTTTCTAATATCATTGTTACCATTTTATAATGAGCACCAAGCGGCCTTCCAGCATACATAGCAAATTGCTTCTGAATATTTTTATACTGCTTAACTATTCTCAAAAAGATGTGGTATAAAGTATTACAATCACCTGCCATTTGTAATGTGGAGGGCCACCATAAACTGTTATGTGACCAAACCACAAAGAATTGTCTATAAATTGGGGGTGGCAAATTTCAGCAAAGTCTTTTCACCAGAAAAGGTCCAGAGTGTCTTCACTTTTGAGAATGTGCATGGTGTTGGGTACGGAAGCAGCTGCTATCAGTCCTGTATCAAAGTCAGGTCGGGTATTGCCCATTGTGACTGAGACTGAATGGCAGGACATATACCAGGGATGCATTTGAATAACAAATTGCAGATCATTTGAAATAGTTATCTGTGTGTATATGGTCATTTCTATTGAATATACAGTTGTTGAAGATATTTTAAGAATAACGTTATCTGTTGTTAGGAACACATGCTTCATATGTATGTAGTTTGTCCAGTTTGGGTACTACTGGTACACTTACCTACCTTAAGGTCACTCTGCTCATTTAAAAACATCCCATTAAAAGGTCAACTGAAAGCAGGATAATTGATTTAATAAGATCCTGTGGCAATGTATACTTACATGGATTGCTTAAGTAGATTTACATATATAAATAGATACTGTATAATTGTTTATACTTTATTTTTACACTGTAGATGCTTTGTCTTAGAAAATGGCACTACAACACTGTTTGTCCATGCTTACCAAAACACTCATGCATGAAATGGAAAGAAGGCACACACCGCTGTACAGAGGACGCTAAAAGAATGAAGTCAAGTTTCAGAAGAATGTAAAATGTGTTTTCTTTACAGTACCCTCCGCAATAGCAAGAGCAGCCAGATACTTTACTGTTGCGACAATTGTGACCTAACAGAATAAAAACTAAAAGCGGGTTTTACAGCTACTGTGAAGATGTAGTAATTTTTTGTACTACATACTGTGAGTATGTAGTATGAGGGTTATTAATTCATTATTCACATTGAGATTGTGATTTTATTACCTTTTCTTCCAAAATATTAGTAACAGCTCTGTTGCCATTGTGGTATGTTTTAATGATATGAATAGTGGAGGATCTACATATTGAAGCCTATATCAGCCTAGCTTACGTTTTTTCAGCAGGGGTGATTTTATTTATTTTCAGTCATGTAATACAAAAATAAATAAAGTGGGTCTGATAATTAAAAAAAGATCCCCGCTGAGTTCAAGACATAAGACTTTTTTTTTAAATGCAATATAACAAAAATGTATCATTAAATTGTTAAACTGTATTCATTAAAATTAAGTTGTTTTAAGTTGTAAAATTTACATATAGCATAAGCACAATTAGTCAAATAACACATGTCTAAAAGCTCATAAATATTTCAGACACTTGTTGCTCATTAGTAAAACAAAACTACTTTCTGGGCTCTGTGATCTGATCCTATGGTGTTGACCTGATCGATTCAGGGTGGTTCCACAGTGCTGTAAAATATTCAAAGAAAATCCAGCTGTGGCTTATCCCTCCGGAGTATAGGCTGATCCAACCACTCTGTATTTTTTTTATTTTTTTATTAATCTTGTGCATAATGTTGAAAAGTAGTTTTAAAAACTAGTTTTGAACCTACAGTCATTGTTTTTTTATATATAGCCACACATTCCATTATTACATCACAGTAGATCAGTGGCCTCTATTCATCAATTTTTAATTTAAGGTTTAGTCATCTATAATAAAGATAAACCAGACCAATGATACTTAAAGTAAAACTTTGTTAATGCAGCCCTCAAGGGACAGATCATTATCTTATTTTATGAGTTTCACTATGACCTTTATAATTTTTGCATATTTTAGTATGCCTATTAAGATGTAAGAAATGTATATTCAGCTGTGGTACAATATACGTGCTACATTTAAAAAAAGCTTTTTGTAAGATTTGTCAAGCAGTACATCTTAACATAACTATTATTGTTTGAGTATTGTGTATCGTATTGTGTATCCATACGTATGTAAGGACATGCCTGTACGTAATACAACATTTCAATACTCACAGTACAGTGCTTATCACACAATAGGAATTTTCTGACTATTTTGATTTTTGTTTTTAAAACAGTTCCACATAACATGCTATGGATGCCTGTAGATATGAATAAAGGAAAGATACAATATATCTTATTAAGTATAGGCACCTGCAAAGAATATACAGGCTTCGCTACTGGAGCAAGGTGGCAGTGCCTTTGTTGTGATAATTATGTGCTTGGTGCAAAGCATCTCCACAAACTACAATATAGAAATATGTCTATTTTATATCTGAAGTTCATTTCATACACATGGGGGTGTTTATACCAAGTTCCAAATTGTACTGTTTGGGGGCTTGCTGTGGTGTTGATCAATATTGATCAAAATGTTTTACTTTAAAGTGTTATTGTTTACCTTTAATTTGAAAAAATTTTAAATATAGATCACACTGCCACCTAGTGTTAATCAGTACACTTCCCTTAAAGGGGAAGTTAAATACTTAATTTTTCACATCACTTTTTATGTATATCTATTTTCATGCTGATACACAACCTTTAAGGGACATTGGTGTTTATCAGATTATATCAAAATAAACCATTCTATGGAAAAGATGGGGCACCTTAATTGGGTTTGTTGATGTTGATTGGCCTACAAAAATGTAGGGTGTATCATATGGATAACTAAAAGAAAGAAATGGTCTGCATTGCTGGAAGGTGGAACCAAGGCTGGATTAATGTTTCACCTACCAATAGAACTATACAAAAAAAATGCATTGGCAATATTTTGTCAACAGTGAGTTGGCTGTTCAAGCAGCTTTACTAAGGGAACTATTTCTATACATTCTCATTAATAAGCCAATGTAATAAGTCACTAAGACACTTCTAATCAGGAATCTATATACTGCACTACAGGGCTTACCAACTGATCATATCTTTCATTCAGCTCCCTAGTGCAGCTCTTTGATTTAGAGGAAAAGTAAAGTATCCCATTAAAGTTATTAATGGGCTTGAAAAGAAAAAAAGGTACAATGTACAGTCAACATGTAGCAAAACTACCATGGTTAGCAAAGAAAGACAGGGTGATGTCTTCATTCAATCTGAAAAAAACTTTCTTTCAGTTTCCTTGCTTCTATGGACAGGTCAGCTTTAGTTAGTTACTGTAAAATTACATTATGTCATTTTCATCCAAATTATTAATTCTCTGTAGCATTTTTTGTTTCTTAACTATTTCTGATAGCGCCAAATTATGAATGAAATTCAGTATTACAGCAATGCAGAGAGGAAAAGTATAAAGGCAAGTAAACTGCAAACTGCTACACCACCTATCTTCATAAAAAGTCCAGAACAGTAACAGTTTTATTATGTAATCCACATATCTCTTTGTTACAATGTCTGTACCCTTAAACGGAAGTGACTTACATGTATTACAACAGATCTATGCCACCAGACAGGTAATTATGATGAACTAGGTAACTTTGTGCTGGACAATTTATCAATCTTACTTTGCATCGGTCATTCATTTAAACTTCTGGCATGGACTGACAGCAAATAACATGTCTTTCAAATCTGTGTATTTACAGGCTTCATAGATTGTGTTTTGGAGCAGGAAGAAAATTGAAAAACATATTTGCAAAATGTAAAATTTTATTTCCAAAATTTAAGCAACAGATTACACAGGTAACTTTTGGCAAATGCAATCATAAACTTAAATATACGCACATATCTGAATCTCTGAGAACAAAAGACTCAAAGACTTATACTGCTTCTATAGTACCTCTAAAATACTAAAAATGATAATGCTAAATATTAATTTCTCACAAGTTAAAATGTAAATAATCCAAAACAATCAGTAGAGAAAATGTGCAGAAAGTATAAACAAGACAGTGTGCCTTTGATACAATACATATTTTACAAATTGTGCAAGATTTCATAATAAGGCTCTGGTCTCAACATGACAACTGTCCAAAATATATAATACACTCACATAAGCTCCTTATGGTTTTGGGTGGGGAGCAGACTTTTACAAAGATTAGGTCATTGTGTGTACTGACTGTGTCGGCTCAGATACACCAGGGATATGTTTCACACCTTTCAGAATTAAATCTAACTAGATAACAGATAGTATCAATTTACTGTAAGGAAACAATGCCTCCACAAGAATCAGACAATGATAAAATTTACATTGGTGCCTACTGAGAGTGATGAGTATCTTATCAACTGTTATCTGGTGGCTTGCTCAGAAAAAAGGTATTTGCTAAATTGTAAACCATAGTTGTGCATTTTTTGCCATTCAAATTATAAAGAAAATAATATCATGTCAGTCAGTAGGGAAATATTTATATGAGTAATAAATGCCAAGTCAAGTCTGAATACAACTTTAAAGCACAATACCCCCCCCCCCCTCCCCCCCATAAAAAGAACATACTTACATTTAATTCAAATGCCTCTTGTGTTGGTGCAGTCCAACACTGGTCACACTGATATACCTTGCTTTACTATAATAATACAGCAAATGAAATGAAAGCTCTGTTGTAAAATAAAGTATTGTTTTGTTTAGGTAAACCAAAGATATCCTTACAATGCAATTATTAAACATATATTTGTCTTGATGTCTTTTTTTTTTTTTAGTGCAACTTTTTTTTTTTTTTTTTTTTTTTAAGATGTAAAACAAACAATATTCATTTACTTGCTGGAGACAACCTTTTGCTGCTTTTACTCCAAACTCCTCAAACTGTATCTTCATAGATCCGACAAAAAGATGTTCAAGTCTTTTTTTTATTAAACAAGCTTCCACATTGGTGGCTTACTTACAAGTTAACATAAACACTGTCCTTCTCCAGAACGCTTCATTTTGTGCAGTTCAGCATAATCTCGCATTTACTGCACCCTCCTTCTATCATATTTTGAAGTGAGTGACCGACAGTACACTTTTGGCTGTTGAGGGGGAACGCTGTCAAATACAGGGCAAACCAGAGCTCAATCAACAAAGCCCTCATATGACACAGTAGGGTTCCCTAGGTAACCTGGATTTTCTGCAGTAAAGGAGTGTTGTGCTGAAACAGCGCCTCAACTCTCTGTTGGAGAAAATGCAGATAAATGGATTGACTCCAGCCTGGGCAAAACTCATCCAGACTGCGGCTGTCAAGTACCCCCCTGGCACCACGGGCCCCCTGGCAAACACTCTCCAATAGCATGCTACAAGATAGGGGCCCCACAAGGTAAGAAAAAAAAACGTCATAATGTAGAACATCCTGCTAATCCTTTTTTCAGTTTTAAATTCATCCAAAATGAGGAGTCGTCTTCTCCCTGTTGTATTGGTGTTTTGCCTTATTCCCAGCAGGGTCGGTGGAGTAGGGCCTCTTCCAAAGCCAGCTAACCAGTTTGCAGCCGCCTGGCCACTGGCCCCCGGACCATGAAAAGTCCAGTTCTGGCTGACAGCTGGTACAAACTGGACTGGTTTCATCTTCCTGCGATCATGGACAAAAAAAATAAGCTTGAGGTAGACAAGCTGGGTGGCGAGAAGTATTAGGGCTAGAAGCAGCATAAATCCCAGTGAGTCGTTGGCTCTGAAGGAGCGATGTTGGAAAGTGCACTGGTCTTCCTCCCTGATAAAGGAGTAGGTACCCACATCCAAGACTGGTGGAAAAGCCATAGCCACGGAAAGAGTCCACACCATACAAATGACAGCCAAGCAGGTCCAAAACGTCAGCCTTTTCGTATAGAAACGGTGATGGGCTATGGCCAGGTATCGAGTCACACTGATGCAAAACAGCATAAAGGCAGTATGAAAGCAAGATAAAACTCCCAGAAAGGCAATCACTTTACATGTAAGCGTTCCATATGTCCAGGACGAACCATTTTTAACTGAAGTGAATACAAACGGGAAACAAATTGCGGATCTGAGTATATCTGAACCACAAAGATCAAGTAAAAAGTAGTAGGGAGCTCGGTGCAAGGTCTTGTCTTTGACCAATAAGATGGATATCAGGAGGTTACCAACCATGCCAACCCCAATGATGAAGCCAAGGGAAGTCAGTTTGAGAAAAGTCGTAAGAGGAGAAAGATTCTGCAAGATGTTGTGGTCACCCGCATGACTATAGTTCGCCATAGATGGATGGATAATAAGATAGCCTCAGTCAAGTATCATGATCTAGATTCACAGGGAGGAGATAGATCCATATGTGTGCTTTAAAATACAATCCTGGACTGGAAGCTGTCGTTCTTCTAAGCCATCCTTTGTTCTTTTGTTTCATCACAACCAAACCCCTGAAAAATATTATCCACCAATCAGGTTTTCTTTTAAGGTATTCAATGAGTTGCTTTACCTTTCTGTATACAGTATGTGTAGGTAAAATGGTATTGTTTTATATCAGATTGCAAATATTATAAACATACATCAAAATACAAAATGCAAAAAAAAATACTCCTTTGTTCATCTTTTTAGATTTTCTTTTGATATTTTTACAAATCTGATAAGCATTTTATTAACTACAGACTGCATTTTTGGATTGAGCATTTACATTAACAAGAATGGTATTTTTTTTTTTAAAAAGAAGTATAGAACGAATTTGTATATAAAATAGGTATGAAGCCAAAACTATTGAGGCTTTTAAATGCAAAGGTGAAGAATTACACTCCACTTTATACATCTGAAATATGTTTTATAGAAATGCAGCAGATAGCTGTTGATCACACCCAAAGACCCTGCAGAATGTATGTATCAAGCCAGCAGCTGCCTCGGAGCTCATGCATTGTTGAAAATTAATGGAGGATACATACAGCACTAAGCATCAATATTCTTTTGTCGATTTAACTGTTGACTTGAATTACTTAGTGTACGTTAACACAGGATTTATAATATAACATCTTGCTTAGTTAAGTGTTTATAGTTACAATTTCAGATAATTCGCAAAATAAAACCGAACAATGCTTAAATGCAGCCTTTGTAATTTATTTTCGGGGATTTTTTGTAATAGTGATGTATCACACCCAGAGGTATGGAAGCATAAAGAAAAGAGTAATGAACCACATTTAAAAAAAGGGTATGGAAAGGTTAATTACGCTGCCAGTGATACAATTGATATACATTTTAACATCGAATTTAAATTGTACATTTTAAACATAGAAGAATTTCAAATTTGTAACCTGTATTTTGTTTTTATTTGACAATTGCATTTGAATACAAATCTAATTAATTAACAAAAAAAATAAAAATAGATTCAGTGCATACATAAATACAAGGGTCATAATGCTGGCTGTTTCTTATATTTCTGACAGTAAATGTTAGACTGCATTCACACTGTAACCGGAACGTCCATTAAAGCAGTACATTTTGCAAGTATTATATTTACTGCTAGCTATACTTAATTGTAACAACGTACACAATAAATATGATTGATAAGAAATAAAATAAAAGCATACCTGTTGATTTTGTCTTTGTTTCCCCAGATGTTATTTGTATTGCTGGAGCCACTTTGCTGTAAAAAAAAAAAGCTTGGTTTTGTTGCCTGTTCTCTTTTTTTCACTGTGAATATACAGTAACTGGCACAGCGAGAGCATGCGCACTATCCTATTTGTGATCCAAGCCGCGTCCTGTCTCTTGTTGGAGCAGCACGGTCTCTCCCGGCAACATCTGCTCAATGGGAGCAGCATCAATAAATACATTTTCTTCATCAATTATACACCCAGGCACGTGCTACATCCTCGCGTTTCTTTCTTCTGATGTGCTGGCAGGGCCATACATATTCTTAGAAATGTATGTATGTGTTTATTTATTTATTTATTTATAATGTATGCCTTCTGAATAATTGCCAGACATAGATATTCCTGCTCACACGATGTATGGAGGTTTAGATTACCGGTAGGACTTAAATTAACTGTTGTTTCTCTTTTGCACATCTTATCAATTACACACTCAAATTATCTTTTGTTTATGGTATTAACATTTTTGAAAAGAATGTTAATACCATAAACAACATTAATAATAATACTAATAATACATCAAGGTAATTGTTTATTCCTTTGATTCTGATTAGTGTACAATAGTATTATCATCATTATACTATATGATATAAACAACAATAGTAATACTGTACAGTAACAATATAAACTATTGAAGATATGTTGAAAAGTGGCCTATTGCCCTTAAAAGTGTAGACAAGTTTTGTTTTATTATTTACACCAGAAAAGAGAATATCACAGCGTCAAAACTGGGCCCATGTTGATATCCTGATGTGATTCCAACTAAAATGTCAGTTGTTTATTTTAATGTGGAAGATGAGGAAGAGCTAAATGATAAAAAAAAAATAATAAAAATAAATAAATAAATAAAAAAAAAACACGTCAAATAGTCCAGTTTCCAATGTGCACAGGTAAGGAGTATAATAATTAGGAGTATATTACTATCTGGTAATGTGGAAATACATTAATCTGCCCTACTTTTACATACATTTTAATGCTGGTGCAGATGCACTGTACTGCATTGTAATGTTGCAATTATGTTTCCTGGGGATATCCTGATTTAAAATTGGGCAAAGCAAACATACAATAAAAAAAAAAACAAAGACTTGGAGAGCAAGAAAAATAATTTATTACAGTACATCTGTTACTGTCTGAGAGTAAGAAGCAACATGAGGTTCAGAGAACCTTGAATACATCTATTTGATTGACCCCCCCCCCCATTTACAGCTTAAAAGGGAATGAGTGCTTCTCTCTGCATTTAACATGAATATGTAACCCTCATTTAAACCTATTTTTAATAAGTAGAGAGCAATTGTAACAATTACATCCCCCCCATTGTCATCGCAATTGTATACATTATCATATTTGAAACACCAATGGAAAGAAAACTAATGTAGACATGTTGTTGTAACAATAATAGCATTATGAACAGTTTTTCTGCACCTGCACAACATTGTCCAGTGAACTTGTACAGAAACTGCAGTAGTACAACCTTATGCAGTACAACAATAGTGTTGACTTGACTGCATTTATAATGTGGCACACTTTTATAAGAGAGATCTAAGGAACAGAGGTGTACAACAAATGGCAGTGCTCAGTTGCTTACTGCTCCTTATTTATATGACTGACTTGGACAAGATACATTGGCCGATTACACCAAACTTGGGTCGATAAATGATTTGTATTAGGGCTCTGTAAAGGGAGACTTGGGGAAAATTATGTTTAATGTGAAAATTGATTGTATTGTATATTGGATTTAAATGTACAAATTGAATGAAATTGAAAAATAAAAAGGTATATTTTGAAAAAGATCTTGGGCTTCTATCCCAGCACTTCTTTCAAAATATATATATGAAAGGGTTTACAGCCAATAGTGTATAAAGTTGGGCCACACCTCTACCAAAAAAAAAAAAAAAAGAAAAAAAGAAATAGCAACCAGGAAAATCAAAATAATCCTGTTAAGACGTTTTTAACTTCTTATGTTTTTTATGAATATGTACAATTAAAGGGTACCGTTTTTCTTTTGAAGAACGTATATTCAGTATGCAACAGTATTGTTCATGGAGGTACTTAGAGGCTTTGGATAATTTTTCAGAAATATTACGATATTACTGTAGTTTTACACTGGATCACAAAACAGTTAAATAATGTGGTCATCAATGATCGTACTTTAACTTTTTGGGTTTATGCATAAATCACAATTTTTTAAAAAAGTACTATACATAGTAAAACAACAATTGAATGTCTGCAACAGGGTCATAACGTGTTTACTGTGTGAACAAAGGTGATAAATGCCAGGATAAGTTTCAGTGCCCCACACAGACACGATACATTACATCATGCAAAATATACTGTACACAAAACGGTTTTAATTTTTTCCCCTATGGCAGACTCTTACTGACAATAATTAAGGTTACAGTAGTCTCCCAAACGTGTAGAACGTAGTCAAGCTCGCATTGCAATTTGGAAAGACAGTGCAGCCAGTAACAATATGTAGAACGCGTTCCAAAGCTGAAGTGAAAGGGAATGGTTGCGCATCAGTCTCGATGGAATGATGGTGCATTCTGCGCAGATACTGGAGACAAGTCAAAACTCAACAGTCCCGCAAACGTCCAAAGATAATCAACGTTGATTTTTTTCTTTCTTTTACAAATCAAATTGTGCAATGTTAAACAGTTTTCCACTAGTATCAAGCAACAGATTTCGAGTTTGCTGAATACCACTGCCCGGTCGTCTTGTTTCACGCAGCTCTTCACGAGTAGTAATTCTTATGTTCAATTTGTTTACATCATTAGTTTAACTGTGCTTTTAGAATTTAAGCCGTTTTACATACAAATTCTTAAAAAACATGTTTCAAAATCTCCAGGAAAAATACAAATTCTTAACTTCCGGGTACACAGGCCTGTACTGCTGCAAGTGCAGACATCAGTTCTTACAGCTGTCCGTTTCTTTTCCGCGAATACCAACCCAGACAGGCACAAAATCCAACGACGGAAATTGTCATTCCGAGAAGGAGAGCAACTGCGTCCCCTCCATCAAAAGCTTCAGCCGTTGGTAGCAAGGAAAGTATAAAGAAACCGAGAAGCAGGGGACTCCCGAAGAAATCTGATCTAGAAGCCATTTTGCCCACGAGTTGATCAGGTGATCAGGGTGACGGTCTGATGATTAGGGTACATTTCCTGGCTACGTGAAAGTGCATTGGAAAATTATGGCTTATACCAATTTAATTTAATTTAATTTAATTTAATTTAATTTAATTTAATTTAATTTAATTTAATTTAATAATTAAAAAAAACGGAATCAGTTTGCCAACTTACTGGGTGAGTCAGACTAGCTAACGACTCTTCAAATGAATTGGGCAAACTTCGTAAACACGGCATTGTGGGTAGAAACAGAAGCTGCATAGTGTCAAATGTTTGCTTGTGTGTCTGTACTTCTGTGTAAATGCATCAATAACTGTACTCATCCCATATGTCCAATGCTTTGAATCATGTACAATTCCTGACTTATTTGATGCACGTTGAGTTCGCAATAAGATTACATGAAAAAAAAAAAAAAAAAAAGCTGCCCTTAAAAAGGTACCACCAAAAGTTCCTGTCAGGACACTGCACTCTGATTGGTTATCATATTATTGTTAATAAAACAATGAATAATCCTCTCCCAACACCGAAACTCTAAACCTAAGGTCAGTATCCTATACTGCAGCTATTACACATCTAAAGTACTTCATGTTTGCCAGTGAATAAGCGTCTTTGTTATTTAAAAAAAAAAAAAAAAAAAAAAAATGACCGGAGGTGCTGACTTCCTCAGTTGTCCTGACAGGAACATTTCGTGGTACCTTTGTAGGCACTGCAAAAAACCATAAAACCAAAAATCATGTAGGACCATAAAGCTCTAACTCACGTTAGAATTTATTTGGGGTCAAGTTTGAGTGACGACGGAGACCTCCTATGTTATGTTTTCCCACCTTGAATCATCTATTGCTTGACTGTATCATGCTATCACTCCATGCAAATAGTTTCAACCTGAAGCACCGATGAGAGGTGTGTCATTTTGAGAAATCATCAGAGTAAAACACAAGTGAACAAAGAATGCTGTCTAAGAAAAGGACTAAACCAAATCCAGAATCAAAATTAGTGTTTGCTAATTGACAGAATATGTGTGCAAGTTATTTGTGTCTAAACATTAACAAATATGTTTAGAATCACATTGTCCAGATTTTCTTTTTAGTTTTTTTTTTTTTGATGAAGACAGAAGATGTGAATACAGTTGCTTATTGAACAGCACGTCTATTGTTTATTTGATTTATTATCAGTATTTTATTGCGATGGAAGAATGGATTTCACCTAATTCTAAAACTCACCCTATAAAGTGGCTCATAAAGATAAGCTCCTTGTCCCAAAGGGCTCTGTACTACAGCCTTGCATGTTAATGCATTCATCAACCGTGGCTATGCTTCTATCTGCATACCCCAAATTAATTCTATGAAAAAAACAAAAGGATATTCAAGACATTCAAGCTTTAAGTATAGAGGGAGACCTGTACACGTAATGCACACGCTCATTGTTGCTGCACCTAACAAATGCTTTGGTTTGGACCAATACTTAGAGCCTGACAGCATGCCACTATAACGCATAATTAAAACAAGCAGCATTAGAACTGCTGAAACAGCACCCGGCAAAATCACTTCTGTCACAATATCAGGTTTATTTATTGACACTTTATTTAGGCTCAGTTGCTTGTTGTGGACGTAATGACAATACTACTAACCACTGAAGTGTTTTGCTGCTATAAACGTAAGAGGTAAAAGAAGGACATTGGAGAGTTCTATGCACCCTGTAAATTGATATGTTTTAGTAGTCTGCATTTATGTTTGGTACTTGGCACAGAGAAGCTTATCTTATATGCCATTAACAGATAACATTATTTAGTTGATGCAGTCCATATCACAAATGAGATTACATGAAGTTAGGAGGGTGTATTCAATTGACCTGAACAGTGGCAGATCTAAATTCTGACATCAACAGGGGCGGTCTTTAGAGATTTAAAGGATGGTGGTAGATCCTCCACCATTTAGATTAACTGAATACATCCCATGGTGTGTGAGGTCCTGTAAGGTGAAAATTTGGTTGGTTGGTTACTGACTGGAAATACATTGTTAAAGGCGAGGGACAGAGGACTACCTGAAAGTAAAGAATGCAAACAAAGCTCTCTATAACCTAGTATGTATATATATATATATATATATATATATATATATATATATATATATATATATATATATATATATATTGTAAGATAGCGGGTTGTGAAAGACAGCAGGGAGGGGGTTAAAACCTCCCTGCAAAAGAAACATGTGAGAATGCACTTTTTGGTTTATTGTTTAAATGTAATTGTTTAATTGTTTTATTAATGATCATCCGCACATGGGCGTTATTGGGGAATTAGACCCAGGTGTGGGGTTTAAAAGGAGAGCAGGCAGTCTGCTCGTGGCTGCTGAGGAGAAGGAGGCAGAAAGGGGTGCTCTGCTTCCTGGCAGTCGTGAGGTAAAGTGCTGTTTCAAACCAGTGTGTTTTGTGAGGACGGGGAAACAGTGTAGCTGTCCCGTGTTAGTCAGGGAGTTCCTGGGTGTTAGTTAGTGCTCGTACAGAGCTAGGTGTTTGTTTTGTATTTTGTTTATTTTGTGTTTATTAAACATAGCGCACTAGCGCTTAAAAAATCAATTTCTGTTGTGTTGGGTCTATTTTTAAAGGGGCAATGAACCCGAGAGTGGTGCAATCTTTTACTATATATATATATATATATATACAGTGCCTTGCAAAAGTATTCAGACCCCTGACCAATTCTCTCATATTACTGAATTACAAATGGTACATTGAAATTTTATTCTGTTTGATATTTTATTTTAAAACACTGAAACTATATATATATATATATATATATATATATATATATATATATATATATATATATATATATATATATATATATATATATATATAATGTTTGGTTTAACAAGTTTCTTTCAAAACTGCACAAATGAGACGTACGTACAGTAGTAAGTGGAAGTAGATGACTAATAATATATTTTTAAATTAATTAATTAGATATAAACCCTTTGATTTAAAAACCTCTGGCAGTTTCCACTGCTATTTACAGACGTGCTCAAATTTGTTGGTACCCTTACAGCTCATTGAAATAATGCTTCATTCCTCCTGAAAAGTGATGAAATTAAAAGCTATTTTATCATGTATACTTGCATACCTTTGGTATGTCATAGAATAAAGCAAAGAAGCTGTGAAAAGAGATGAATTATTGCTTATTCTACAAAGATATTCTAAAATGGCCTGGACACATTTGTTGGTACCCCTTAGAAAAGATAATAAATAATTGGATTATAGTGATATTTCAAACTAATTAGTTTCTTTAATTAGTATCACACATGTCTCCAATCTTGTAATCAGTCATTCAGCCTATTTAAATGGAGAAAAGTAGTCACTGTGTTGTTTTGGTATCATTGTGTGCACCACACTGAACCTCCCTGGGCGCGGCCGCAAGAGGAAAATCGACCCCAGACTGAACAGAAGGATAGTGCGAATGGTAGAAAAAGAATCAAGGATAACTGCCAAAGAGATACAAGCTGAACTCTAAGGTGAAGGTACGTCAGTTTCTGATCGCACCATCCGTCGCTTTTTGAGCGAAAGTGGGCTCCATGGAAGAAGACCCAGGAGGACTCCACTTTTGAAAGAAAAACATAAAAAAGCCAGACTTGAATTTGCTAAAACGCATATTGACAAGCCACAATCCTTCTGGGAGAATGTCCTTTGGACAGATGAGTCAAAACTGGAGCTTTTTGGCAAGTCACATCAGCTCTATGTTCACAGACGAAAAAATGAAGCTTTCAAAGAAAAGAACACCATACCTACAGTGAAACATGGAGGAGGCTCGGTTATGTTTTGGGGCTGCTTTGCTGCGCCTGGCACAGGGTGCCTTGAATCTGTGCAGGGCACAATGAAATCTCAAGACTATCAAGGCATTCTGGAGCGAAACGTACTGCCCAGTGTCAGAAAGCTCTGTCTCAGTCGCAGGTCATGGGTCCTCCAACAGGATAATGACCCAAAACACACAGCTAAAAGCACCCAAGAATGGATAAGAACAAAACATTGGACTATTCTGAAGTGGCCTTCTATGAGTCCTGATCTGAATCCTATCGAACATCTATGGAAAGAGCTGAAACTTGCAGTCTGGAGAAGGCACCCATCAAACCTGAGACAGCTGGAGCAGTTTGCTCAGGAAGAGTGGGCCAAACTACCTGTTAACAGGTGCAGAAGTCTCATTGAGAGCTACAGAAAACGTTTGATTGCAGTGATTGCCTCTAAAGGTTGTGCAACAAAATATTAGGTTAGCGGTCCCATCATTTTTGTCCATGCCATTTTCATTTGTTTTATTATTTACAATATTATGTTGAATAAAAAATCAAAAGCAAAGTCTGATTTCTATTAAATATGGAATAAACAATGGTGGATGCCAATTACTTTTGTCAGTTTCAAGTTATTTCAGAGAAAATTGTGCATTCTTCGTTTTTTGTGGTGGGGTACCAACAAATTTGAGCACGTCTGTATGAGTTATTGCGGACCATAAGAGATTGCCCTGTAATTTGGAACTCCCTTAACAACAATCAATATGTTTTTAGTTTAATTTTGTAGTCCTGCATTTGAAATAAACATACCATTATAACAGCCTCTTCTTAATGTTCACACCAGACAGAAAGCAGTAAAAACAGCCCTGGGGGAGGTATCCATGTGTGAAATTAATCCTTCGTTCCTGTGCATTAAAAAGTCAGCTTCCAAACTCACTAAATATTTATATATGGTCAGCACATTTAAAATAGCCTTCAGGACATTACATTGATTAAATTACACCCCTAAATATAACATGTCCTATAGTTAAATCACAATTGATTGACTTCTGTAATATTAGAAGTGGCTATATGTCAGTGGTGGTCCTGAATAAAGCCACTTAATTTAATGCAACCTAATCACATGTAAATAATGCTTCTGACCTTAATAGTGAAATGCATGTACATTCTGCAGATTCTTAATTTGTCTTTGATTGTTGGTAAAGCTTTTCATAGCCACACCCAATACAATGATGCTTTTAATTTGAGTTTAATGTAAGTCCATGTAATATGGTTGTATGGGAATTTAAAACAAAACAATAATAGTTCTGTTCATTCAGTATTGTTCTGTTACCAGGGAACAGAGGACAGAGACAACACCACAATCTCTCAGACCCACATGGGCTTCAGAAAGCTGTAAAACTGTATCCTTTGTAAGCCCAACATCATTATTCTTTCCAGAAAAAGGCTGACCTTCAAGCATTACCTGAACACTATAGTGACTACAGTGTCGAGTATGATATTGCCACAACTTTATGACGCTTTATGTTTTTCAATCCTGTTTTTTTTTCTTTTTTTTTTTAAATTATCAACAGGGAGGATGCCTATTAGCTCAGCAAGGTCTGCAGTGAATGAAAAGTAGATCTTGAACTTGCCAGTGTTTATTTTTTTATGTAACACACTAACCTTTTCTAGGAGGTATTTGTATTGAGTAAACCCGGGGTCTTCATTGAAACATCATGACACCAGCTAATTGTGCAACAATATTCAGAGGATTTGCACTTAATATTATACATGTTGTGAGAAATGTATTCTTCATTTCTGATCAGTTCCATTACACACTGTGGCTGATTGAGTGTGCAGAGGTAAACAAGCAAGTTAAATTTCAATCATATGTTACAACCTGCATTATCTACACAGATCCTCATTAAGGGCCCAGGCCCCCTAAATCATTTCTAATAATAATAATTGTTATCAATGTATCTACTATCTTACCTGATTTTGTGTATCAGGTGCTGTTTGACCTTAGCATTGGAAGACAAGCGTAACATGACCAATAAGTTGCCAGCAGTTTCATCAAAACATTACGCACAAAATACACCATTCCTCCGCCCAGGAGAACAACCAGCAAGAAAATGTGTTAAAACCAAGCCTCGCCCAGGACAACTGGAAGCTGCTAGAGACTGGAAAATGCTGGCAGATGTTGGTCAACGGCTTATTTTTCCAACTGAGATTGCAACCACTAACCTTCGACCAGATATAGTCTTGTGGTCTGGATCAGCATGCCTTGTTCACCTGGTAGAGTTAACAGTGCCATGGGAGGATGCTGTAGATGAGGCGTATGAGTTGAAGAAACTGCTCAACTAGCCACTGAAGTGGAACAGTGAGGATGGAGAGTCCGGGTTTACCCAGTGAAGGTGGGTTGTCGAGGATTTGTGGCACACTCTACAACCCAGTTTCTCAGAGATGTCGGATTCAGTGGCCAAGAGTTGCATCGCACAGTGAAGAACTTATTTAAAGCAGCAGAGAGGAGCAGC
This sequence comes from Acipenser ruthenus, assembly GCF_902713425.1. NCBI lineage: Eukaryota > Metazoa > Chordata > Actinopteri > Acipenseriformes > Acipenseridae > Acipenser > Acipenser ruthenus. The sequence goes on from NC_081202.1 coordinate 10,990,164, forward strand.
AACTGTCTGGTTGAGATGGAAAGATTCTGGTTGGGGATCTCAAGCACAATAGAAAGAAAGAAACGCTAATGTACGGGTAAGTAAGCTGGGTTGAGTTGAGTGGGGGACGGAGGGGGTTGATGCTGGGACGCCAGAATCACCGTCGAACCCTCTTGAGGTGTTGTGGGCTAGTCAACGAAACACAGAGGTTGGAAGGTGCCCACTTGAAGACCCTAGAGATGTACTCTACTTAGCTCAATCCAGACGGTTGTCATGCTGATGCGCTGGGGAGACGCACTGTGGTTGATCCCTGGAGCCAGCATCGCAGCCATTGTGTGTGCTGATGCGCTGGGGAAGCAAAATAAGCTGATCCCTGGAGCCAGCATTACACTTCAGCCATCAACACCAGGCAGAAGGATATCTACATCATCAGATGGAAGGAAATGCAAATGGATGGAGACACAGATGGATCATATTACTTGACTGTAAAGCTACATCTTAGTTGGTGCTTATCTTGGCGAGAGCCGAGTTCAAATCAGCATGAAGTTTTAACATCAACTCTCATCTAATGAAAATCATATCCAAGGTTCTATGTTGTATTTTGTTTTTGTTTGCCGGTGAATGATTCGGTGGCTTTAGTGGAGGGATTTCAAAATGGGGCACACTCAGAATTCAAAGAAAATGCACTGTGAAAGTCTAATTGCTCAGTGTAATAGAACAACTAGTACTCATGACTTTCTGATGTAACATTTGTTTTTATTTATGTATGGGCTAGGACTTAATTATAGGGCTTAATCATATATTATACTAAAGTAATCCCTTTAAGCAATGACATAAGCCAACCATAGAGCAGTCAGCTTTGCAAGCCAATAATCAGTGCACAGCATGAATAGCTAATACAGGATGCTCCTTACAAGCTTCCATACCTCTTCAATAAAATGTAACTGTGCATGTGTCCTATTGTGAACCCTTACAGAGCCAGGTCACCATATGGGAGGCTGTGTGGTCCAGTGGTTAAAGAAAAGGGCTTATAACCAGGAGGTCCCCGGTTCAAATCTCACCTCAGCCACTGACTCATTGTGTGACCCTGAGCAAGTCACTTAACCTCCTTGTGCTCTGTCTTTCGGGTGAGACGTAGTTGTAAGTGACTCTGCAGCTGATGCATAGTTCACACACCCTAGTCTCTGTAAGTCGCCTTGGATAAAGGCGTCTGCTAAATAAACAAATATGAATACTGTCTGACACTGATTAATTGGCTCAATCTTCATCTCCCTTCATGAAAAACATAGCTTCTTGTAGTTTTATCATGCTTTGTCAATGAACAATTGTTGTTATGATTTCCTGCTTTATGTAACTAATGTGATGCACATTCTGAACATAAGATGCTTTATATCTTTTCATGCAACAATGCATGGTGCTGTTATATTCTGTTAGTGGCGGCCGGCCACACCGTTACCTGACCTCCTCACGGTGCGTGCCAAAATAAAGTCGTCTGTAGATGCTTCATGCAGACAAGACCATTACAATGCTGGGGTGTGTTCAGGGAAATTAATGACACTGCCCTGCACTGCCCTGACCTGTTACACAAACATCCTCATTGCTTAATTCACCCGTCCACATGCTGATCGATTACACAGAGCACAGAAAAGAAGAAGCCCAGCATCAGAATGCAGCTTAGTGTCATTTCTTTGAGGATGAGGTGATCCCTTTGTAATGAGATCAAGGCCTGCCTGGCAGACTGTCGTTGCTTCACTAGGTTGAATAAGCAGGACCTCCAGCTGGGTGCTGGCTGTTGCAGTGCGTTTTTGCTCTGGTAAGGGCAGAAGCACATCACCTTTGGCACTGGGGGATCCAATTTGTCCAAGGAGAGTTTTCAAATACAATTTGTCACTGATGGCATTCCCCAGCTACTGGTATATTAAAAAAGCGCCCATTTCACTGAAGAGCCAAGATTTTGTATCACAAAGGTTACATTATAAAAGAACAAATGCTGAAAACAAAAACAAAGCAAGAATGAACACTTCGGGGGCTCCCGAGTGGCGCACCCTGTAAAAGCACTTGAGTAGAGTGGTGGATGCACCTTATAGTCTGGACGTCGCTGGTTTGAGTCCAGGCTATTCCTTTGCCGATCCCCTGGGACGGGAGCTCCCAGGGGGTGGTGCACAATTGGCTGAGACGCCAATTGGAGGGAGGGTTAGGTCGGCCAGGATGTCCTTGACTCACCGCGTACCAGCGACCCCTGTGGTCTGGCTGGGCGCCTACTAAACTGGGGAGAAAACAACAAAAAAACTAATTGGCGACTACTAAATTTAAAAGAAAAATTAATTACAAAAAAAAAAAATGAACACTTCAAGTATTGGGACAGTACATGTGCATGCGTGTGTGTCTTATTTACACTTCATATTTAGTGTTTATATCATTCCCTTGTTAGTAGTGATGAACTGATTTACTGGGATAGTTATGTTATTTTACATTCATACAGTATATGATGCTGTTATGTAGTGAGACAGATCTTGTGGGTTTCAAATCTTGAAATCTGGAGCTTTATTTAAGCAAAGCAGTAGTCTTAAACTGTCTTGTTTCTTTTACTGCTGAATTTCAAAAATGCCTTTTTTTGTGAAGAATTTCAGAACAGTTGATGAAAGGTGCCAGGGTGATAGCTGTGGAGGCTGTTGTTTAGATACAGATCTAACACGGATTTCCTTACCCTTCAAAACGGCTTCTAAAAGGGAAAATAATACGCTATGATTTATCATTGATAAACCACACTTTAGAATGCGTACCAGTAATCACAATATAATTATATAACAACTAACACAGTTCCTCACTTTTGAATTAATAGCTAAACAATAAATCAATGCTTACTCATATAGGCGATATTTTACAATGTGTGCTTATTCATGAGTATTCTTAACCTTTTTTTTAAATGTAATAGTAAATCATTGGCTTCTTCATATATTAACATAGAAGGCATTATGTACGGCTTTGTGCAACATTCCAGAAGATTCATCTACATCAGCACAATTGTGTTTTGTGTTGAAAGCAGATAAGTTCCTCATCTTGTTCTACCCTGATGACATCAAAGTTTTCTTTTAACTATTGTATAACCTGTAATTGATTCCTAGAACAGCAGTTCAGGTATATAGCGTACTTCTATTTGAATGTGAAGATATATTTTATTCTGATTTCAATAAGTAGGTTAGCAATACTGTATGAAAGATGCTGCATCTCAAGGTGGCTAGCCTGATTAAAATGGCTAATATTGTTGTTAATGGCAGCTGAAAATGTCAAGCTCACTTCATCATCTGTTTCAGCCATTTAACAGAACTCTAAAATGGCAGAAAACCGAACTCACTTGGGAGAAAAAAAGAAATAGAAAATAAATTTTCTTTAATGGCTCCAGGCCTTACAGGTATATTAATATTAATAGAAAGGCCTCTATCTCTGGGGAATTGCTGGAAAAATAGGGCTAAAGCACCCATCACTGACTCCAGCAAGAATCTTACCCCAAATAAATGCCATATCACAAGGCAGCTGTACTGTGGTGAAATAAATTACATATTCTTTTAGTTCTAAACCTACATTTTTCATACCAATGACATTTCCCAAATAAAGAGCAATGGTAACATAGTTTAGCCAGCCCAAATAGAGAGGACATTCAGTACAACAGTGTACAGGAAAGGATTTGAGAAAAGGAAAGAAAACATGTCGAGTCACAAGTGCCCTGGTCCTTTGTGTTCCGGGTGTATCTTTTCAGGATAAGGCTAGGATTTGTCTTCAGATGTTAACTCATTTTGCTGTCCCTATCTCAGTGACCAGCCAAGGAAACCAATTATCTCCAGTAATTAGACTGACAGTACCTTAAACTTCCACTAAATAGCACCATATCATTCTTGTTAAAGATTTATTGTATGCTGAAATTGGTTTCTCAGAAAAATAAAAATGGTTTACTTAGATTTCCAGAAAGCTTTTGACAAAGTCCTGCATAAAAGATTAATTCTCAAACTGAATGCAGTAGGGATTCAAGGAAATGCATGCACATGGATTAGGGAGTGGTTAACATGTAGAAAACAGAAAGTACTGATTAGAGGAGAAACGTCAAAATGGAGCAAGGTAACCAGTGGAGTGCGACCGGAATCAGTATTAGGTCCTCTGCTATTCCTAATCTACATTAATGACTTAGATTCTGGTATAGTAAGCAAATTTGTTAAATTTGCAGATGACACAAAATATATTAGGAGTGGCAAACACCATTGCAGCAGCAAAAGTTATTCAAAATTATCTAGGCAGTATTCAGAACTGGGCAGACACATGGCAAATGACATTTAATTTAGAAAAATGTAAGGTACTGCACGCAGGCAATACAAATGTCCATTATCAATATCATATGGGAGACACTGGAATTGAAAAGATCTAGGAGTATATGTTGAAATGTTTTCATCTAGATAATGTGGGGAAGCGATAAAAAAAGGCCAACAAAATGCTCCGAGATATAGTAAAAAGTGTTGAATTTAAGTCAAGGGAAGTAATGTTAAAACTTTACAATGCATTAGTAAGACCTCATCTAGAATATTGTGTTCAGTTCTGGTCACCTTACTACAAAAAAATATATTGTTGCTGTAGAAAGAGTGCAATGAAGAGCGACCAGAATTATTCCTGGTTTAACAGGCAGGTCATATGCAGATAGGCTAAAATAATTGAATTTATTCAGTCTTGAACAAAGAAGACTACGTGGCGATCTGATTCAAGCATTCAGAATTCTAAAAGGTATTGACAATGTCAACCCAGGGGACTTTTTTGACCCGAAAAAAGAAACAAGGACCAGGGGTCACAAATGGAGATTAGATAAAGGGGCATTCAGAACAGAAAATAGGAGGCACTTTTTTGCACAGAGAATTGTGGGAGTCTGGAACCAACTCCCCAGTAATGTTGTTGAAGCTGACATCCTGGGATCCTTCAAGAAGCTCCTTGATGAAATTCTTATGTTCTTATGTTCTTAATAGCTCAGAGGTTTGGATAAGTTTATCAGTAGGGTCATGTGCAATTGGTCTGTTGGAGAAGATGAATTCAGATTGGAATTCCTACACAATATATATATTACATTTATCAGATAACTGAGGGAATTAGTTCTTATCTGCTCCTGTGTCAAAGAGCTTCAACTAGTAGAAAGCTGTCTTTATTGATAACAAGTATGTACTGTACTTTCCACAATGCTGTGAACGGAATAAGAGCTCTCCACCACAGCTTGTTTATAACATTCAGATCTTGAATTAAATATATAGACTAGGATAAATGATTTAGTTTAAAAGCTAAGTTTTGTAGTGATAGTTCTTCGAACCATAGCAATATTATTGTTATGTGAAATACAAAAAATATATTCCAGCCTTTGCACACACAGTATATTTGTTTGCAGTTATTCTCACATTTCTCAAGTTGTCTGAAAGGTTGTAAGAATGGTAATTGTAATCAGAAACCTATATTTCCCTATATTTTTTTTTTATGTTTAAGATCTGTGCATTTGAGAATTGTTCAGTAAAAGATAAGTACTAAGTGTAATATTTATGTAGCTGGGCAGAAACTGGAGACCCCTACACACTGCAAGCCAGCGTCTTAACCATAAAAAAGAGTATCTTATCTCACCAACAGGGGACAGGACCCCACCCGTAATAGCAGTGTATCACACAACACTGCCCGTTACACTCTTCCAATGTTTAACCTGGGTGATCGACTGCAGCCAGTCTATGAGATCCAGGTGACGCCCCCAATGTAACAGGGAATAGTAGAATAGTAGCATTCATATATATAAACAGAGTATAATGAATACTGCATGATCATTTTACAGATAGCACAGGACAGTTGTTTTTAGTAATGTACTGCATTCCAGGATTTGTCACAATACAAACGTATTTATTAAGTTTATATGCATTCTCTGATGCAAATTGATAGTCATTATAACGCTTCTAAGAAAACCCAGTTTTTTTGCTTAAGCCTACTTAAAAACATCATCATGCAAAGGGAACAAGGTGGCAGACCTGAGATACATTTCTTAAAGGTACATCTATCTCAAATAATTAATGGGACATGTTACCAAGGCAACAGAAAAATGCATGTTACCCAGATAAAGGGAAACATTTCCTATTCTTTTGCAGGCTGTTGTAACGCTAGGCAACTGGTTTGATATTAATCTCGGCCAGAAGGCAGTATAGAGAGTCCAGCCATGTGGGTACAAGCATAGAGCACTTTTTTTAGTAGTCAAATGATTCTGACCATTCATAGCCTAGTTCCACAGCTCAATTTCATAACATACATGTGAAAGAGTCAAGCACTTCTATTATTGAGCCCTAGTTAACCCACGTTACCCCAGATACATCCAAGGCATGTCAACACAGCTCTCCACCCTCCTCGCGACTGAGGGATATTCCACAAAGTACAACCCAGTTACTGGTACAAAAAAAAAACGATATACCTTACTTTAAGGTACAATAACCAACTAGAAAAGGATCATTACAGTATTCAGGCAATGGAAAAGTTGACCTTTTTTTACAGTGTAATTTTGTTTATGCAGATCTATTCCTGATCAAATGATAAAAAAAGTCTTACACATTAATGGTGCAATAATATTCATATTTTTACTTATTCCCAGTTCAGTAGTGAGTCCCCTAGAAAACAGTGCCTTTTTCATTCATTGCAAAAGCTGGACATCTTGCATGAAATGTTATGATGTAGTGCTGTAATTTCTTGTTTGTATCTGGAAGCTCTGAGTGTGATAGAAGAACATACTGCTTCATGGCTTACAAAAGCCTGAAAGGTTACTGCCCACATTACTGTCCTGTGTTACTAATTCATTTGACTCACTTCCAGTCAAGAGAACCCTTAACCTAATGTTTCTGCATCTGCAAGCAACATGTAGGGTTCTATTTGAAAAAAATGTATTTGCAATATAATGTAGTTATTATTATTTGTTTATTTAGCAGACGCCTTTATCCAAGGCGACTTACAGAGACTAGGGTGTGTGAACTATGCATCAGCTGCAGAGTCACTTACAATTACGTCTCACCCGAAAGACGGAGCACAGGGAGGTTAAGTGACTTGCTCAGGGTCACACAATGAGTCAGTGGCTGAGGTGGGATTTGAACCGGGGACCTCCTGGTTACATGCCCTTTTCTCATTAACCACTGGACCACACAGCCTCCTAATTTATATTGATTACTGCTATTTTGTAAAACAGCATGACTCACTTTTTCTTTTTTTCCACAGGTATTTTTTATCTTGTTAGTGTATGTGGTGTGCATTGAGATGCCTGCTGAACCGGAATGTTGTGCCTACTCCTGACAAGCTGACATCCTCTGACAAGATTTAAACCTGTTCCTGAATTTCTGTGAATTTAACTTCACTGTGGGCAATAAAAATGAAAGCAATCTGTCACACAAACAAAAGTAAATGATAAAAACAAATGACCCGGAAGTGTTTAATGCTGTCATTCCATCTTGGGGATGTGATGAGGATTCATAAAAACTAAGCTTTGCTCTTGTTGCTCTTCCACAAGTTGTTAGTGCTTTCCCTCACTTGTGAAGGAAAACCTGATATATCACTGGGCGCCACTATGCATTCTCTCTCTATATTCAGTACTATGACAGGATGGCCCTTCCTCTGGTCTGTTTAATGTGGATGTTGTTTCAGTTGTTTTTTTCACATTCCACATGCAGGCTGCATGTGGCACAGGCGTATCTTGTTAAGAGCGCTCTATTTAGTCTTTTCACTAGGATTTCCAGCCAGTGATGCTGAAACAAGCAAGTGTTCCTTACAGCCGCTCTCCGGGGTGCTGAACCAGCCAATCCATGTACAGGATCACAACTTAATCTCCCTGGACATGAGATGAAAGGGCAGTTCTCTAGAGCACAGACGTCATGCTTCATTTTCACAGCTATAGGGCATTTCATTGTATAACAGCCCTGTTGGGAAGTTTGTTTTTAATTACTGAAAATATGTTATACATTTGTCTTCTTGCTGAATAAATATTGCATGGTTTAAATCATATACAGAGACATACACATACTGTTTCAATATATAAGTAGTACAGCTGTGCCTGTGTAACTCCACAGTTGAAAAGCACTCCCAAAGTCTGTTTTAATAAGTCCTGCCCTTGTATTTTTTGGGATGCAACTTTCTCATCTGAAATTCTATTGCATATACTGCATTGCTGAAATGAATGGAAGCATCATTTCAGTGAGGCATAAACTGATTTCTTTGAGGATTTCAGAGCTAGGCAGATGCGGAAGATGCATTGTCACCCAAGCGTGCAAGGTCATATTATGTTATTTACAATCTCACCACATGCTCATGGGCTATTTTTGTAGCTAAAAGCCAATCATGATTCAAGGTGGTTATTTGTTTTTGCTCAACTCATTTCACTGAAGAAATTCCTAATTATTCTTAATTCCATCGCAGCTGTTTAAGGAAAGAATGGGGCATAAAGCTGTATATTTCTTATTGTGTAACAAAAAACATGATATTTTGAGTATATTGAATAAGCGAGGGGCCTCTTATAGAAAAGTATGTGTACAATTTTCTTTCTGTTGTGAAACCATTACTACTGCATTATTTTGAATGTAGAAAGGAGTAGTACCGGCCTACAATGCATTACAATGCTATTAGCCTTGTCTGTTTTTAAGTTACAGAACTGTCATGCAGCATTTTGGGCCCCACGAAATAATGTACATGCCTATAATGAGATCTGAGGAAATATAAATAAGTACTGTTTTGATGGTGGTGCTGTTGCCATAGTAAACAAGAGCTAACCGGGTTGACCCAGAACATACCACTTTACTTGCTTTTATGGTTCAGCCCTGTAAAAAAGAATGCAATTACAGTGACCAAAACAAAGTACTTGATTGAATCGAGTCTGGCTTTTGATCACCATGGAAACATTCACCAGTTCTGTATAAATAAAGTGAAAGACTATTTACCAGACAAGTAAGAGTTATGTATTATATATATTTTTATGTATATAAATTGTGATTAACATATTTCTCAAAAGTACAATATCTGAAAAAGGTATGTCTTTTGTTGCCTTGAAATCCTGTGATAGATGTTATAAAAATGTCAGCTTTTTACGTTAAAATTAATTTTAGACAGAATGTTTTTTGGCATAATATGTGTTCTTGTTGTTAAACCCATTATATTTTGTAATGGCTTTAACATGTCAAAATTGGATAGTTCTCATTAAAAAAAAAAAAAAAAAAAAAATCTTCAGGGCCTGGTGATTATAATCAGGAATGTTTTAAATGGCTTAAATATTAACCCAGCTCTGTAAAACAGGTCTGAAATGGTTGTAAGAAAAAATGGCCACTGTTTAAAAGCTTTAGAAGGCATGAATCGATCTTTATTATAATTTACTAAATCTTAAAGACATTTTTAAAAAGCCATTTAGAATGATCTCTGTTCCTATACGACCCAGGGTGGATTTTTTTTTTGCCAGCTTTCATAACATTGACAATTGTACCCTTGTGGAATGCCTCAAAACCTCCGTTGACCATTCTGGGACTGCTTGGTTTGGTTCTTACTTGCCCCACATATTCCCCTTTGTAATGCTGAGTGTCTGGTCCTTTGTAATGAATGTCTCCCTAGGTGTGCCTAAGGGTTCCATCTTGGCTGCCATGCTCTTGAGTAATGTGAGACACATGTGAGGCAAAGGGGCTTCAAAAGGTACAGTCAGTGTTATCTTTTGTTCACCTTTCACACTGAGTATGCATATGAGGACTTTAATGTTGTGGGATATACTTTAAATACTGGGTATTGTCATTCACTTTGGAGGACCACTTATGCCTGTAACATTGGCCATAAAATGCTATGGGTAATTAAAAAAGGAGCAAAGTATTATGCAGATTTGCTCTCAGCCTTTCATTTAATAATAAGACTTTTATGAAGCATTTGTAGAAGTATCGGAGTGGATTATCCTAAGCACTCCTTAAGTCTCCTTTATTGGATCTTAATTTATTATATTGCCATTCCACTGCGGTAATGTAACCTTTAATTGTTGATGACACATTGATTTCTGTAAGACTTCTGGCTATAACTGACCTTTCATTTCATATATAGAACAAATTCCAACAGCGATATGTTCCTGCTGAGCTGTTTAACTGATGCAGTCCAAATAAATACCAAAATGACAATGTGCTTGATATGCAAGAAGTACAGAGTTAATATTGAGAAATGATTACTAACAGTACCACGATTAAGATTTAGTAATATAATGTTAAAGAGACATTTTCTTTTCCTTATTCAGTGCCAGTACCCCCGCAGGGTATAGAACCTCTTGCAACAGGAATATAGTGGAGGCAGTCGTAGATCTTTACAAACATATAGATGTCACACTTTACATGTTTCCATATATCTGGAAAAACGTTTATTAAAATAAATTGTGATAGAATTTGGTATTAACATTATTTAGCATAGGTTATTGGGAGTCCCAGAATGTGGGAAGGTTTTTATTATTATTATTATTATTATTATTATTATTATTATTATTATTATTATTATTATTATTATTATTATTATTTATTTCTTAGCAGATGCCCTTGTCCTTATCTTCTGTCAGTACATCCACCTGTCTTATGTCACAGTTGCATTTTTACATGTATCTTGAGAATACAAAGTTATTCCACATACAGTATATCAGTAATTTTAATACAGTATACTTTACCAAGATACTAAAACCAGTTTTGCTAACCTAATGACATTTAGGTCTTAAATAACATGTATCACATTTTCAATAAACTATTCTTTCCCAATTATTTTGCTGTACTATTCTGTAGATACTGTTGATAAATGGCATCAATGTTTTCACTATTCGGATATCTCTAATTTTGAATTTTCATGCAATGGCAGGGAATGTACAGTATGTTATTTTTGTTTTGATTAGTTCAGTTTGCATTGACTATGAACTTCCTTAATTTTGGTGGACTCTTATGTATAGATCACCATAAAAGAGAGGTGTGCTGTATACCTTCAGAGACTTGTCAACCTGTATTGGAAATAAAAATGTCAACTGCACAGTGATAAAGGGAGCATGGAAATGGCACAGAAGCTAATACAATATTTGGAAATAGATTTAGAAGCAGGGACTACAACTTTAGGTTGAGCACAACAGGTTTAAGTCAATTCCCGTTTGTCTGTGGAGTCAGAATTGTAGTCCAGGATTAAAATGGACTGGCTATTCCATTTAATAAATCATCCTGCATTTTATTGTAATTAGCAGCCCTTTACCTTACACAGCTTTTTAATTTGCAAACCAGTGGTCCTCATTGAGGCCTACTGACAGGCCAAATGAGGCATGACTGCCAAGGACGAAGCATTTGTTTTGCCTGCCAGTCAGGTAGAGGCTCAACTGATCAAAAATAATCTATAACGCTTAGGCCACTAATACTAGTCTTGGCTTTCATAATAAATACAGTCAGACCTGGAATTCAGACAAACTAATTGCATTAAGGTAACATTTAATTAGTTCCTTGATAGGTTTATGTTTTTGTATTATTTTTTTGTCATATTAAAATTATTATTACTTGCCTGCAACAGTCCTTTTGGTTTAACAATTTCTATTTCATCAGTTGTACAACCTTAATGTAAGTGTGTATATGTGTTTACCTGTGTAAGTTTATGTGTACTTACAGCTCTAATTGTACTGTGAATACGAGTGGTTTTGTTTGTGCCTCATTTATCAGAAAGACTGCATTCTTAATGAAATGACAAACAAGTATTGTGTTTGCAAATATGTTTAGTAATATAGCTTTGAGAGGAATAACATCAAATAATGTTCTGGAGTGTCAGTATCACAGAACACAGAGCTAGGCCTATCAAATAGCTTTGCTAGCCTTTAGTCTTGTTCATACTATCACTATCACAGATCCTATTGGATGGTTTGGGTGTGTAAAACTTCCTCTCCCTTTAAATTGTAAAGTGTCAGAGATCACACGCTCATTTTCTGCTCTTTGTTATTTGGACATCAGCTTAATTTAGCTGTTCTACTTCTAACTACTCTGTGGTTCAAGCCTGTTTTGTGGAGGTGCAACATAGTTGTTCTTCTCTTGGTTGTTATGGAGATAAAGCTTGAGCAGGGCCTTTTCTGCTAGCTTTATCATACATCATGTCTGATAGTGCAGTAAACAACTTAAGTGACCTATTTATCTGTGCCAGCATTGCCGGTCCACAGACCTCAATTACTTTAGCTGTAGGTCTGCCTAAACTGTTTCAAAGCTGTTTGCTTTCAATTAATTCACTTATATCCAATTTACTTTAAGATCTCCACAACCTTCAGAAGTGTAAGGGTGTCTTGTTTTAACAGTAGTGAATCCTTTGTTGTAATAAAACGAATTACATCTGCCTGCCATAGATAAAAAAAGGATCTAAGAAGTAGGAATGCAATGACGTAGTATGCAAAATAAATGTTAGACTGAGAAACGCATTTATTTACAGCATATCTTTAAAATGGATATGTTGCACAGCTGGGAAGTAAAAAAAAAAAAAAGAAAGAAAACTGCCTCAGCTTCTTATCATAAACCTTCATGGCCAAAGCCAGATTTGTGTTAAAGAGCAGTATTACTGCAGTAATGTGTTCACAATTCTCTTTCCCTGAAAATGCTCTTCTTAAGGCTATTGATTGGAGCTGGGGTGGCTCAGTGGATTAGCAAAGACGTATGAAGCCATTCACCTTCACATCACTGCTCAAAGGTAAGGTTGGCACAGGCTGTAAGCCACTTTCATGTTCTGATAGATTCAGGCCACCACCAAAACCACAAAAATTGTGGTTGTTAACTGTAAAGTGTAGAATAGAAGAGCATCTGCAAGAAAGACAAATTATTTTTAGGCTAGTCCTGCAGCCAGACAGACCAGGTGAAAATCTGCAGGCCGATGGAGCCTGTTTAACACGGAGAGAACAAAATATTGACAGAACCTAGCAAAGCCTTAAGCAAAAGAGGCCAGATGAGACACAACAGAGCCAAGGCAATTGATCTATATATATCATTAAAATCGATCTCTTTGTGTGCCATGGCTAAGAAAACGTATCTGTGTGAAAGTGTTTAGATTGAACGTTTCTGAAAAACACAAGTTCAACCAATGTTTTATCTTTATTATAAGAAAGTTAACTGATGAATCTAGCTTTTCTTAATTCAATTTCTGTGTAACATAGCTTTAAAAAATATTTATTTTAAAAGGGATAGTTTGTTTTCTAATATATTGCAGTAAAAATAATAACCAGTCTTTCAAAAAATAAACATAGAGTCAATTTGGGAGTCTTTGCTATCTGAATCCAAGGGGTTCAACCTACAGTATACCCGCTAGGATAAACCCCAGATTGATTTTTATTGTAGCATTTTACAGCACTGGGGAATTACCTTGGATTTCTATATTTTAGGAATAATCCCTCTATTCCCGAATGATCTTAATGCTCAAATACATTCCAGCTGTGTGTATAAATTCAGCCAACTGAACCCTAAATCTAGGTTTCTAGCAAAGACATTGACTCTCACTAGCTGTGGGAATTACATTTGTTAACATCACATAATGACACATCATAATTTTCTCTCAGCTCTACACAGTAACCCACAGAAATAGCTTTGGCCAGCTGTTTGATGTTAGGCAGGGTTGAGCCTCTTATTGATCAAGGGTATCAAGGGAGAAACTGAGTAAATCCTGGGGATTTCAACATGAAGACAAATAGATTCTCAGGTTCTTAGAAGCACCCAATTCTCAAAAAGAGAACTGATTTAAAAATAAATCTGAGGACTATTTCTTCTTTTGTTTTTATCTCTTTGACAGAAGGTTTTCACTGGAAAAATCATGCTTGGTAACTCTACGTAACCAAACAAATGGTTAAACTCATGAAACATTTTTTTTTTTCCTCAGCTGTAATAAAGAGACATTGCTGGGACTTAACATGGTATAATCTACAACAAGCTTAGCCTCCTGGAGCAGCTCTCTGGCCTTCAAGCAATGATTAAAAGACAAAAAGCCACTGAATGACAATAGAATGGGGGGGTCATATTAAATACTAAGCGAGGTAAGACATAGATCAGTTTCTGACAAATTAATGAGAATGCAACTAAACATACAGTGCAATACAGTCATGCGTTCTTTAATTGCTGTACTTCAACGCTACCTAACAGAGTGCTCCTTTTAGGAAAAGAAAAATACATCTTGAGGGAAAAAGAACATTAAGAGGACAATATATAACTACTGAGTTGTGAGTGAATAACAGGCATTAATTATCATCACCAAAGTAAATGAGAGTTGATATCTTGTTTGAAACCAACAGTTCTGTAAGAATGCTAACTCAATATAAGAGAAATCTAACAAATAAATATGGTCGCCGAGAAGAGCTAAGAGACAGCAAATCTACACAAAGACGTCGCTGCAACCTGGGGACTGAAATGGGGTGGTAACATCAGAGAAAGGGGTGGTGACATCTAAAAAACTACAGAGGAAAAGGCAGACGCATCGTTTAGAAAGCGTCTGCTGGAAATTACGTTTTATGCCAGCGAAACCCATTTGCCAAGAAAATATTTAAAATAGACACAAAGGCATTTGTTTCTGTTTTATACTGCAGTGTTATTCAAACTCTTTGATTATTTCATTAAACGGGTTGCTGGCCATATTCGTTAGTTATACTGTAACGTTGAGTGAAAATCAAAGGAACCAGATGACCGCAGCCATTTTATTCAGCAAGGTCAGCACACAGCAACTCAGCCCACAGCAGCGTGCAAGCTGCATCTTAATACAAGCAAAGCCTAGCAAAATCATGCAACATTTAGATGTAGAATGTAGACATAACAAGAGACGTTATTGGACCCCACAAATCGAACAAGGCACAAAACACACTGTGGTCACGACTCAATCACGCTCCCCCTCCCCACAGGTGCACCCACTCACTAACTCACTCACATGCACAGGCATTCAGGACATAGACTCCCTCCGTCTCCTCTGCCCTGCCTGGACGAGCCCTGACGTTCTGCCTTGGAGCACTGTGCTCCCTCAGGCTCCGCTGCCCTGCCTGGACGAGCCCTGCCGTTCTGCCTTGGGGTGCCGCGCTCCCTCCAGCTCCGCTCCTCTTCTCCATCCAGCAAGGTGACCCGGTCCTGCTACCACTCTGGAGATGCTCCGTTCCTTTGCTGGCATCCACTCAAGCAGTAATGGCATGCTGGTTCCGGTTAGGTCTCCCCTGGTCCCCTTTCTTCGTACTCAGCGCTTTAGTCCTATCCCACTTCTGATCACCAATGTAACGTTGAGCGAACATCAAAGGAGCCAGAAGGCCGCAGCCAGATCTCATTCGCTAAACAGCACACTTTATTCAGCAAGGTCAGCACACAACAACACAGCCCACAGCAGCGTGCAAGCTGCGCCTTTATACAGCAAAGCCAGCGAAAACATGCAACATTTAGACATACAATGTAGACATAACAAGACACGTTATTGGGCCCCACAAATCGAATGAGGCACAAACACAACACGATTGGTCAACATTCACAAACACACTGTGGTCACGACTCAATCACACTCCCCCCCCCCCCCCCCCCCCCATCCCACAGGTGCACTCACTCACTCACATGCACAGGCATGCAGGACATAGACCAAACAGGGAACAGCGACACAAAACGATATAACACATAAAACATAGATAAAACAGAAATATTGCTGCACTGGTAATACTGTAAGTGTCACTGACATGTAAATATAGTGACATTCACCAGAAAAAAAGGAATTTAACTTCTAAACAGTGTGCCTGCCTTTTTCATGATGCGGCTGCAGGTTTTTAGATGTCACCACCTCTTTCAATGATGTCACCTCCCCATTTCAGTCACCTGGCTGCAGCGATGTCTCTGTGTAGATTTGCTAACACTTTGCACTTCTTGGTCACTGTAAATAAACCTTTTTGTCAGTTAGAGTCACGGTAGAGACTTCTGGACACTGGGACATCCTGTGAAACTTGTAGACGAGGACTTATTAAAAGGGGACCAAGTTGTGAATGACTAAATGTAATGGTACCAGCAGTACCTTCATGTAATTTTCTGTTGGTAAAAATCTAGTAAAAGCTCTTTACTGCAAGCTTGGCATGACACGTAACAAACTTGAAAGACTCTAAAAGGACACAATCTAGAAATGCAAACTACACATAAAGGACAGACAGTATAACCTTGAAATGTTAAATAGCTAAGGGAGTAACTTTATGGTGAATGGTAATCAGTTTCCAGGGTTTATTATGTTTGAGAAAAAAAAGACAGAGTTATGTGATTGGTGTCTAATGGAGACTAGGTCAAAGTAATAAATAAACATCTTTAGTGCAATTGGTTTTATATTTAGAATGACTTTTGAAGAGACAATATTTTACATATGGCTTATGACAGAGTTGCCTAACAGTGAGAGCATAGTAGTCTTGATAGAGCCTGGCTCAGGTGAAAGATGTTTCTGTGTAAAAATTGATCATTTTCATATTTTATATCTAAGGGGTTGCTTAGATCACCCCTGGATTTTATTACAACATTTTACTGCACTGGTGAATCTCCCTCCATAGATAGATGGTTGTTTCAATCCGAGAGGATTCCCTGGGGCTGTAATATGCTCTATTAACATACAGATGGGTCTAATCTTGGTGGGGCATGGTTTGATCAAACCAACCCCTAAGTCCTTTGCTACTTGCCTGAAGAAATGAGTTTGATCAATTTTAAATCACAAGACTTTTTTGTGTGCTCCATTGACTGGTCTTTATAGGGAGGTATGACTGTGCACAGTAGATGCACCATCTCAGCTGGGCTATCCTGAGTAAATTATAAAAAAGGTCTTAAAGAAATTGGGAGGCTATATTTTTTAACTGGACGCTCCAGGTGGATACATACAAATTATCTTCAATTGTTTTGTTGGGTTTTCACTAACTTTGTTCATTTTTGCTATTTTGGTTTCACATGAAGCAACAGGGTTAAAACAGGAACAAAGTGTTGCTAGTGCCAAAGAATCTTATTAAACAGGGATTCAATCTGTGAAATATCTTTCGGTAAGA
Organism: Acipenser ruthenus; assembly: GCF_902713425.1. NCBI lineage: Eukaryota > Metazoa > Chordata > Actinopteri > Acipenseriformes > Acipenseridae > Acipenser > Acipenser ruthenus. The sequence continues at coordinate 11,007,190 of NC_081202.1, forward strand.
TGGAGCTAGTTGAGCTAGTGTTTTGTTAATTTGTTTCTTCTGCTAAAGTAGTCATTTTTAAAATGTTTTAACTATAAATCTGTTTGGCTTCAACACATGTGTTGATTTTCTAATTTTCTGGATTTTCTTTTTTAATAAGAACATAGACATGAATAACTTTCTCAGAAAGTAAAAGCAACGCTATAAAAATACTGAATTCTCACCTGGCTCCAAAAATTTAATTTACTTGAACAGGTAAGACATTCTCCTTTACATCTTGTTTTTATAGTTTTTGGTGCCAGTTTACTTTCCTTTAATAATATTTATATTTTTGGCAGTGTGGAGTCCTTATTTTGCTTAAATCATGACAGTTTGCCAGGTATTTATTATTATTATTTATTATTTGTTTATTTAGCAGATGCCTTTATCCAAGGCGACTTACAGAGACTAGGGTGTGTGAACTATGTATCAGCTGCAAAGTCACAACTACATCTCACCTGAAAGACAGAGCACAAGGAGGTTAAGTGACTTTCTTAGAGTCACACAATGAGTCAGTAGCTGAGGTGGGATTTGAACCGGGGACCTCCTAGTTATCAATCCTTTTCTTTAACCACTGGACTACACAGCTGCACTATTATTTTCTCCATAAGGTAAAAGAACCTCAGTTTATTGAAAAAGTCCTCACAGTTTGACATTGCCAAGTCAAAACTGCTGCCTGAAGATTTTCTTTTTCCAGTCTGGGTTTCCATTTTCACTTCTATTACAATGGTGGCATCATGGACAAATCACTGCTTAATAAATCGGTCTGTCTTAGTGGTTCAGAATAGCCACATTATATTTTGTAAGTACAGAAAAAAATATAATATCCTGCCATTCCATGGGAAATGCCTTGTCTCCTTGAGAGATGACATGTTGCTATGGTGATAGTCCATGCATTTAAAACAGATATGGGCGAGAATGTTTGATGTACAATATGCAGTGCCACAGTTAACTGACCATGAAAACCATGCAGGCCTTCAAAGGTGGTGGAGATTTTGGGAATGGTTTAATGGGCAGTACAAGCTTGACTGTTTGAAAGGTAAAAAACATGTCTCTGGTTTCCTTAATCATGGCTTCTGTAATAACTATTTTTAAACTATTTTTTGTGTGTGTTCACTATGGAAATTTGTACATTTCTGGCCAGGAAATTACAAATTAATCACAGAAATAAGTACAAAAATAAACCCTAGAAATTATATAATTGATTTATATTATATTCCAAATAATACCATGACTACAAATAACACTCTATCCTATATTAAAATTAATTTTAGTAATACAATTAAACAAGACTTTTGATGATTCGCCTTTAGCTCAGTGCTAGTCACTTGTCCACACTACTTATATAATGCATGACCATCACATGTTAAACCCCGCCACTGTCATTCTCGTCATTCACAGTCACGTTTTCAACACATAATGATCGTGCAGTATTTAGGTTGTGTGAATAGAGTATTAGACCATTTTAATCCAAGCCTTTGTTCTAACCAGGACCTTATTAGTTGATCAACTACATCTGTGGCCAAAAGTTTTGCATCACTCTATATAATTAACTAACATAAAGTCAAATGAAACCTGCAGATAATGTTCTGTGCACATACTATATTGCATTACAGTATGTTAACGTAATTTTGTAGTTTTCCATATACTTAATGAAAAACTGACAACATTTGAAAAATGTGACATTTCGAAATCTAACATGAAATACTGCACTACTATTGTGGCTTCCGGTAGACTTTTGCAATATCATTTTATAATTTTGTGATTACATGATGTTAAATAAAATATCTAAATTATGTCCATATAGTTTATTTTTTATTTTTTATTGCATCTCAATCTTAAAATTCTAGGTGATACAAAACTTTTGGCCATAGCTGTACGCTCAATTAAACCATTAAAGTTTTAAAGTCTGTTTTGCCGTTATCTGGTGCATTTGACAAATCTCAAATGAAATGAGTTCCCATCTTGATAATCTTTAGTTGTCCTATGGAACCCTTGCATCAAATACAAAAACAGTAAGAGAGCTTTGTTTCAAAGAGATCATATACCGTACTGTACCTGATGCCACAAAAAAGAAAGAGGTGCAGAGAACATAACTTCAGAGTCCCCCTCAAGCGATGACAGACATTGTTTCGTGGGGCTGCACATTAACAGAACTGCGACGAGACAAGACTGACTTTGCATACCAAATCAAAGAAAGCAGCACACCTTTTTCAATTGTGAAGTACTCCACTCAAATCCCTTAAGTGACTGGAAACGTTGCACCTGTGACACGTATCTATGTCAGACTTTAAGAATCCTCTGATCTGAGTTATGTACATTCACACTGAGCAAAGCAGAATATAAAATGTATGGTTTGAATAGTACTGTATAATGAGGAGTCAAGTATGTGAAGGCACGTTCACTTTGCTCAGGGGAGAGCCCTGCTTGAGAACAGTTTGAGTCCGTAGCTTGTGTGACTGTATTTCCCGTAATTAGTATTTTAAATTTGTGAAAACATGCATACCCATGGAGATAGGACATACATCTTGAAACATTATCCTATGCCTTCATATTTACTTTAAATGGTCATGTTATTCGTTTGGACCATGCAAAATGTTACCAGATCTCAAATAACAGTCTCAGCTGTTGTGAATCTGTTGCAGGTAAGACTAGCTATTTAGGCCAGATTGCATAAAATAACTGCTCCTCTTTGTTTATGCCTTGAGTGTTTTGTAGCTGTTGCTAAGAGTAAGCAGTATTGTTCCATTGTAAATTCATATAAAAAATCCTTTACACATAATGTTTTTCAAAAGAATGACACCCCTTTGATTATTATCCTTTGTTTCTTCATTGCAGAAACTGCTCTTTACAGAATGTTATTCCTCTGAGTGATGGGTAAGAAGCTGGTCCTGTTGTAACTTTTGCGTGTATAACAGTATATTTAGGAAGATTAGAAATGATCAGAAATGATTGTTCCTTATCATTGTTAAAACAGCTTCAAACACTGGAGCTCTATCTTATGTTGTTCAGTTGGCTCAGAGTCAGTTATGCCCTCTCTATATCACTTACTTGACTGAACAAGCTGCTCGCATATTCTCTAGTGTATTTTGTTTCTGAATACAGTGAGGAGCCAATATCTTTTTATAGTTCCTATGAGTATTTTTAAAAGCTAAATATTCCATCAGTATCACTGCTGGGTAATATACAGTATCTATCCGATACCTTGCCATACAAGCTTTCTAACTGTTTACTTCAAGGATTACAAATGTCAGAAATAACGTAATTTGATGAGAACTATAAAACAATATAAGACACCGAGAATTCAAACTAGCAAACAGCATTAGCTGCTCAAATGAAAGAGATAGGCCATTACAGTCAACAAGGTGAAATGATCAAACGTCCTACACATTCTCTGTACATTCATCTTTGCATCCTTAAGAAAATGAATTCAGTTTCTGTTTTCTTTTGTACATAAATATTAATATGTTTTGAATAGATTATCCTTCATACAAAGTCAATATAAAAAACAATGTCATAAGCAGGAAGTCTATTTATTACACTGTAATAAAAATGTTTAATTAAAACATTTAAATAGGCTGTTGCTTACACATGTTGTGTATTTACAATGTAATTACTATGTGTAATTACAGTGCAATGACAGTGTGTAGGCAAAGTTGTACTTATACAAAAATAGTAGGAAATCATTAGCGTATATATAAATACTGTAGGTGGAATTTAAACAAGCATGTTGATTCACAATCATATGTATCTATTAGCTGATTAGCAAATGTAAGAAATGTGAGTGTATGATAGTGTTTTATTTAACAGAAATACAAAATAAAGCAATGAGAGCGAATAACATTAAAACCTCTCATTTGCAACTTTTTTTTAATATGTAAAATATACATTTGACCTTTTAAACTGATTGATTCAGTGTATTAAAAAATCAGTTTGTTAGACAGAAGAGAGAGCACTATCGACCGATGTAGAACAGATACCAGTATCAATGTGAAGACACACCAGATTGTTTAAAACACGGTTTTACTGTGTTAACAAATCTGTATCAAAAGAAAAACAATCCCTTTTACTTTGTAATCTGAGCAATGCTGATTCTAAGGTTTCCATGGCTACCGGATTTGGTCAGACCCATCTCTGTGGTTCTTCTCCATTCTTTCCATTATGTCAAAACTAATAAACACAAACTGGCTTTTTAAATCAAAACAGATGCTTATCTAGCAGGGAGTGAACCTTTTCAATGTGCCCAGACAATGATAATGACCTACCCAGCAAGAGTTTGTAAAGATTAAGGGTCTTCACTTGCTGGAGTAAGAATCTGGTCTTGGTTGTTTAGTGCAGCTTTCCCATCGGTGGCTTTATATACACAGCATTAATTGCCTTTACAGTGACAGTATTCACTTTCTAGTGGCTTGCGTGTTGATTTCCTGTCAGTTCCATCAATATAAAATAAGCCAATTAGCCTTTACTGTGGCCTTTCCCAAGATACAGCCTCCCTGAGGCACAAACATGACTATATGTGTTTTCACAATTCAATCATGACCAACAACAATATCCAATAAATGAATTAATCTTTCTTTTGGGACATTTAATTACCATTTGTTATAGTTATTCTGACATTTAGTGAGCTTCTTCGGCAAAGCAAATCCCAACCTAATCTCAGCTGAGTTAATGTCTGAGGAAAATTACTATGTACCGTAAATACTATAAGGGAAGTGAGTATCCCATAGTTAACACACACACACACACATATATATATACTATAGCTATGCAAGTCAAGGTGTGTGTATATATACATTTGAAAAAAGGTGAACAATCAGGCATGTTCCATAGACCATGCCTTCCATTCTCAGCAATTCCCAGCAATCCCCAGTTCAGCAGCAGACTATTATAGGACTCCCATTAGCCAAAACATTTGTTTACCTTGAAATAGGCGGCAGCAGCTTTGGCAGCAGGTTCATGGTGTGGTTCTTATGTAGGAGTCGGAGGCCATGAAGGAATTGTATAAGGCATCTAGTGTGAAAGCCATCTGGTTTATTTGGATAGAAACGATAGAGTGACTGGTGAAGGAACATTAGCTGTGAGTGAACAGGGAGTGGGAGGGTGATGTTTGCCAAGAAGACACAATAGCTGTCTAAGGCCATCTGTAGGAATTATAATAAAGCATTCTATTATCTGCACAGGCTCTCCTTTTAACAGGTTTTCAATGCTGGTGGTGGTTTAGTATAAATAATGACAGAGACCTAACACAATTATTGCAATATTTGGCTTTTTCAGAAGAGGTTTGTAAAAGACTAATCCCAACAGTACACTTTCTCTGGTTCGCTGCTTCTTCCAGTCATGTGTGGTTTGAACCTCTTGGTGATCATTACACGTTAGACCAGTGAATGAAACACCAAAAGATGGATGGGTACCCCTATCATGATCCCAGTGAAATCTCACCACAGGAGTTTTGGATCAGAAAATGTAACTAATCTGAAAATAAGCCATTGTTATTTATTCTATAGAACAGGCTGGCTGTCCATGCAAGGACCATGCATGTACATTGCACCTAAAATAAAATACAGTAGGGGGCTCCCGAGTGGCGCATCCAGTAAAAGCACTTGCGTAGAGTGCAGGATGCATCCTAAAGTCTGGACATCGTGAGTTCGAGTCCAGGCTATTCCTTTGCCGACCAAGGACGGGAGCTCCCAGGGGGCGGCGCTCAATTGGCCGAGCGTTGCCCGGGGGGAGGGAGGGTTAGGTCGGTCAGGGTGTCCTCGGCTCACCGCGCACCAGCGACACCTGTAGTCTGGCCGGGCGCCTGCGGGCTTGCCTGTAAGCTGCCCGAAAGCTGCGTTGTCCTCCGCCGCTGTAGCTCTTGGGTGGCTGCATGGTGAGTTCGCAGTGTGAAAAAAAGTGGTCGGCTGACGGCACACGCTTCGGAGGACAGTGTGTGTTCATCTTCGCCCTCCCGAGTCAGCGCAGGGGTGGTAGCGGTGAGCTGAGCATAATAAAATAATTGGCAATTCCAAAATTGGGAGAAAATAAATAAAAATAATTGGCAACTACTAAATTTATAATAAATAAATAAATAAATAAATAAATAAATAAAATACAGTATTCCTATATGACCAATGGCATACTAACACATAATAATTAGTATGTATTGCAAGTTAAATTTCCAAAATCACAAAAAAGTCTGTATGCAGTGCATTATATATACCTTATATAGGGTCATGGAGTATCGTGGTGATTCCACAATGAGGACGGACAAATAACCAACCAGTCCTTAAAGTGGCTGGGTTGTTTACGGACATCCTCATGGGTGAAACAAATGTAGTATTTTGTTTATAAAACAAGTGTATGGAAAATAATGAATTCCCTTATCTAAAGCTCTGCATCTGCTTAGCAAAGTAGCATCATTTCGAACAGAATATTTAATCATTTTATTTTATCATTGGATTTTAATGAATGCAAGGGAGATTTGAAATTCAGATCTGGTAAAAAAAAAAAAAAGAAAATTCACAACTTCATAGTTATTCACTACAGTGTTAAATAAAAAAATGTATTCATACAGCTCTTGAATAGCCCATTAAATCTAAACCCAGTGATTCAAATAGTAAAGGTTTTATTTTCCTCTTCATCAGATAGTCATTTGAAATAGATGCTTCCTTGGGACGAACCATTCCCCAAGGAGTCATTTGTTACAAACCACATACTAATAACATATGCACGCTCACCTCCTGTGTGTCTGTTAGAAATGAATCATTACACTTTATAATGTATCACTTTCAAAGAGTTATAGAATTTCAGAGGCGCGTGCACATGCATAGGAAAATCGCTGTCTGTGCCATCACCTACAGTACTTTTTATTGCATTACTTTTAAAATGTAAATGTATTGCGTACAAATGAATGCTGATAATGGTGCTATGGCAGAGTGAAAGGTCTGCCTGTAAATATTGTGGTGTTTTGTGTGTTTGGTGGTGGTTGGCAGGGATGGGGTTAATCCCTGTCCCTGCCAAAAACATGTAAGAATGTGGCTGTTCCTTAATAGAATAATTGGTGCTAATTGGGAGCAGCCACATCACATAAAAGGAAAGCCCAGGGCTCCATTTGGGGAGAGGTGTTGGTCTGTGTTGAGAGGACGGTCTGTGTTGGTCTGTGTTGAGAGGTGTTGGTCTGTGTTGGTCTGTGTTGGTCCTGTGTTGGTCCTGTGTTGGTCCTGTGTTGGTCTGTGTTGAGAAGAGTTGGTCTGTGTTGGTCCTGTGTTGAGAGGACTTGGTCTGTGTTGGTCTGTGTTGGTCTGTGTTGGTCCTGTGTTGGTCTGTGTTGAGAAGAGTTGGTCTGTATTGAGCGTGTGGAAGCAACAGCGTGGGAGAAGTACGAGTGGACAAGTACATCACAGTTAGAAGCAGTAAGGAGAGATTACATCTTTAATTCCTTTAATCAGAAAACACTGCAGCTAAAGACTAACAACTGCGTGTCTTTTTCTGATAACAAGCTGAAACTCAGAACAGCTGATTCAAATTCTCCGCGGTTCTGAGACATGGGGGAGGGGCGGAGCCAACAGCAAACAAACAAAAGCCAGCCAGTGTTCACAGCGACAGCGTGTGGAAGTGACAGCGTGGGAGAAGTACGAGTGGACAAGTACATCAAAGTCAGAAGCAGTTTGAAAGCAGGTTGACAGCTGCAGAAGCTAAACTGAACTTCCAAAAAAAAAAAAACATGGTCTTCAAGCCAGTCATCTGTGACAACTGCATGATGTGGGAAATCCGAGAAAACCCAACAGAGCTCAACCAAGTGTTTGTAAAATGCCGCATGATCCAGGGCTTGCTTCAACGAGTAAGTCTGTTAGAAATGGAGCTGGAGGAAATGAGACAGCAACAGGAGCTTGAGGAGCTGACACACCGACAATTCATGGAAGTCTGCACCCCTAGCAGACTGAAAGCCACCAGGGAGATGGAAGAGAGTCAAAACAGCTGGGTTCAGATAGGCAGAAGCAGGGAAAAAAGAAACTTTGTCAAACACAACCACCAGAAATCCAAACATCCAACAAATTTGAGCCACTTCAGCATTTAGATGACCAAAACCAACATCAAGAGAATGAAAGGAACAACATCCAGGACCCTATAAACAGTGCTGGCCAGGCAGCAAAAAGAAGGGAGGTCATGATTGTTGGGGACTCCATATTGAGAAACACAGCAAGTTCAGTTCACAGTTTGGACCCCCTTACTACAACAGTGTGCTGCTTTCCAGGAGCCTCTGTCACGCACATCACTGAGAACGTGGACAGGCTCCTAGAACGAACAGGAGATGACCCGGTAGTAGTCGTCCACATCGGTACAAACAACATTGGAAGAGACACGCCAAGATCCCTGCAAAACAAATTCAGAGAGCTAGGAAGGAAATTAAAAGACAAGACGAAAACTGTGGTATTTTCTGGGATACTGCCAGCACCTTGCAAAGGACCATATGGACAGCTGGAAATACAAAATCAAAATGCATGGCTGAAATCGTGGTGCACAGAAGGCTTCACCTTTCTTGAACATTGGAGCACATTCTACAACAAGGGCTATCTATATAGGTGGGACGGACTGCACTTAAACAGGCGGTCCAGAAGCATTTAAACTAGAAAGCAAGGGGGGAGAAAACAAAAAAACAGAAGGGAGACCACATCAAAACAAGGGCAGCAACTCAGGTAAGACAACTATTAAATGTATTTATCTTAATGCTAGAAGTCTCAGAAACAAAATGTTAGAACTTGAAGCTACTGCACTAACAAGTAACTACGATGTGATAGGTATTACAGAAACTTGGTTGTCTGAGAGTGATGGAGACGAATATAATATTAGTGGGTACACACTGTATAGAAAAGACAGGCAGGACAGAAGAGGCGGAGGGGTAGCGCTATACATAAGAAATAGTCTTGAAGCCCAGGTGTTAAATCTGGACAAAGAAAACAATGCCGAATCAATATGGGTCAGAATAATGGACAAAAATTCAAAGGGCATAATAATAGGAGGATGCTATAGACAGCCAAATTCAGACGCTGAGCAAAATAATCTGTTATACAATGACATTAAAAATGCGTGTAGCAAAGGAGAAGCCATACTAATGGGGGATTTCAACTTCCCCCGTATAAAATGGGAGAACCCGGTGGGGAGCACGACAGATGAAACTGAAATGGTGGAAATGACAAATGACTGCTTCCTAACGCAATTTGTCAAGGCACCGACTAGAGGGGAGGCATGCCTTGATTTAGTCTTTTCAAATAACGAAGACAGAATAACTAAAACAGAGGTCAGAGAGCCATTGGCAAACTCAGACCACAACATGGTCTCATTTGTATTTTTTAAAACCCCAAAAGTAATGACTGTTTTTTAATAATGTAGTACTAGAGGCGCAAAATAATTACATCCCAAAAGTAGACAAATCTAAATCTGTCTAATATATATATATACACACTTGTAAATTATGTGAATTCTTAATTTATGTTTTCCATAGCTGTAACTAATGGTGGTATATGCAATTATACTAAAAGAAACTTCAGAATTATATGACAGTCTTTCTCTATATCTTGAATACTGAAAACATTGTGAAGCAATCTTATTGTTTTGTTGTTATAAGGCAATAGTATTACTACATGCTTATTTTATGGCACAATGGTATTATGTGTTACAAGGAACTGTAATGCCCAGTTCAAATGTCGCCTCACCACGGCAGCCCACTTACCAATCAGGAGGACTGAAGATCAAAGGGAGACCTCCGTTCTCACTGTCATTCAATCACCTCTTTTCACCCTTCGTTTCTAAGGAACAGATGTCATCAGCTAAAGTCCCTTAGGCACTCAAATAGTTTTGTTTCTCAGTTTTGTAACATTAACTCGGCATTTATATTTTCTAAATATAGGAATAAATTGAAACAGCAGTAAATATATCCTCAAAGTAGGGATATAAGAGCATGGTTCCTAAAGTCTGAGAGGGAATACTCAGTCAGCAACTCATGCATTTGAAAGATGTATTTACTCTTAATACATTAGAGAACATTGCCTTTTGTATCCTTCTCTTATGTAAATATGCTTCCTCTCCTCATATCCTTTCTTTCTAACCCTCCCATTTCCTGTATGTCATCTATTATGCCCGATGCATTCTACTTCTTGAAGAGGTAGGCAAATGTTTGAACTTTACAGTTCCAAAACTTTCATGGCTCAAGGTATCCGGACTGGGGACTCCCCACCGAATGAATATAAATAACCCATTGCTTTGAAAAGATTGACTTGGTCATGGTCAATTGGGAGATATTTCTCACTGTGCTCCAGCCCCCACGGTACCACTGATCTGAATCATAAGAATATTTTTTTCGTAATCTTCTGAATACAGCATGAAGTAAGGCCAGATGATTATGTGAAGTGAGAAATTGTAATTATTTATACAGACGTCTGGCCATAGAACATCAGTGCTTAAGTATAAATAATCCTAAAATCTCTACTTCTCTGTTTACTCGACTGCTTTTCACTTACTGTACTTGTTATAAAAATAGTCCCTTGGCTCTATAGGCTCCTTATATGCTGACCGCGTCAGCTGGCCAGTGTGTATGTCTGTCCATCTGTCACACTATACTCGGTGAACACTGCCTTGATTTTGAACCAATTAACAGCAATTTCAGGTCAGATGCAAAGATTTAAACTGACGTGAAAAACTTAACCTTGCTCTTGGTTGTTCAAAATGTTCTATAGAAGGTAGATATGTGTGTTCTACAATTTCATATTTATATATTATATATTTATGTATAATAATAACTCATTACAAATGGTATGTGCTTACCTTTTCGCTTTTTAAAGTCTTTAGATGTGGTGTACATGCACGCTTAAGCAACACATTCTTTTTTTACTAATAAGCAAAGTTTTAGAAGTACCGATTGCTTCTCCACTTTATATCAATATTCCCATGTTGTCCATTTATGAATATAATGCATCTACATATTTATTTTATTTCTTAGCTGATGCCCTTATCCAGGGCGACTTACAATTGTTACAAGATATGACATTATTTTTTACGTACAATTACCCATTTATACAGTTGGTTTTTACTGGAGCAATCTAGAGAAAGTACCTTGCTCAAGGGTATAGCAGCAATGCCCCCCACCTGGGATTGAACCCACAACCCTCCGGTCAAGAGTCCAGAGCCCTAACCACTACTCCATACTGCTGCCCTATAAGGATCCCCATGTTTTTTAAACTGTTACATGGATAGAATCAGCATTCTGTAAAGTACAATTTCTACAATGACATGTTAAGTATTACTAACATTTTAATTATACATTTCATTTAAGTATTTAACTGACCCACATGTCTGTCTGTCCCACTGTACATGGTGAACATGAAAACTGCATTGATATTGCACCAGTCTTCACTAAACTCCTAGCCTGCCTCCTATATACGTTTCCGATTGCATTTCAGTTTAACCTTGCGCTTATGGCATTATGAGGACCTTTTGCCTACACTGTCTTATCTTGCAACAAATGACAAGATAGGAATAAATTTAAGGTACTGTACGTGTCATTTCAGTTAAAAAAAAAAAGCTTACCTTCCATCTGAAGTCATCTCCTCTGGGATCTCCTGGAAAAGCGCATTAATCAAGCAGATCTCAGGCTCGGACTTGCATCGAGACAGTAAATAATAGACAGGAAAAGACTCAAATCAACCTGACTGTGGACAAAAATGTATTGGCATTTTACTGTAATAGATGGGACTACTGAGATTAGAATTGTGGAATTCAGAATTTGACCCTTCATTTATCAGATGCAGAGCAACTGATATGTGAAGTAGCTGAGTAATTAGACCGCCGTGCCATCTGTTAAAACCTTTACAATTTCCCCAACTGGGTTTATTGAGAAGGTAGTCTATTCTACAACAGTATGGCTATTTATCCATAACTTTAAACACTTGATCATACATTCTAATGCTAAATTTTATTAGTATGGCTGTTAGGCACAATGCAGTAGCAGACTTGAGCAAGTTTGGTTTATGATAGCAAATGTAAATGACCCCTTTTTCATCTAAACGATGAAATGCATTATATTTATTTATTTAGCTAAAAGGAGAATTATCACTGTTTTAAACAAGGCTGTGGTAATATATTGTGATGAGAATGGGAATTACATAGAACGCTGATGGCTGCCCCCTGGACCATTATGCAAATGAGGGAGCTTGAGAGCTGGGAGTGTTATAGTGAGGGAATTACACAGGTCTGTCAGCAAGCAGGGGCTTAGTGCCATGGGAGGGGCTGTTTGTCACTGTTTGACGTTCGCTGACATGGGGGAATGCCCCTTTACAACCTGTGTTGAGGTTGTCCTAGGCGGCTCCTTGTCGTATGAGCAACCTTTAAATTATGCACCTCAAGTGCCTAAAAGGCTGACTCGTGACTCATAGTGTGTTATTGCACCATCCACAGGTAATAGTAAAGATGTGTGCTCTTGTTAAGAATCTTAAGACTATAAGAACCATTACAACCTATTATTAGAATTACACCCTGGATAATTGGAAACACTCACAAATAATATTTTTAAGCTAGCAACGTGATTAGCTATGATTCAGAACCATCTTCAGTCACCTTACTAAGTACAATTGTTATACCGACTGACTCATTATGACTGACTCAGATAATCTTTCATTTGAGGTGGGGGAGAGCACGAACATCTATTGAGCTCTGTGCACCTCCTACCACAAAAAACGACACAGATGACATCATAAACAGAACAGCGAATAATAAACTAAGAAGCTAGGACTGAGCAATAATATCAAGGTGCTTACAGGGGCACTTGTATTGAAATCAGGCTTCAGTCATAGCTTGCATGTGTCACGAGTGACTATAAAGTAGTTGGGGTTGTGCACATTACATTTGCTTTGTATTTATTATAATAGTATTTTGGTTTCATTTGCACTGGTTTTGTTTCACATTTTATTTAGTTTATTACCCAAAGGGAGGCACGTTGTTGCTTATTTTGTATTGCTGTGTTTAAGTTATTTATTGTTAAGTGTGTTTATTTGTAATACAGCAGAGGTGATTAGAGGGAGAAAATAGTGCCATATGTAAAATCATGGAAACTGCAATAAGGACCAAAATGGAGGAATATTTATATAGTAACAACATTATAGGATACAGCCAACATGGCTTTAGGAAGGTAGATCTTGTTTAACTAATATACTAGCTTTCTTTCAGGAGGTGACTACTAGAGTGGACAAAGAGTGTGCGTATGACATCATATTAGATTTTCAAAAGGCATTTGAGAAAGTACCGCACGAAAGACTATACCTAAAGATTAAATCAGTAGGAATAAATGGCAAAGTAGCAGCATGGATTCATAACTGGTTACAAGATAGAAAGCAGAGAGTTATAATTAGAGGCCAGGCATCAAACTGGAGTAACAAGTGGGGTACCACAGGGATCAGTATTGGGACCATTGCTATTCTTAATGTATATAAATGACTTGGACCAAGACATAATCAGTAAACTATGCAAATTTGCAGACTACACAAAACTGGGAGGGTAGCCAACTCCCAAACAGCAACTTTAATAATACAAAGAGATGTAGACAAGATTCAAGCTTCGTCTCACACATGGCAGATTACATTTTATGTGAATAAATATGAAGTATTGTACAAAAACATTAGAGGCAAGTACAAGATGAATAGTAACAAAATAGAGGATGCTATGAAGAAAAGGACTTGGGGGTAGTAGTGGATGAATCTAGCCAACAAGAGAAGTGGAGAAGCTATAAAAAAAGGCAAATAGAATGTTAGGTTATATAACCAAGACAGTTGAATGCAAATCTAGAGAAGCTATATTAAAATTATTCAATGCACTGGTACAACCACACCTAGAATATTGTGTCCAGTTGTGGTCCCCATATCATAAGAAAGACATTGAGGCATTGGAGAGAGTACAGAGGAGAGCAACACGATTAATTCCAGGATTAAAAGGCATATCATATGAAGAGAGATTGAAAGAGCTGAATCTGTAGAGCCTAGAAAGAAGGAGAACCAGAGGCCACTTAATAGAGGTATTTAAAATTGTCAAGGGGTTGAACAAAGTAACTGCTGAGAATTATTTTTCACAGGTTACAGAGAACAGAACCAGAGGCCACTGGTGGAAGCTGAAGAAGGGCATATTCAGAACCGAGTGGAGAAGGAGCTTTTTCACAGAAAGGGTGGTAAACCATTGGAACAGGCTGCTGGACAGTAGTTGAAGCAGACTATCGGATCCTTCAAGAGGATTCTTTTCCCCTACTAACCTGGTTAGCGTTTTTTTTTCTCCTCTCCTGAGTGCTAACGGACCACGCTCGCATCAAAGCAAGTGAGCATAGGTGGGCCGAATGGCCTTTTCTCGTGCTAGAATTTCTTCTGTTCTTATGTTCTTATGTCCTAAAGTTGAAACGTGTCAAGATGCTCCTTAAATATCTGAATAATGGAGTAAAGTCTGGAATGAAAAAACCTGTAAATGACATTGCAGCCCCATGAAAATGCAAACATTACTATGATTAGCTTTAGGTGGCTGCGCAGGATGGATGCTGTCTATCGGGAGCACCTGGGTGCTCATGTATTGTGTCCGGGTATGAGTTGCAAACATTCATGGGGCTGAATGGCACTCTTAAATTCCAATCCACTGGGTGTCAGCAGATGTTTAATTATAATGAGCATGGTAATCTCTGATGTAATCCAAAAATATATTTTTGTCCAAGTACTGTAAAACACAGTGGCCACACTTATAGCTCTTTCAGTCCAGTAATTACTTAGGATGATAAGAGGGAGAATGATTTTGTGGGATGAAGGGTGTGGGAAAACAAAGGCAGACACAAAGTTCAAATATGAAACGCCGGCACAGGCGCCCAGATTTATTAGTCCATGTTCAGTTGGCAGGTGCTTCTGTGACAGTTTGGTGGCACTCTACCAGCAATGGTATTGTGCCCCGTCTTCATAAATCACACACGCAGGTGTGTAACCAAAAAAACAATAAGTAAAAGGCGAAAAGAAAAAAGGAAAACAAAACACTTTACGGAAAAACTACAAGATAAATTGTGCAGGTTTTTAACCACGGCTCGTTGCTCCCTCTAGCAATGGAAGCCCGGAGAAACAGGCACTGCTCTATACCCTCTCTTACACACTGTGGGATGGCTCAGTCCCACTAAGCTAACTATCCAAGATAGTGACAAGTAAATAACCGGTGCGTGGCTTGCTTGCACCACCGGGTCTGTGTGTCTCACGCTGGAGTTGCCGCACTGTCTCCCTGACTCGCTGCTCCAGAGTTTCCAGTTTCGCTTCAAAGTATCAGGATTCTGCCGTGAAGTCATGCTCCACTATACTTCCTGTATGAGCCAGAAAGGATACAAAATAGTGCCTTTTTATTTAGCCATTCACCCCATATGGTCCCACCCCCCAGCCAATGACAGAGCGTCAGCCGATTCCTTCACAGCCTGACGGCCAGTCCAGATCCCGCCCCTCTCACAAACACCTACATACAAATGCGTAATTAAAGACCTGGTTGAATAATTAAGGACATGGTTGGAACACTATTCTGGACTGGAATTGAAGAGCCACAAGAGATGACCACTGGTATCAGATGACAAGAGTTTTACCTTCAAAGACCAGAGAACCACTGCTGTAGACTACTGTTAGTATACTATGTCAGTGCTTTTATTTGCAAAGGTAAGAGATCCTTTACAACTGTGAATTATTAGCCAATGGGATATCCCAACACACACAAAATATTGGGCAGTGTTTATTAAATCCCTACACAGTAACTACATTATTATGGATTTGGCGATTTACAGGTGATACGTGTATCTCTTCCTTTTGCAATAGTTAGTATTGTGTGCATTCTTAAAAGACAACAGGTGATAGAGGTAAAAAAAATCAAGTAGATCTATCTCAGAGACAAAAACAACATGTGGTAATCAATACATGCTCACATCACAACATTGAACTGAATCATTGTGCTTTTTTGCTTTGCTGTATGGGTAACAGTAAGTTTATTTTACATTTATTTTTCTATACTGCATGTGCCAAATGTATTCTCACACATTACACCAATACCGTACCAGTCTCCTTTTTTCTGTTGCAAACATAGCAACTTCATGCATAGCTTGAATGAGGAAACAAAATCATCCATTCTGTTTTGCTGATTCATTCCATGAGCAGAGAACAATGAAACATACACGCTTTATGGTGTTGATTCTCAATTTCTAAAACCACTTTTCACATTTAGTCCTGTATGAGACGCTGGCTAAATCTTATTGTCAGGATGTGAGTGGTGCAAGAATGATCCAATGTCCAAACAAAGGCTGTATTTACAGTGGTCCTGTTTTTATATTACAAAGGATCCCTTCTACCATCAATGATATTGGGGACTTGATACTGTGGGTATGAGGTCCCAAACAATAAACAATAAATACAGTGTCCAGACTGCAAGTGCTCTTGCTCCGTAGTGCTGTATCCAAGTGCAGTGAGGTGGCAGTGTAGGTGCTCCGGGTGGTTGTGCTGGCTTGGTAGCTTCAGCTCCCGTGGTCTCCGTCTGCCAAATACAAAACAAAACACAGAAGCAGCGCTCCGGCTTGTCAGTGTCAACGTAAGGGGCTCTACTCACGTAACTCCATCCCCCTTGTACTGCTAGACTCCTCCCTGTGATCAGTCTGGTGCCAGGCTCTATCCAATCGCTGCACGCAACACATCTGATCACAATAGAGTTGTTTAGCAGTCCTACAGCTATGCCCTTTCATCAAGATGTCCGACTTCCGGTTCCATCCTACCATCGAGCCAGCCCATCCCTGTGAAGGCGTATCACCAACCTTACTTAGCGCCCTTGCTGGTCGGGAGTTAGATTTGCAGCTCAGATTAATTCTCTCCCATTCACACTTATACAGAAGGTTTTATCAGTATTAGTGAGCCTATGTATTTTTGTTTTCCTACTGAACACAATATAACAACGACAGAGAATGGCATCACACAAATAGAATTCAACCATAGGGATAAGTAACGCATATGCTGGATGCGACCGCTGTTTTAGTCTGTGTCTCATGGAAAAAGTCTTTGTTTATTTAATTTACTGAACGGTTTCTGTGACTGATTGTACTTGACAGGAAGTAAGGGAGATTCAGTAATAATAATGTATACTTACCTATTATTATTAAACTAGATTGACATGTAATGTATTCCACCTTTCCATCTGCCCTGGAACTGATTTGAAAGTGAATTGAAATCAGTCACATTTGTTTTCATCAGCAGCAGAACAAGATTCAATCAATTTGAATGTGGCCTTAGTCAGCCCCAGTTAGTATTGTCGAATCTCTGTAATGCTTAACTGAAAGTGTAACCTAATAATCGACGTTTGTGTAAAATCGTGTTGAAGATTGTAGACTGATATTGGAACAAGTTAGAATTGAATTTATAGACTGGTTTCGTGGTGCAGATGGAAGCAAGGCATTAGTATTCTAAGGAGTGTTGTTAGATTGTTCAGTCATCGCTTTTGTTATAGACTGAAAACGGTTCAGCCTTCAGACACACAGATTATGACATCATCCAAATCCATCGACTGATCTGTGTCCTTGTATTTTACTGTATGTCATTGCTGTCTCTTTCCTTTATGGTGTCAAGAAGATGACAGTGTTTAAATAAATCATAAATGGATGCATTAATGTGTAGAACACAGTACAACAGTACATTTATTCGTGTTTGGTCTTGTAACCTGCTTCAGAGTAACCTGCTTAAGTAAACATAAGCAGCACATTCCTGTGAATGTCGAAAGTAGAAATTACATTTTAAATAACATGTTTATACAGATAATCATGAATAAACTAAAATAAAAGGGAGTAGCGTCTTGCTTTCATCTTGGCAAATTTGTCAATTTTTGCCTTGTCGGGTTGGACCAAAAGATCACTCAATCTCTCATCCCCAGTAGCTATATGAACCTTTTCATGCACGAAAATAACCTTTTTATTTTTAAATAGCAACATTTGCATATGCTGAAAATGTATTAGAAAAATAAATCCATTGAGTTTTATGTATAACATTGCCTAATCGTTTCTTTCGCATATTTAAGCAATGTACCACTTAAAAACAGTAATTCTAACAGTACATTTTAACCAGAATGTATCTAATACTGTAGTGTATATCACTTTGAATATCATTTTCTGCCGATAGAGTGTGAAAAAGACAACGTGAGTTATAGAGCAGCTGTGCATTCCAGTACCATTCTAAAACTAGTGCAGTTGTGCCTAAACACCTTTTTGGTGTTATATTCTGTGAGAACTGCAATACAGTATAGTACTATTGATAATTTAAACAATTTACTCTGATCAAGCAAAGGATGAGCTGTGTAATATAATATAATGCAATGTAATTCTGTTGTCGATATAATCTATGAATCAAGAATGAATGAATGGCGCCGACGCCTCGAGGCTTTGAACGCAAGCAATTACAACACATGGCCACTGGTTAGAGTAGAAAAGAATGATGTTAGAAAAACGTATTTTATTTGTTTGTGAAGACAACTTCAACCGTCTGGTTTGTGATTATATTATGTGTCCGGGGGGTAAAAAAGTGGAAGATAATGGAGCATATAGATTGTCTGGGGGGGGGGGGGGGGGGGGGGGTGGAGCAACTGTCCCCCCCCCCCCCCCCATAGCAAATGACACCCTTGAAGAAAATGATCTACAAATCCTACACTGCAGATATATAAATACACCAATGTGTATTTTATTCGATAAATTAAATTATTACATTAAAAATATACTAAAATAAGGATGACCTTCCCAGTTCCTGTGTATTGTCCTTTTCCATGGAGCTCATGAACCACCCTTTTGACCTCTCAGATGCCAGGAAACAAGAAACATGTGATTAACAATAGTGCTCTGTGATTGGCTAGATGTTTGGTTAAAAGAAAGGAAGGTACAGTATTATAATCTTCCTTTTATATATTCTGATTGCATGTCCCTTTTTGTATCTCATCTTATTAAGATGATAATTTTATTCCGACTTTTTTGTATATGTAAAATATTTTGACCGGACACCAAACTGCATTATTTAAAAAAATTAAATAAATCATGGCCCCTCATATTAAAATCATTCTCCCTCTTATCACTAAATACAATAAAATAAAAATGCAATGGAAAAAGGTGGTATGAAAACTAGTAATCTTAGGGTGTCAGTATTTAGACCCGTCACGGTTTAGATCATTAAAATAGACACCCTGGTGTAATGGAAATTGAATATAAAAATCTTTCTTTTCAGCTGAATGGATTCCTGTTGAAGCCCTTGAGAGTTTCTTTTCTTCCCAAGGATATATAAGCCTTTATTGTGTTTCAATGACCTAAGGATCACATGACAGAAAGCTATTCCGAAGCCAGCATGGCACCATTCCCTCTGAGACCAATACAATAAATGAAAAAAAATGTACTAAGAACATTAAAGACACAATAACTTGATTCATCTCAGAGCTAAATCTAGCCAACTGCACAGGGCATGCACAACCTGTTGTATATGCAATCAGCCCAGTTTGAGTTATATGTAACATACAATAGTTTTCATAATAAACACCCCTCTTGGTGTTCTTTGGATTGCGCCACTTGAGTGTTCTTTACTTTGGGTTATCATTGAATTACCTGCGTTTTATCATTGTAATCCCAGCGTGTGTCTACTTGTATACTTTTGGTCGTATTTGATTGTTTGTCTTTAGGAGCACAGCTGTGGTGTATATCATTGTGTATATCATTAATTATAAAGAATATTAACTGACGGGCTCAGGAATTTTTTTAGTCAGTGTGTAGTAATGATAAGAGAAGTGCATTATTTTTTTCATAAAATGATCTGGCCAGGGTGCTCCCTTGGAGACACTTTCTTTGAAATGCCTTGTCTACTTGCATTAAGCTCAGAATTACTCTCCCGAAAACAACTTTGCATGTTTCATCTAAACAGTTTTTGTCACTTGCTTTTCAGTCATTATGGTAAGAACTTAATTAAAGAACAGCTGTGGTCAAAAGTTTTGCATCACCTAGGATTTTAGGACTGAGTCATAATTAAAAAAAAAAACAAACAAAAAAAAAAACTTTATGAACATAATTTTGATCTTTTATTTAACATCATGTATTAAAAACCTACAAATTGATATTGCAAAAGTCTACCGGAAACCATAATAGTAGTACAGTATTTCATGTTAGATTTTGAAATGTCAAATTTTTCAATTTTGTCAAGTATATGGAAAACTACAAAACAGTATGTAATTCAATATGTTTAACGTAACATTATTCAGCAGGTTTCATTCAACTTTATGAAGCAAAATGTGTTAATTCTATAGGGTGATGCAAAACTTCCGGCCATAGCTGTATATGCTAACAAACTGTTTCTTCAAATCAAACACTGAAGACATTGCAAAAGTAGAAACATTTGTCATTTATGAAGTCTCTTTTTGGTATTTCTAAATTCAGCACTATTGAGTGTTTAAAAGTTACGAATGACCGCTTTTTCAATACATATGTATCGGGATTGTAGAGCATATACCTGTACATTGTACAGACTGACTATACACACAGAGGCAGGGATTTTTCATATTCTATCAGTGCTAACCCACTTGTTTTTATATTCCTTTTTTAGAGGAGCTTCAGGCTAGACTATGCTCTGCAGCGGTGTCCTTTTGGATTCTGCCATTGAGTCATGGCAACATTACTATTTTACTGGTTTATGTTTTTAATGCTTGAGAGGCGGCTTCTAATTGTTTTTGTTCCGACCTTTAAAAAAAACCCTTCAAGCCTGCAGGCCTGTCTGTTACTCTGCTCAGTGGTGTTAGCTGATGTCCTCCCATGAAAACATCGAACGATATCAAGATTAAAACCTGAGACCCCCAGGAAACGTTGCTGGCTTGTTATCCACTGAGTCACTGTGCTGCTTGCTGTTGTGGGTTTGCTGTAAACGCTATGGGCTAAAGGACCCTGAGGAATTCCACACAGTCAGAGTTAGGAAATAACAATGTATGACAGTATATCCGTGAAGTCAGACCAGTGCAGGTCATTTGGGCTCTTCAATTCATAACGATAGGTTGCGGATGCAACCCCAGTTCCCTGAAAGAGAAAATAACCATCAACGTATGGGATATTGCCGTCAGGCAGTAGGGATTGGCTGAGCTGTATAGCAAAGCTGCCGATAGGCCTCCGCGCGAGCTGCCGTGTAAGCCCGCCCCCCTGGGAGCTTACAATGCACCGCGCGTGGAGACTCACTTCCTCTTTTGCTTCAGGCCGTGAAGGCTTCCGAAGCGTCCTCGCAGCTTGATGGTTATTTTCTCTTTCAGGGAACCGGGGTTGCATCCGTAACCTATCGTTCCCTTTCAAGTCGAAAATAACCATCAACGTATGGGAACAGTGTACCCAAGCTGTCGCGAGGGAGGATTCTCGGCAGTAGGAGAGACTTAAGCCATAACGCAACTGCGTAGGCAACACATCTACACACATGCGGAGCTGCGCCTCAGTGTCTATGCTCACAATGACACCTGTCCTAAGGTGGAATAGTCACACCATATTGACAACCACTCTATATGTCCGCAACCTGAGGCGTCATAGAGTGTAACACAGATGCTCCAAATGACGGAGCAGAGGATTCCAGTACATTCAATCGGTAGAACCTCGTAAAAGTATGCGGTGTAACCCAACTGGCTGCAACGCAAATGTCAGACACCGGCACCCCTCTAAAGAGGGCCCAGGATGTTGCCATACCCCTAGTGGAATGTGCCTTCAACTGCCCTGGTGGCGGAAGGCCCATAGAATCATATGCTAACTTAATAGCATCCACTATCCAATGAGAAAGGCGTTGCTTAGACAACGGCTGACCCAAAGTCTTAGAACCCTGGCATATGAACAGCTGTTCTGTTTGCCTCACTGTCCTTGTGCGGTCAATATAACACCTCAATGCCCGCACAGGGCAGAGCATGTGTAACCGCTCTTCCTCTGGGGAAGAAAAAGGAGGAGGATGGAACGCCATCAACTCGACTGGTTGGTTCATATGAAACGGGGATATGACCTTGGGTAAAAAGGCCGGATTTGGACGCATGGAGACCTTAGAACTGTCTCCTGTGAAACAAGTACATGATGAATGCACCGAAAGTGCATGTAACTCGCCCACGCGTTTTGCTGATACCACTGATAGCAAAAACGCAGTCTTCATAGACACGAGCTTCATATCCACACTGTGGAGAGGCTCGAACGGTGCCTTGGTAAGGGCTTCTAAAACCACATCAAGGCTCCAGAACTGGAGCTGTGGGACAGTGTAAGGGTGGGTCAACAGCTGCCTGGGTTCCTCAGGGCTGCTTTGGCTGTGCTCGTCCGCGAGGGGCCTGGCCAGAGCCACGAGGATGCTGTCTGCCACCTCCTCTAGGACGCCACCCTGTGCGCTGCGGTCTCCCAATTGGGAATTGGCCACACGCTGCTGTACTCGGCGGGGAGGTCTTAGTACCCCCTGGGCGCGGCTGGTGCTGCGGTGGTGTCCTACGCCACTGATGCTCTTGTGGGCGCTTGGGCTTAACCAACTGCTGCGATGCTTCTCGAGCCTTAGCCGAGCGTTGCAGTATCTCCTCCACCGCTGGGCCAAAAAATCTAACAAGGAAGCTTTGTCAGGCTCCTGGACTCTCGCCTGCGAGAGCCAGAGCTGTCGCCTGGCCACTACCAGGGACGCAATACTCCTGCCCTGAGCCCGTACATTGAGCTGGGCTAGCTTAACCAAGAGCTGAGCAATTAGCCCCAACTCTGTTCGCAGAGACACCGAAGGGTACTCCAGGAGGTCTTTCACCAGCGCAGCTTGATAAACGGAGAGGAGGCTGGCCACATTGGACAGCCTAACCGCCTCTGTAGCCGCCGAATAGCCCTTCCTGAGGTGCACCTCAGTGATCCTGCACTGCTTGTTAGGGCACGCAGGATCCCTTGTCAGTCCGGAGAGCGTTGGTATCTTCACCAAGGCTGCGAACGCAGCGCCAACTGGTGGAAAAGACGCCAAACCCGCCTCGCTCGCTCCCTGCATAGTAAAGGCGGAAGCCTTACGCTAAGTTGCCGGGGCGGACGCCGGAGTCTCCCAAGTGGACTGCACCTCCTTAATAAAATTGGGGAAGGCCTGGAGCACCCTGGACTGCTGGGATTGCGCCGAAGGCGACTCAAAGAGAGACCGCCGAGGTTGGTCTACGGCAGGCCATTCGATCCCCAGATGGCGAGTTGCCCGCTCCACCAGTGACCATAAGGAGTCATCAACGTCCAGCACCTCCATCTCAGACTCTGAGTGGTGGGACGCCAACTCTGCCTCCACACTGTCCTCTCCAGGGAGAGGTTCCCCTTCTGATGCATCCCGAGAGATAGCATCCACGTCCCATGCGTCTTGTTGCGCAACTGGAACGGACAGGGGTTGTGGTAGGACCATCGGCTGGTTGGTAACCGGCCCGACCAGTTAATCCGCGGCCCGAACTGTAGCGAGGGACATGAGCAGCGATTGCTGCCCCATCATCATGTCCATAAACTGGGACATCTTGGACGTGAGCTCTGTGACACTCGACCTGTCACTGCCTCGCCTGTCCCGACGAGGAGAACGGGAACGTCCTCTCCGTCGAGGTGACCCAGAACGGGACTTTGAAGTCCGGCGGGAGCGTTCCTTGCGAGGGGAGGGACCTCGCGCTATAGGTGGACTGCAGGAGCGTTCCCTCGTGCGCCTAGTGTCCGGAGATCTTCGGCCAGCGGTGAGCTGGGAAGACGGACTCCTGGACAACTGCAGCTTCACTGGTGGGGACGCCAAGGAAGACGGCGGAGCGGATAGGGTGTGTGAAGACCCTGATGAAGGGGAATGATCCCCAACTGCTTTCCTCGCCCTGCGACGCAGAGTGCACGTTTGAAAACTCGCACACAACAGGCAGAACGTTCTGTCTGCTAAGGCCGACGCCGCATGCTCCGGCCCCAGGCAGGCCACGCAGTCCTCATGTGGGTTGTTCGCCAGCAATTTTGTCCCACAGGTGACACAGCGGTGAAACCCAGACATGGTACGGCACGTTGGTCGCCGAAGTGTACTGTGCCGATAAAGCGTTTGGCGCCGAGCGTCAAAAGCAGAACGTCAAGGTGCGTGCACCGAGCGCCGAACGTCGAAGCGCTGAGCACCAAACATCAAAGCGTTAAGGTGCGTGACCGAGCGCCAAGCGTCGAGGAGCGTGCACCGAGCACTGAAGCATCAAGCGTCAAAGTGCGCGCACTGAGGCACCGAGCACCGAGCACCGAGCGTCGAGGTGCGTGCACCGAAGTGCGTGCACTGAGCCCCAAGTGCCGAAGCACTAAGCACTAGGCGCTGAAGCGCTACACCAAAGCACCAAGGCGCTGACACCGAAAGCGCCGGAGCGCGTGTACTGAGCGTGAAACGCTATGCACCAGATGCTGCAACGTCAGCTGACCCGCAGAGCGGAGACGCTAGGTGCTAGTACAGTGTCTCAGTCTAAAAGACAGTGGTGTTGTGCTATACTTACCTGCTGTAAGGGGCAATAGGAAAGTGCACGTTGGTGGTCGTCTTCCTTATACACTATATGGGAAAAAAACATCTTTTTTTTAATTTATTGTTCAAAGGACTGCAGCAGCACTAGGTAACAAAGCTGTAATATGGGCGAAACCCTACAGCGACCACGCGATGAATATCCGTGGGTGGTGCTTATAGTAGCTGCAACAGCAGACTACACACTGGGTCTAGCAGCAGGCAAGACCGAGGCTGCAAGGAGTTGCGCGGCCTAAGCCAATGCGCAACGCGTCCTCTAAACTCTATTCTACACTAAAACAGGAAGAATAGACAATACAAAAAACACAAAATATGCAACAACAATATTAATATAATAATAATAAGAAGAAAGACGGGCGCGAAGACGCCAGGAGAACGCAATGCCGAAGCAAAGCGAGAGGAAAAATATATATATCACAAAATGAAAATATATATATATATATTTTTTATTTAATGCTCAACAGAGTGAACACTGAAATAAACTCGGAGAAGGGGCAGTAGCCAGCTTCTCAAGCTCAAGGCTGAGGAGTACAATCAGTGAATATAATTTCTCAGAGAGATAAAACTTACCAGCTCAATCCTACGAGGCTGAAGCAAAAGAGGAAGTGAGTCTCCACGCGCGGTGCATTGTAAGCTCCCAGGGGGGCGGGCTTACACGGCAGCTCGCGCGGAGGCCTATCGGCAGCTTTGCTATACAGCTCAGCCAATCCCTACTGCCTGACGGCAATATCCCATACGTTGATGGTTATTTTCGACTTGAAAGGGAAGCAGGTATAGCCTCTTGACTTTAAAAGGAATAGGGAAATACTGGAAAGAAAATGTATGGAATTCTAGAACAGTTTCAAAAGCAATACATGGTGTAAGGAAAGTAAATTATGTATTTATGTATTTCTCTGTGGGAAAGAGTGCACACAACAGGATTTAAGCAGAATATAACAAGTTTCCTTTATTGATCCAATAATCAAAAGTCTCAGTTTTACAGCTTAATCATTATCATTATACACAATAATGAGGCCGCTGCTTATTAACAGAAATTAAGCAGTGATATCAGTTGCCCATTTCTGGAAGAAGCATCAGACGTTGTGCTGGTGTGTGCTCAAGGAGCATCTCTATGCTTCTCGAATGCACCTCCAAGTCCCTGCTGTTTTATACAGTTTTTACACCCCTTTGCGTGCAAAGCTTAGTTTCTGGCTTATATCTCTGTGTCAGCAACATTTTGACCAGACAACTACTGCTTGCACCAGGTCAGGTGAGGTCAGTTTTATTGACACTTTCTCAGGCAATAAAACATTATTTCCCAGATAGCTGCCAGATAACAGCATACTTTGCACAGCTGCACTCAGACTCATAGTTTTGTACTTAGAATATTTTCCTTAACTCTTTACAATGGTAACCAAGCATACAAGAGCTGTACAATTCCAGTACAGTTATTGCTGTTGTTGTTAGCTGTCTGCATGTTTTGTTTGAATACAAATTTAAAGATCACAAAAAGTATGTATTTTATACCAAAGGCATGCCACTTACTGATCAAGATGTACTTTTTGTGCCCTGCAATCACTGCTTTTTATAATACCACTAATATGAGCTACCATTCTAGGTTATTTATAAACACTGTTATAATCTGAGCAAAGTGTTGTTTATTCATTCAAAAACAATGAAATGTAATTATTAACAACAAAGAATTGATTTAGTGGTATCATCCTCCTGGTCAGGTCTTGAAATAAATTGCAGTACTTTAAAATATGCACAACGCTGCATGGAAGGTCATTTGAGGTTAATGTTATCTTGTGAGAGATTACTAAATAGGTTAGTCAGTATACTCGGTTGTGGTAATCTTTAGAATCCTTCAAGCTATACTGTATTTATAAGATCATACTAGTTTACATATAGAATAATGTATGCACTGTAATGCATTACGAGAAATTAGAAAACGATTCCGAAGCATCAGGCAATCAGCTTCCAGCTATAACATCACCATGTTCACTTGTGACTCAAACTTAATATCAATCCCTGCAAGTACTGGCTTTTTCATTTTGACTTGCTTTATTTTTAATCATTGTTCATATCTATTGGACAGTAAATATTATTATTATTTATTTCTTAGCAGACGCCCTTATCCAGGGCGACTTACAATTGTTACAAGATATCACATTATACATTATTTCACATTATACAGATATCACATTATTTTTACATACAATTACCCATTTATACAGTTGGGTTTTTACTGGAGCAATCTAGGTAAAGTACCTTGCTCAAGGGTACAGCAGCAGTGTCCCCCACCTGGGATTGAACCCACGACCCTCCGGTCCAGAGCCCTAACCACTACACCTAAACAAAAACACAATTGGTCCAAATTTATTTTACTTTCCACCAAAACCAGCCAAGCAATACTTTGCATTGACGAAAGTAACCAATCCTGTACCTGCAACAGCCAATCACAGTCTGTCAACTCGGTTCAGTTATATTGCTCCATTCATATATCTGACACTGTTCAGGTAAACTATAAGCAGCTCTGACATGTAAAAATGGTAGTTGTTTAATAATGTTTTTCTTCTTCTAATTATGTGTGTGATCTTTTATGAATATTTTTTGGGACTATTTTACTAAAACTTTTCTCAGTGGAAAGGTTCCCATCGAATCATTACAAGTTCAAGGCAAATGTAGGTTTTAAAGTGCGCTGATCACATAATTGACACAAAGTGGTGCTGGTAGGTGTGTCCGCTAGGCCAGTCATTCATATTTAACAGCTGATGCAGAGAGGTAGGCAGAGGATTGTAAAAACTAATGCATCATTGAAGTTCATCCCAAACATGCTCAACTGGTTTGTGATCCAGGGAAAATGGTGGCCATTGGTGATGCCTGAGGTTTCTGTCATTTGTCCACAATTCTGGTACGGTGGATGAGTGCATTATCATCTTGAATACCACAAGAGTTTGTGCTAAGAATGCAAATACTGTACCAGGCTTGATCAAAATTGGAAGAGAAGTCTTCTCGAAATAGGCAAAAAGCGTGTCTGGCAGTGGACACACAAGCACTGTGCAGTTGCTGGCTCTTCATCGGTAACTCCAGGAATACTATAATAAGGATCAAGTCTTTTTGTTTAAAATAGCTTCTTTTATTGAATTAAAAAAAAAAAAAACAGTGTAATTTGATTAGTTTCTGGAAGAATCACCAGAGAGAACAGCGTGTTCACTGTAATCTGTAATGCTGACCCATGTCCTAGACCATCGCATGTTCCCTCCTGGGTTCAGAATCTAGCAATTATGTGGCTGTATAGGAAGTAAAAAGCACAGACTGCATCTGCCAAGCGTGATATTCTTAACTGTGGTGGAGCCAGATACACAGTGACTGAAAACATTGCACTTGACATACTGCCTTCTGCCAGCCAGACACTAAGAGATGAGGGTGTCTGTTTTTCATGTAATGACACTTAAAATGCAAGAGATAAATCCATTAAAGTACAGCATGTATCTTGTCTTGACCCAAATACCAGAACACTGTATTCTATATGACTTTATTTTGATGTGTGGATACGTTTAATTTTGTTATGCTCTTCCATAATATTTCGTAAATGGAGAATAAAAATATAACTTTATGTACAGAGAAACTCCCTGTGCATTGTTTTAATGTAGTTTCAGACACCTATCTATCACATTGTGAACTGCTGTGGGGTTTTTTTTTTTCAGTTTGAAAGCCGTTAACTCGTAATAGAGACTCAGAGTCAAAGACTGAACTATATTAGTGTTTGAGAGATAATGATTTTAGATTTTAGGGAAATATTTCTGATTCTATAAAATGGAGTCTTGACCCCCTGCTAAACCTTGTTTAAATGAGAAATATTACTAAATTCCAGTTCTTGACAAAGGACCCATGAGGAGGTTTCATATCTGCCAATTATATTGTAAATTGATGAAGATAATCCAGAAATAAATTTGAACATTTTCAAGCTAAAAATTCAACTTTTGGTTTTATGAAGTAAAATCAATACCCCAATGCCAGATACACATCCTCAAATAACCTATCCCAACCAATCATGTTCTTAATTCTAACCACACACAGCAAATCACAAAGCTCCACCATGTAGTTGCTGTATCAGTTCACCTGGGTTCATTGCTCATGATTTCAGTTTGTGATTTGGTTTAACTCTATCTATTGTATATTGTACCATCACTCTCTGATAATAAAGTCCTTTCCAATCTAAATACCTTAAAAAATAGCTACAATTCATAATTTGCTGTTCTTTATCCAAGAAGACAGAACTGTTTATTTTAATGATGACCTAAACTAGAGATGCCTTGACTCTGTGTGGTAGATGACAGTTTAATCTGGATACACACTCACTACATCTGTGCACAGTGGACATGACTCTTGTCGTCCTGAATGACTTTGTTCAGGAAGTCACCGGACACAGCTGTTGCTATTATGCAGTTCTTTTGTACTATTTTATTTCTAAAGTGCTTGCTGGTGTGATGAAATAAATGGTTTACTGATCAATTCATTATATGTCCAAATGATTCTTCACATTAAAATCCTTTTCAATTACATATTTTCTGTGTGGGTTGTCCATACCGGGAAGTATTTTAAAGGCTCGGTTAACAGTGTTACATTTAAAGCTTTATCATGTGTTCACCACCTGCTGCGCTACAGGAAGCAAACAGGTATTGCAATCTGCAATGGAAATAAAACAAATTACAAATATAACTTATATAACCTTAATTACTGTCTATTTTCCGCTGGGAAGTCATGTCGGAATACTCAATTTGCGGAGCTGGCAGAAGTGACTTTATAGATCACTAGCAAACAAACATCCAGAAAACTCTGTAAATATACAAATAATGTGTATACAGAAGTTAAATACCTGTTTCAACCATCAAGGTGTGGTATCTAACCTGTTGGATTAATATATAACGAGTAACAAGATGTGCTGACTGCATGTAATTGCACTGAAGCACATTATCTTTTGGAGAGGGGGACCCTTGTGGGATTATGTTCTGTTTTACCTTTAATTAAAAGTGAGAACTCTTCATTCTTTGATCCTAGGCACCTAACTATTGTAAAATATGTTTACAAAAGCTGTTGACCTTCTCTGATGAACACTGCCTTTAAAGGGTGACTTGTTTTCAGCAGTAGCAAAGTCACATTGCTCATAAGCATCTTTCATAATACATCACACTGCATTAAAAAGAGCCACCCATTATCAATAGAAGAGAACAGTTCCAGGTACATAATTCAATCCTCTGTTGAAATAGGCCAAGGCAGATATAGTACTTACAGTGCATATTGGCAACAAAAAATGATGTTCTCTTAAATAAGATTGATACCATTTTGCGCTGTAGTCTTTCTCATCAATCCAAAGTCCTCCTTATAGTCATACATGAATGTGACAGAAAGATAATGATTCTTGGTGGTAAATCTCCCTCCCAACCTGTGAGGGCGCTAAGTAACGAGAACAGAGTACCCTGGACTGCTTGGCCTGACTTCATTCCTAGGGTTAAAAGGAAGTCGGTCATTTAGAAAAGGGGCGGAGCTTCGGTACATTAACTTATCGACCCGGAAGGGAAATTATGTTGCAGCCGCGGATTGGTGGAGCAGCTGCAATCGTTTACCAAGGGGTCATGAATGATGGTATAAGTAGGGGTCTAAGCGATGTAATCTATTCCTTCGTTTTGGTTCATGAAAAAGAACCCTGAAAGACCTGTGTTTTGTGTATCCGTATCGTGAGTGTTTGTTTGTTTTGTCTAATTGTTACTTGTTATTATTAAGACAGCTAACACATTCCGGAGCTGTCGCCAGAGGCCAGCACAAACTTGGAACAGCACTGCACTTGTACCACAAATAACTGTATTGTCACCACGAGCACTAATTTACGCACTAATGGACTAATGGACTAGTGTATGTGTTTTGTGTTTTGTGTGGGTGTACAATAAACGGGACTATTATTATTATTACAAACTAAGTCATACACGCCGCTGTATTACTTACCATCATTATTGTTTACTGTTTGTTTTGCTAATGTCATGAACAGTCTAAACTTCCTCACAGAATTCCAAAAACTACTCGGCAATGGGAAGCATTTCACTAGCGTCAGGAAAGTGCATGTTACCCAGGTAATGGGAGTTTTAAGGTTACTACAGCTTTCCCTGGACTGGAGAAATATACACTATCAGTGGATAAAGAAATAGTACCACAAAGTGCGAATGTAATGGCAAAATGGGTCTAAATACTGCCTTAATACTGATTGTGCAGCACAAAGGGACGCCTTAAAACGACAAAATAATCACATACATTCTCCACTCCATGCACATCCATTCACTATATAGGTCTGAAATCAGTGTCATAACCAGAGCTGCAATGCTACCAAGGTCAAACTATGACTGCTTGGTATTTACTATTCAACCTCCAAATCTATGTTACACAGCAAACCAACAGAGAAAATTAAGGAGTCTTTTGTACTTTACCAGAATTTTTACATCAGCATCAGCATTGATGATGCAAAAAAAACAACCAAGGACACAACCTCAGTGTTCTCATAGCTAGTGACGGTCATGTCTGAAATGTGTTAATAGAAATCTATGTTTATTTTGTTCATTTTAAAACATGATATCTGGTAATACATTTAGTTAAAAAAATGCTTTCTGTTAGTGTTGCACTTGCTTGGTCGTTTCTCCTAGAGGGTGAAATTGTCCCCATCCCTTTAAATGACTGGCATGCTTACAGGACTGTAACATGCTTTGACACAGAAGACACTGCTGAGGTCAAATGACCCAGGAAGTGCAAGTGTAACCGATATCCTGAAAATAAGCCAAAAGTAGTACCGGATATCATGTTTTAAAATGAAAATACATGTTTGCAAAAAACTGCACATTAGAAGCCTACAGTATGATCTGCCCATTCTCCATTATAAATGGTAATCATAATAGTTTTGCAAGGCTATTGTGTTTTCCTTGCATATGCAACGAATTTATGTTGCTTTACCATGGTAAACCAATGAATGATCATGTTTATATGTGCTCTACCATGATTTCACTTACACTTTCTATGTTTTTGCCTTGGTACAGTATACTACAGTGAGCTTTTAGGATTCCATTTACCATGGATATTTGGAAGCAGATGGTTAATGTCCTTATTATCTTCGTCCTCTCCTGGGAGAGGCTGCTTTTTCAACCTGCTATAATAAATGTATTGATCTGCCAAACAGATGTAACATTTTACTGAAAAAACATTTGCTGCCAGTATTCTGTCAAATATTTTCATAATTGAATCTTTATGTACACATCTGTGGTCCTCAGTGGTTTGATTGGATGTTCATAAGCATCGTTATGCCTCCCAATTTAACAAGCTATGATTTCTATCAGCAAAGGCTGAATGAGACACAAGACTGTCAAGGACTTGCTCAGAGACTTGCTCAGAGAATCACTGCAGAGTGATTTGCCGAGTTAAAGAGACTTGGTGCTGGTCAAACATCAGAGTTATCTGAACTGATGCATTCTTGCTGTTGTTTGGAATCCCTTTGTGTCATTGTCTGTATCATGCACACTGATATTTATTGATGGGGACATTTCCTGAGGTTTCTTACATGTTTCCAGTGTCAGGGCTTGGATTGATTGTTGCCTCATGGTAAGGCTTCATAGGCTTTATTAGGAGAGCACAAGGTAATAAGAGATAAACAGAGCAAAGAGAGATGGTGCAGCTTTTCCCTGATTGGTCTCACCCACATTTCTTCCTCATTCACTTTCTATAACCTCCTACGCTATATCCTCCTATACAAAGGCCAGTGATGAACCTGAATAATACAAATGCAGATGCACATAAACTCAAACCTGCAATTTAAAGGCACAGAAGCCCTATTTGAAACACAAGTATTTTACTAATACACATATCCAATTGTCTGTACCACACTAGTAAGGGTTGGGCTTGAAATGAAGTCTGTAAGTTTGACATCACAGGGCAGCAGGAGGCTACCAGGTTCTAAATGTGTGACAGTAAGAGACTGATTTTGTAAGCCTGCAGTGCCTTTTAACAATGTAAAAAATAATAATAATAATAATAATAATAATAATAATAATAATAAAATAATATTAATGCAATCACCTGTAGGATGCTGTGCAAGAAGCTGTACATAAAAACAGCCAGCTCCCACCTCGCTTCCATCAGGCTCACTTTAATACACAGAAAACACAAATGATTAATCCCAAAGCTGTTTCCAAGAACGTCTTTACCATTATGTCACAGACCACTACGAGACTCAGCATCCAGTAGTGAAAGATGCATTGACTAATCCCAGTCATGCAGCAGTCAACAGGGACAAAATAGAGTGTCTATGTCAACTCGTGTTCTATTCTGAGGAAGGGAGCATTGCCAGCTGTTAGAGCTGTAAGAACTCAACAAAGAGATAGCACAAATAATGTGCATCTGACTGAACCCAATCTGTGAAAAAAAACAACAACATTGTTATCTAAAACAAGGGTTGAGGTTAAAACTAATCCTGAATTAAAAAATGCAGCATTTTGTTTAATTACTCTATTTGCCTCTTTGTAAGAATCTGTCTTGATTTTCTCTGGTTAATCCGGCACTGAATGGCCTTCCACATTCCACTCAAATCATGTGACAGGGGTCTTTCAACTGCAGGCCCCACCTGCAACGTAAAGAAATATCCCCGAGAAAGTATCCTGAGGACATCAGATAATTCGAGGGCATTTGCCATTTACTCCCACCTTTCACTTCCAGAACTCGTCAGCTCTACAAAATCAAGCCACCCTGTCCCTAACCCAACCCCAACCCTAACCTTAAGCAGCCCCTGCCCTAACACCTAACCTCAAACCCAATACCTAACCCTAAACCTAACCATTAAGAATCATCTGATGCCCTCAGGACACTTTCTAGGGGATATTCCTGTGGGCTGCAGTCCCACCTCCTCTCTCTCTCTATGTATACGTTGGTGGGGCTAGCAGAGTTGAAAGGTAACATTATCAAATGTTTTGAATGTAATGAGCAAGGTGGTTCAATTTTGACACTAAGGATTATCTAGACAAGCTCAAAGCCAGGTAAAGGCAGGTATAGAGAAAACATATAATAATTCAAAATTTAAGTCATAGAACCCAGAATCAATAATTATAAACCATCATAAAGTAGATATGTAAAAAGCTATTCATATAAAATGATATGTTACTTTCTCTTTATCACCTCAGTCAGTTAATTTGGTTGTTGCAATGTTGAACCCCAGGATGGATTATTTAATAAAAAAGACACACCTTGTCGTGGCCTATGGCTTAAATCCCCATTGCAGTCTCCTATTGTAAAAATTGTAAAACAATATAAACATTAAAATATAGCTTACAATTATTTATTTTTGGTTTATGGGTTCAGAACATTATTTTGTGTAAAAGGGTCACACACATATGTTCTAAAAAGGGTATTCAATGGTTGATTTCGATAAGTTTCCTAAATGCAGAGTCATGCAGCCCTTAATAAATAGTGACCCTGAGATTGCATGACAGGTTGGAAACTAAGTGAGCAGATAATAATATATGTTGTACTGCCACCTTCTGGCACAACAGTACACATGTAAATTTAGAGTGATTCTTTTAATCCATTGCAAAGTGTGTACACTGTAAATCATCGAATATTAAAGTGTTTAATTTCATAACATTGCCCTGGAGTAAAAGATTCTAGTATATCAGGGGTAAAAGAATTATAATTGGATATCAAAGAGACACGTAGTCCAAATAGGTGATAGGTATATAAAAACTTTATTATTATTATTATTACTTGTTTATTTAGCAGACGCCTTTATCCAAGGCGACTTACAGAGACTAGGGTGTGTGAACTATGCATCAGCTGCAGAGTCACTTACATCTACGTCTCACCCGAAAGACAGAGCACAAGGAGGTTAACTGACTTGCTCAGGGTCACACAATGAGTCAGTGGCTGAGGTGGGGACGTAAGGGACTTTAAGTGTTTCTAATTATACTGCAATGATACTGTAGAAAGTTACAATGCAACAACATTTAGTTACATATATGAAACATAAATACAGGCATTTGTTAATGTCTTTTGTAATTACCATGTATTTACACATGGTTGTACATTTATAATGTAATTACTACGCAACTATATATTGCAATTACTCCAATTAAAATGTGGAGACATTTAATAAGAAGTGTTACCAACCTAATAAAGATGTAAATAAAAACAATGTGTATTAATACAGCACTTGCATTAATGTACATTTTAGCAACTGAATGCATCACTG
Organism: Acipenser ruthenus; assembly: GCF_902713425.1. NCBI lineage: Eukaryota > Metazoa > Chordata > Actinopteri > Acipenseriformes > Acipenseridae > Acipenser > Acipenser ruthenus. The sequence continues at coordinate 11,041,990 of NC_081202.1, forward strand.
TTTGAGAAATAACAATGATTTAGTGGCCGTGCTTCAGATGGGTGAGATCAGTAGGGTGCCTTTGGGATTGTCTACCATTGGAGAATTTCCAGCCAGACACCATTTGTCACCTAAATTAATATTTTGATAATAAAACAAAATGGATTGCTACTTCCTCCCAAATGTTGGCTGCTGTGGCTGGGCGAAAGCCCTACATGTAAATAGAGTGTGTGGGTGTTGGGAATATAGGGTTGGCAGGGAGGAGGTTCAAATCCTCCCTGCCATAATACATGTGAGAATGTGGCTGGAGCCTTCATTGAATGATTGATGGTTAATTAGGCTGCAGCCACATGGGATATAAGGAAGTGAAAATGCTTTGTTTGGGAGCTGGTGTTCAAGAGGAGTGCTAGGGAGTGTTTAGGAGCTGTGTGTTTATAAGTGGTCAGTGAAGGTGAATGCACAGCGATTTGTTTTGTTTAACCTTTTCTTTTGGCCCTTGTGCCTGTTTATTTTGGCCCTTGTGCCTGTTTATTTGTTTGTGTATTTTCTGTTTGTTAATAAACATGCACCCCAGCGCTTTCAGCTGCAGTTTTCTGGTCTCGGAGTCTCATTCCTGATGCTCTCCTGTTACAGCTCCCCTCTGGGAAAATACTGAAGTTGTTATTGTAGATAAAGGAGGATGCTGAGGGAAAACAACCACAAAAAAAGACATTCAGTGGTGAATTAAATCCACTGGAAGCTGGATCTTGGTCTGGGTTGCAGTCATTTGAATGTCTGATTGTTGATGTATGAAACCAAACAGCATTAATCTTGGGGAGAATTAATATGTCTAGAACTGATCATCCAAGATAGAAACGCTGTTGTTATCATGATTTATGACACATTAGTAGAGAAGCATTCTTCTAACCATCATTATTGCACATTATAATTCATAGTCAATGTAATAAGGACTGTACTTATTACTGTTGCAAAGCCAAGGAAGCAAAATGTATGCTTTTTTGCAAGAATGTTCCAGATACTGCTCAATCAAAGAGATCCTATTGGATGCCTTAAACATTTTAAAGCTTAGATTTAAAGAACAGAATTCACCACATTTCCTCTCTTTACAAATGCTCGTAATGGAAAACAGCTAGTAAAAAAGTAAGCTGGAGTTGTGAATGTAATAAAATATGACTGCAACTAGGATCCTGTCTGATTTTCGGTACATAATCACAGGTATTTGACGGTTATGTATATTAACTGCAGACATATCCTTTAGTCTCAGGACTGTAGCAGACAGTTTTTATGTGCTTCTCATTTGTGGGTGATGAGTCATTTCTTTTCTTTTACTTTATAGTTAATACTATTTCTTTCTTGCTTTCCTCAACCTGCAAATCACCCTTATCCATAAGTCTTGTGATGATGCTGCCTTCTCTTCATACCCTGAATTAATATTTAATGAACAACTCTGCATAACTTATGACTTATGACTGACCCTTCTAGGTTCATGTCCTACAAACTTAAGATACTGTCATCCTCATTGTGTAATACATTTGTCCAAGCTGCTCAGGCTTTTGTTGTGTCAGGTAAATGGCTCTAATGTCTCTCAATGTAAAAAACATGCAGTGGTACAAGCCAGCAACAGAATGAGAGTCCCCTTCCCTTTCTCATTTTAACTACTGGCCTGTTCATGGTGTAGTCTGAAATCTGAAGGTACCGGAACCCAATAAAAATATAGATGTTCTTAAACACAAAATAATTATATATATTCACATTTTATTTGTATACTGAACTTCTAGAAACATATATAATAGGTAATGCATTTATTCTACAAGTATTTTCACAAAGTGTCTTTCTCCATCTTGTCAGAATACTACAGTACACTTTATCCATGTGTCTGTGTGTCATTGGCTTCGTTTGAGTTTGGGTCCACAGCTGTTGTTGTCTTCATCAGCATTTTCAGCCTTCTTAAAGAAGTAGTTTATAATAGAAAAAGTTCCAAACTGTCTTTTCATTGCATCAAGAGGAATCAGACAGTTGAGTGGGAGATGTGAATCATTTGACTTAGCTTGCCTATAATGCAAGTTCTGATTCGACCACACCAGAGCTGCCTTTAGAAAATAGTGCCGGAATGGCGTTCTGAAACAGCATTCCGGAACGTTTCCGCCGCGTTCCGCCGCTTTCCGATCCAACTACACCACTGGACCGTGTTACAGTATCATAGGTGTAGATTTCATATATCATTATTTTACAGAATGTAAAGACACTTCAAGAGTACCACAGGTAGACATTTCTATAATCTATGTTGTTCTGAGTGTGCAGTAAGCACAGAATAGTTGAATGTCAGTTAAATTAATATTTTGGTAGCACTTTAAAACAAGTGTCTCTCACTGCACTATAATTCTACTAGAATAGCTCTGTAATTAATTTTGCATATGATTATGCTGTTAAAATACAACAATGTGATTCATTATAAAATTTAAAAAGTTGGCAGTGGCTTGCATCTTTTTTATAAAATGGCTCGGATAAATTAAGCACTGGGATTGGCTGAACAAGAGCACATGACTTTGGAGAAAAAATGGTCTTACTACACAGCTGTGACATTATAGACCAACTCACTAACTGATCTATTAATATCACTATGCCTTAATAATAATAATTAATAATTAAACATTCCACCCAATCAATCTGGACCTTTTGGACGATTATAATTTGAAAACTTGAGCAGAACAAAATGTCTCCCAATCTCCTCAGAAAAAAAAGTCTGTAAATAGACACCTTGATATTTCTAACCAAAGACTAGATGAAATTGAGGGAAACAAAACTGAAAAGAACACTAGAATAGCAACTTCATGGGCAATGAATGCTTTTAATGACTTGTTGAAACAAAAAAAAACAACAACATTTGCCTTGACTTTAAAACAGTGCAGAGAGTCACAATTGAATACTGTCCAAAGGCATTTTTATGCCTCAGTTAGAAATGCTGAAGGAAATGAATACAGCACCTTGAGTTTTACTATGTGAATAGTATTTCTGTGGGTAGAAATGTCAACATAATATCTGAAACTGAGTTTAAATCCTCGCTAAGTATTACAGAAAATCTGGCCTTTTGGACCACTGGTTTTAAGAATCATAGGTGCACGCTTATAAATTGGGCCCAGGCGATTAGTTTACTGAAACTGTACTGTGTCCTATTATCACAGGATAACAGGAATTATACCAATGAATGTGAATGGAAGAGAGATCCCACATGTCATGTAATACAGCACAAGGCTTAAAACATGTTTTTGTGATGTAAAACAATTACCCCTGAACCAAGGTTTTATGTAAAGTGAATGGGAAAAAACTCCAACATCAACTGAAATTATAAATTAAAAGATTACAAGTGCATAGAAATGTACATTGGCTGATTGATGATTGTTCAACTACAGTATGTTTGGACAGTGTGCAGAATCTTGATTAACATTATCTATGAACAGAATGATCAATGATAGCGGCATGGCTCAGTCAAAAACACAAATCCTTGACGATGAATGTGCTGTTAGATAAAAATCCATTCATAATATGTAAAATACAGCAGTTCGCTGTCCGTGTGTGCATGGTCAATTTATCTTAACAACTTTATTAGATTTCTTTTCCCAGCAGCTTGTAATGGTTTTTTGCGACTGAGTTCGTAAAGTGGTGGAGAAACCAAAGGCAAACTGATATAAATGTCTCTGAAGTATACCCCTATACATAATACAATTAGGATGTTCACCAAATTCAATTCAAGTTGATTAAAACGAAGGGCATTGGGAGGCATGATTTGAAAGTGAATGCCTTTAAACAAAGATAATGTGAATGACAATCATTGGGCCTTTAACAGATCAGGCACAGAACTAATGATATATACCGCAGTATTTTTCATTTTGTTGACATACTAAAATTCAATATGAAATAAAGAGATTATCCAAACGTATTCTTCCCACTATTTTATAATGTTACTCTCATTTAGTGACTACCAGCCAGAACACAATCTCTGAACGAATGTCAGGAGAGTTTTTGCATGCTAATCGTTCCACCCTGATTGTAAGACATGTCTCATGTCAACCAGATGTACTATACTATGGCTGGTATTAAAAACGAGAGCTTTTCATCTATCCATTTTCAAGAAGTACCATATAATAAAAACATAATTGCAATTATGTTATGGTACAACATTAAAACTGCACAAACACTTCAATTAGCTTAATCAAATGTTCTGTTTGTTTGGTTGAATCTGATTGAAATGAATGGCTATTATGTGAACCAGCAACACTGTTGCAGGAGAGAACATTTATCTGGATATGCTAATGATGCTTGCATGATAAATCCTCCTTCTCATGTTGAACACTCCCAAGAGAAATGTAAAACATTGTTTTGTTTATTTCCCTAGTTGATTTGTGGCTCAGGATGTGTGAATAAAAATATCCAAACAATCTGGACTTTGTAGAACAATATATCACAAGAATATGATACAGGATACAGCAAAGATAAGAAGAACTGCATACCTGTAAGATAAGAAGTGCTGGATTTCTGTAAGATAAGAAGTACTGAATTTCTGTAAACAGTATTGTATTTATTAATGGTAATAAGCAAGTCAAGAAATGACCATTGTGAGATATGCCAGTTAAAGTAGATTCACTACTTTCTAGATCAACCATCAGATTATTATGTGTTATCATTCTTTTACCTTCTTTCCTCCATAATATTTTTTTCTCATTAATCTTGAGTGTCACAGCTTTCTTAAACTCATTAAAAATGAAAAAATATCTCTAAATCTTACATTAAAAGCACTAGATGCTAATAAAAGTCAAGGCCAAAAAGTCAAGATTGACTGGAAATACTGTAGATAGTAAAGGGTCCAGAGTGCAGATAGGAATGGGGGAGTATCCAGAGTGCAGATAGGAATGGGGGAGGAGCCAGAGTGCAGATAGGAATGGGGGAGGAGCCAGAGTGCAGATAGGAATGGGGGAGGAGCCAGAGTGCAGATAGGAATGGGGGAGGAGCCAGAGTGCAGATAGGAATGGGGGAGGAGCCAGAGTGCAGATAGGAATGGGGGAGGAGCCAGAGTGCAAATAGGAATGGGGGAGGATCCGGTGTAGAGATAGGAAGTTAATCAACACCAATGTTTACAGCTGTTTTTGTCCACTAATTTGGCACAGAATACAGGCTGAGGTGCCCACCGACACACTATTTTTGCATGTTGTGTATGGGGGGTGTCTAGGTTCCATAAAAAAAATAAAACATTCCATATCCCTGCTTGAAAGTTGGTTTATGGCTCCATCCATTCCAGTTATGTGAGAATTGGCCATTCAATGCAATCAATCTTTATCAATCAATCTTTATTTTGTATAGCGCCTTTCATAGTGGACCACCATCACAAAGCGCAAGATGCAGTAACAAGAAGAAAATCCATTATACTTTAAATACAGAGAAATGCATAATACATGCTATACAGTAAAAAAATAAATAAATAAATAAATAAAATAAAATAATAATAATAATAATAATAATAATAATAATAATAATAATAATAATAATAATAATAATAATAATTTAAAATAAAATTATCAATTTGGCTAATTAGTACAACTGTCTGACATGGAATGCTTTAGGAATAGCTGTAGGTGGTGCTAGAACTGACATAGGTACTAATATATGTTCGGATAAAATTACCATTTGCTCAAAGTAAGACAGAGCTCTGAAGCTACACAGTAGATAAACTAGTTTAAGTTTATCTTTGTCTGTCTGTATATGTTCTAATGGAAGCAGTCTCCCATTTAAAAAAGCCTTCAGACTACAACCTGTTATATGTATTTTGTGTTAACCAACAACAAAAGTGTACAAAAGCTCAGAACATACGTGATCTGCTTTTTTGGTGATCGCTACATTTTTCAGTTGTCTTTTTTCAATTTGAAAAGCCTTTTGTACTTAACGCTTCCTGTGCACCTACTGCCACCCTTAATAGAGTCTAGTGTACCCCTGCTGTACCCCTGTCTTCTGACTCACTCCCTTGCTCAGAGGCTGGGCATTTTGCCCAAAACACTTACAGCCAACAAGTTTCTGTTACCGTTTCCTAATTGTTAACGAATGTGTGTCTTCATCAGAATGGCTTAAATGTTTTTTTTATGAAATTGTTTTAAGGTTTTGTCATTTTAGGCCTTTTTTCAGGCTCCTTTTTCAATACCTTTTCAATGGGCTGCCTTAGGTGTAACAAAGTGTACACAAGATTTCGGGACTACATATCCCCCTTCATCAGGTGAAAATCACTGCAAGAAACAAAGTTATTTACATACAGTATGTTTCCATTAGAATTTGTTTGTAAAATGTATATAAACAGTTTATCAGATTATACTTCAAAGACAAACCAGAGGTCTACAGGAGGATAGGAGATTATGTTAAAAGGCAAAGCAATTTATCAGTTAAGCAGTTATTGTGTTCAACATGTAGAATATATTGTGATATTCAGAGACACAACAGACACGATCAGTGCATAGGGAGTCTACAATTTGAATGAGGATCCAAAAAACAGGCTTTTTCTCCTACGCATTTATCTCAGACACAGTCGTTTGTAAAATATTTTGAATGCAGATGATCAAGAAATCTAAATATTCTGGCTGAAATCATTTTCCATTTCTAATATTTTTGTTTGCTAAATTCCTATGAATGTTTGTTTCTCATATACTGCCACCTGATGACTGAATATTGTGACAACGATCCTAAAGGGACATTTTCTGCACACTGATAATCATTACCATTGAGTCAGCAGTTTTAGACTAATACTATAATGCCAAATGCAATGTATTGTATTTGTAGATCTGCTGTGCATAATGGAAGTAGGCATCTTACCATATTGTAATTATACTAAACACTTTAATGAAATATTAATGAATCATTTATGACGATTTCATCCTAAGAACAAGGATAATCTAAATAAGATATTCAGACAGCTCATTCAAACATCAGGATGAAACGAATTTATAAAAATGAGCTGCAGGCTCACTATTGTCACAGTATAACCAAGGGTTGTTTTTGCTAAGAGGCAACACTTGTCCCTATCACAATGCAAAAATAATAATAAAATGTTGTAAAATATTTAAGATAAGCTTTCTATCAATTGACATTTTAGATTATTACAGTACAGTAAAGTAACAAGATCTTTTATACAGAATGCACTTTATAGATGTTACTAGCCTACACAAATAAAGACTACACACAGATCATGCTTTTAAATAAACAAAGCATTAGGCTTCGATGGTGCATATTTCCCCTGCACAACTAGTTTGATATAAACAAGGTCATTATCAGTTTATTTGCACAAGCCTGTTCACGAACACCCTGCTTGACAACACATCCACAGTCAGCATATAATAAAGTGATTAACATGACACTTTTGTTTGATAAAGTGTTAACAAAGGAGTAAACAGAGGCAGATGTGAGGCTTGTGTGCTGTTAGTATTCGCAGACTGTTCTGACATATGTAAATACAGTCAGTGATTACCATGCCCACAGTCTTTGTTGTTCTGCAGCCTCACCCTACCAACTCCCTGATGAGAAAGACCCGTTTTGCAAAATGTATCATTAATTATGAACACAGGGTTGATAAAATGGTGCTACTTTCTGTGAACGCTCATTTCAAACAGAAAACATTATAGAGATTCAGTGATGTGGGGCTACACATTGATTTGTTCTTAACTCTCTTGTAAAATGGCTCTGGGAAGTACATTTCATTGAAGTTGTAATATGCCCATTTTCTTTAATATATTTCCACTTTTGAAAAGTTATAACCACATGTTCTATGGAGCCCGAGAGGGGACATGAGAGAAAAAAATATATACAAAGGTATCTCTTGGCCATGAGATAGTAAGTCATGCTCATGAGATATTATCTCGTGGACATGAGATATATTTTTATTATCTTCAAATGTACATTTTTTACATTTTTTTTTAATGTCCCCTTGTAGCAGGGCGAGTGCCCTGCACGTGTGTATTTAGTGTTGGTTAGATAATTTGTATGTGGAATGGGTTTATTTTGTGTCATTTTGGGAGCTGATTTGTTTAATTGAATTATTGTTTACAGACGGACGCTCGATTGAGACTTGCTGCCTGCTAGGCTTGGTTGAGGGGAAGGGCAGCAGGTGATTGGCTGGGCTGGACCTCAATCAGCAGGTGGGCAGGTCTTGATCGAGTGTCCGTCAGGTTAAAAACATCCGCGGGAGATGGTTCAGGGCTGCTGCAAGGCCTGCCGTTTTCACGGCACCTTTGATTTATAGTTTGTGGTATTGTGGTTTATTTTGCACTTTTGTACAGCTTGATGTACTGGTCCTCTGTGCGTTGCCATCGCTGGTAACGTCACATGACCACCTTTATTATTTTACTTTCGTTTTCTGTTTGTTTGTAAATAAAACCTGCGCGCCTGTGCCGGCGTTTTCAACAACACCACGTCTGTCTCTGTATGCTTGAACAGCGGCTACCCCCACGCGTGACACGAGGAAGACCCTGTCACACCCCTCTTACAGTTTTATGCTGTTTGCAAATATTCTGAGTGGATCTTATTGCAATTAGTTGTACATTGCGTTTGTTCCAGTGCTTTGACTATAAGTTCAGGAGCTGCTCTTCAGTTCTAGTTACATGCTATAGGACCTATGTTAAGAAGGCTAGAGCAGCCAAAATGTCTTTTAATTAGTAAGCCCCAGCACCATCTAGTGCACAGAAGTGAACTGCCAGCAAAACAAAATGAAGTCTGATCCAGTGATCATTGGATGGCTCTAACTGTACGTCTATGAAGACACTTTGGCTAATCAAGCCTATGTTACATGTATCTATGGCAGGCAACTAGAAATGAAGATCCTGAACTCTATTTAAAGCACTGATTGCCAGCATATTTAATAGGCAAGGGACTGTAAAAATAGATGGAATCTAGTCTTTAACAATCTTTTTTTAGCAGGTTGCAGTATCAGGGCTATACCTTGTGGGACTGGTAATTCAGTCCTTACTTATTATTGCTATGGTACATTCATAGTTTCAGAGTTAATCTTACAACCTTTCAGGGACACTATGGCCAATTAAAACGAAAAGAGTTGCCAAAATTCCTAATGCATTTCTAAATGCATTACATCACCATGTCTTTTGTTCCAAAAATGTGTGTCTCTACCAGAAATAAACAAATCAACAATTTGCTTAATTTCTAATCAACTGTGAAATAACAGCTCCGTTTCTTTACATGCATATTTTTAAACCACATTTCAAAACATGTGCCATATCAAACAGTGCATGTCTATGCTTCACCACTGTACAGGACAAGGTTTTTTCCACGGAGAAAGAATCCCAAATGTGACAAGACCAACACACTAAATTACATCCACACATCAACGGGAAGCAGACACCTCAGACAAACATTGCAGACCTAGTATGCCTTTCAAAATGTGTAGATGTGGTTGGTGGAGCATATTACCGTGACTACATTAACACCTAGAGTTGCTCAATACCAAATATCACAGGTGTATCTGAAGAATAAGAAAAAGGAAGAAATACCAACTACTTACTGTACATGCTCAATGGCAGTTAGTAACATCAGGAAAGTGTTCTCTTCTCAACACTCCATGCCAAGATCTGTAAAGTTCATTGCGAATCAGTGCGACTTTCAGTAATCTTGTAAATCCCTGTTGGCGCATTGAGCATGCGGCCTTGCTCTTTTAAAAATCTGTTTGTAACCCGTGTCAGATATGAAGATACCTACTTCTTAAACCAGCTACACTGACATCCAACCTATTAATATTTTTGTTATATAAAACCTTTTGTTTTTTTTGGGAACAGCCTGTCCCAAGCTTAAAAAAGTACATGGCCTGTCAATTGCCTGACTTGTCTTCATCTTCTTTATCCACCCTACACCTTGACAAGGTAGGGATATAAATACTGCCACATTGTAATACCAATCACGCTGTTGTTTTCCCCCAGGATTATTTATTGACAACACAAAATATAACAAAAATGGAAAAGGTCATGAGTTTTAGGGTGGCTGTACTAAGATCCACTACAGTAGATCATTAAAGCACGTGGTGCTAACAAAGTATCTTCCAGTAAATCTTACTGTTGGAGAACAATATTTATCCAACACTCTTGCAGATACTTTAATGCTATACTTCCGGTTAACTTCGCAAAGTCTCATGAAGCAGTTAAGTCGACATTGAAAATATGTCAGTCATAGGATAAACAGTGATTGATATTCAAATACGAGCCAATGCGTCTGACTTTTGGGAGTTTCTAGTTCTTTTAAAGAAAATAAATGGCAAACATTTTACATTTTAATTTTATTTTATTTTATTTATTTATTCTGGAGATATATAAAATGTGTTCAGGAAGAGCCATCGTCTAAAAAAAACATGCAGAATAGTTTTTCCTGCAATGACTTAAACTCCTAGATAGAGTGGCTCATTATCTTGAGTGTGGTGCATTCCTTCAATGGGAATACCAGGAACAAATTAAATGTCTGCCTCTTTCATATAAGAAAATGTGATATCCGCATATTCTGATATTGCCTGCCATGTGAGGAGAAACCTTCTATGTAACCAAAGAGTAGCAGACATCTTCCTACTATTCCACTGTATAAGAATGAGGTTAATGATTTCTCCTGGTTTAATAATGCTCCATGGAGAAGGTGCCAGAAAGTGTCTTACACATTTGTGCATTGTACAGATTATATAATTAATATGGAAATGACTCAAATTACATTCACAAAGTGCAATTAAGAAAACATGTTAATAGCACTAATTCAAGCACACAGTTTTAAAGTGTTGTTTGCTTTCTTGAAGTCATTAATCATTAACAGGTCTCCAGCGGGTGGAGGCACTATGACATACGTTCTGCAATGTCACACTCTCCTCAATCCCCAAATAACATCTGCCCTTTCTGGACACAGATAATATGGAGTGAGACTATTTAAAAAAAAACAAAAACAACATTTGTTAAAGATTGATAAGCTGTGGAGCCTAAGTGACCACCCAGACTGCAGTACGCTTTATTATAACAATAAATGCCAGAACTTTCAAATGATTTATACCAGCCAGTCCTACTATGCACTGTTGCTGAACTTTCAGATCTACTCAACTCTTCTCATACAATCTGGCATATGAGTGATGGAATTACTATCAAGAATTAACACATGCGTTTGGAACATTATACAGAAGTTTGTTCTGTTCATTTTGGGCACACAATCAAATAACTTTTAGCAGGAAAAAAAAATAATTTGATGAAAATTCATATTATAATGCAATAAACAGCAAATCTGGGTGCCTTTGTAGCTGTTTTTCTAAAACATATTGAATTGGGCCCTTTGGAATACAAATATCTCAATGGTGATTTTTAAGGATCTTGCCTGTGTCTTTTACAATGTGAACTGCATAGTATATTGCATTTTATATTTGACTTAAACAGTATTTTAAACCTATGTATGAGTATTTTAAAAAATAATTGTGCTTTGGTTTATTTAACACATGAAAAATGTTGCTCATGCGTAGTATTGTTGTGGAGGATTAAAACTGAATTGTTAGCTTTGGGTATTCCCCAGACAATCTCTATGATGACTAGAGTGTTCTAAGCTTGATCTAATGCTTGACAAGCAGTTCCAGGTGCAAGTGTCTACCTCAGCCGAGCTAGAAGGTCACAACCATAGCTTCTGGTATCAAATGACATGCAAAGTGCATCATGATGGAAGATATAATTTCATCAAATGCATGCCTTTAATTTTCTTTTTCTTTAACTATGACTATTAAACACAAAAAACTTTTTTTTTTTTTTTTTAAGTGTATTTAATTTAATACTTTGTTCCAATAATCACTTTCATAGGGCAGAATTAAAATGACCAGGGTCACGTAATGAGGATACAGTACACGCAGTGCAGCAGGCCTGTCTGGGAAGTTGAGGATAGATCACATCGCTAATGCTCTCCCGTGACATGGGTACTATTTCTACATCAGCGTAGCTCATTGCAGTCACAGTCAGTTCAGTTGCAACCAGACAATTAAAGAGCAAGTTGCTTCAAATGTAATTTTGTTGATTTGTTTCACCTTTCCTTTGTATTGTTATGATGACTGCAATAATTGAGAGTGATTCTGGGTTCTGATGATCCAATATTGAGTTATTATCCTGTTTCTCTATATCTGTCTTTGCCTGGCTTTGAATTTGCTTTAACCTTTGCATCTCCAGATAGAAAGATGTAATGTTAATTCAACAACAGATAAAAACAAATGAAAAACACACTGGGATTATTATTATGTATTTCTTAGCAGACGCCCTTATCCAGGGCGACTTACAATTGTTACAAGATTTCACATTATTTTTACATACAATTACCCATGTATACAGTTGGGTTTTTACTGGAGCAATCTAGGTAAAGTATCTTGCACAAGGGTACAGCAGCAGTGTCTACCACCTGGGATTGAACCCATGACCCTCCAGTCAAGAGTCCAGAGTCCTAACCTCTACTCCACACACATGGCTTTTAATTTTACACTAAAGCTTCATATTACAAGAGTGTATTCTTTTTCAATGTGTTTTACAACACACTAGCAACTTTAAAATCCATTTAATTCAACATGGCAAATATAGTGACATACTTGTCTTTAGCATTTAAGAATGCTTTTGAAACCATAGAAAATCACCTCAAAGCCCCTACTCTTGAGTATATGGATGTTAATACCAAATATGATTACTGTATATTGGGTTAGAGATGTGACTATATAGTGCAGTGTGAAGACATGAAAGTATAGTAATATGTGATTACTATGAAGGAGTTTGATTAAGTAGATTAAATAGATACAGACAGACAGCCCATAAATCAAAGCAACTCATTTTTATGGTCAATTTTCAAAATGCTTCCTTTTGCCATTTATCAATAGCCAGGAATAGTCTGGATCTGAAAGGTGAGGTTAAAAATCTCAGTGGTATTTGCCAAGTGGGCATCTACATGTATAATACACTATGACAGCACCTAAGAGTGCTAGTATTGAATTCTCTTAAGTTTGACCATACTTTTAGCATGTTTGCATATGTCTATAACAGGAAATACTTCTGTGACATATATGAAAAAACAAAACTTGATTCAAGCATGAAACATCAGGGGGTAGATGAAATCTAAATTCTGTGCACTGCCTTAGCTAATGCGTGATAAATGTTGGTATTAAAACAGAACTTCCCAATGCCACCCAATTGCTTGGTATTAAAACAAAAATCCAAGCGCTGCACAAAGGAGATTTTGTGGCTTCTCTAACGCGGTGCCTTTTTCGAAGGTGTGCCATTTTAGCACGGTAGAAACACACATTCATGCGGGTCCTTTTTTGAAGACAGCTTCAAAGTTATAGCATGATTGAAGATACACGTTTAAAAAACAATAACACAACATGTAAATTAAATATAAAATGGGCATTATACACACCGACACAAAACTGTTAAGAAAATACATAGATGGTTGAGCTTTTTATTGCATTTTAATCATTAAAAGAGACCAAATACACAGTAAAATGTACCTAATCCTACCCTTCTACATACTGGCATTCTGTATCACCATAATTTTGGGGTCCTGACTAAATCCATATTGAAATTAATAGTGTGATACTCTCTACAATCCAGAACCTTTCTTTTATGGAATCCAGCATGATTTGTAAGTCTTGTCTGTCTAAAGCCCATATAATTCAGTCTAGTCTGGACAGTCTAGCATCAAGTCATGTGATTTATAATATTGCGTAAATACGCACACGTCCCGTGGGTGTGGTACATCTGCAGTAAAACACTTTACATAATGGAGAGTACAATTAAAATTAATACAATCCTTGAATTACAGGGTATACCGGGACAGTACTTCAAACAGTTTGACATTCTTATTGTTGTAGGTACTGTACAGTATTAGATTCTAGAGTAGCTACAGTACCTCTAGAAACACCCTTATAAAAGTTTACCACATTATTTTTCCATGGTTACACTGTGCATTTACCATAGTTTACCATGGTTTGCAATGCTTTTTTAAATATGCTTTACCATACCTCGATATATTTCACAATGCTTGCCTACTTTATGCTTTATTACACTTTGCTATGCTTTACTATAGTCAACTTCTGTAAGAGCCAGCACACAGTATTATTCGGCACACTTTTCTGGTCTCATGTGATGCCTATGCACTGAATGCTACTCTGAGCAGCTCTGTATGAAAAATATTTCATATAACCATATTTAGCTGAGACATTAATTGTTAGTGATAGCTTTCTTTGACCTAGTATCAAGCCGTATATATAGTCATTTTCAGCAGACTATCAATAAGGAAACTTGCTGTTATCTTGCTTTGTTAAAAAATGTCAGCATTTAGAAAAGCAAAAACAGTAGTTATGAAATAATATCTTAGACAGTTGTGCTCACAATGTAATCTAGTGTTACAGACAGGCAATCACAATATTTTGTGATGTTAAAAAAAAAAAAAAAAAAACCTTACAGAAGGAGAGCAAAACCAAGTCGTATTAATATCTGAGAAAAGTTAGCATTAACCATGGACACTTAACCATGGACACTTAATAGACACTTTTAATGTTTAATAACTGTTACTAACTATCTGGGTAACATGTTAACCTGTGTTTTATTATAGTGGTTATTAGTTACTATCCTGTTACTGTTCCAGTTATTTACCAATTTCATGACTGCATGTGCATTTATTAGATAGTATGGATGAGGTGTTAGGGATTCTCATCTGGGTTGATGATATATCAGTGAAATAGGTGTAAACATTTTTAAAAATAGACAACAATGTTGGGCTTGGTGCCCAACCACCATAATCCATAAATCATTTGTCCCAAATGGTTTTCAATATCAACTCTGTAAGTGTTTTCATGTAGAAAGTTACCCAATTTTTTTTTTTTTTTTTTTTTTTTTACAGTTAAAACACATTTAGTGTCAAACAGCACAAACAAATACCATGTGGGTCAATTTGAAACTGGCCTTTTTTAATTTAATGCCCTTTAGACTTTGATTTAGGCAAAATCCCTCAATTGTCTGTTTTACAAAACATTAAATATTTATTCATCACAAACCTTTATGACAATGTATGAATATAGTCGCATTAGCGTTGCCTTTTGATTAAAAGCATACATTTTACAAATTGACTAGAATATTGCACAGTACAATGACTCAATGACACAATGCAGTTATTTTAAATACAGGACAGTAAATACAAACATTGTAACTTGCTTAACTCTACATACCTATAGAAAATAAAATGATGAACAAAAACCTTTGTGTAGTTATAATTGTAACAGTATATAAGCTTTATTTTCTATTCTTACTTTTTATTCATCATACACTATCTTCACCATCATGCTGGTAACATGCACCACATAGTGAAGCCCCTAGACTTTGTTTTACCCTTCAGCTAACACTGTTTCTAATCCAAAGCAAAAAGAAAGTCCTTGGTGATCTACTGTTTTGCTACAATATACAAGTTTATATTTAGCATGCATGTGTTAATTAAGCAGCACATATTCCACTATGGCTCAAATATGTGGTGCACATAACCAGCTGGGTGATAAAGTGATGGTGCTTGTTATAAATAAAAAGTTATAATTTGTACAGCATTTTGAATATGAAAAACACCCCCCAAAAGTATTGATAATTTGCTATGATCAAGTTCCCAAATGGTCCTTTAGTCTTGCCTTTTTTTTTATTTAACCACAAATTGCCACAAATTATATATATATATATATATATATATATATATATATATATATATATATATATATATGTGTGTGTATATATTCTTAAGTAGCACCTTTTGATAGCAACTATTGAAGAAAGAAAAGTGTATTCAATAGAATATGATCTTAATAACACCACTGGGGCACGCCATGCTGTAAAACTTGTGTATTTGTGGCTCAGATTTATCAAAGTCTTTTACCCAAAAAGCAATTTGCACAATCGTTTGAAAGGAAACCTACCAACAAACAAATAATTTAGGCACTCAAAGTTCCCAAAACTTGGTCCAAATTGCACATGGATTTAAGACATTGGTACAGCTTTACCCCTGTATCTCCATATGTTTTGTGTTCCATCATTTCTTTGAAAAGGATTCACTGTTTGCCCCCCTGACAATACAGCCAGCAAACAGAAAATATGTAAAGCGCAAAACAGGCAACAAAATCATAATGATACACGGTTACCAGAAATGCGACAAACAGAAGGAAATAAAGCACCTCCTTACTAATGTGGCGTAAAATCAATGTCTCACTGTTCCACCAAGACAGGCCAGTTGAGTCGATAAATTCTGCATTTTCAGCTGTGGACCAACTTTCACTTGAAGGTTCCGCCGTATCTTCTAAAAGTTTCTGGTGATCATTCAGAGCCTCAGTTTCTACTTCAGTTTCATCCTCTTCATCTACACTCTCACTAATTAAGATGACTGGGCTAAGTAATTTCTGCTTGTGGCTTTCATGCTGTCTTTTGTTAACAAATGATGTAATGGTGTTGTGTCTTCCCCGTCTGTTGCTGGTGGTGTTTTTCGCTGTATCACTCATTTTGACGTCTGCTGTTTCTGTAGTAATCTTTTTTTCATTGACTTGTTGGACAGACATTTCTTCACTTGGTTCATTTGTCATTGCAATTTGACTGTATTCCCCTTTATTGCCAGGTAATGAATAATGGTGACCTGTGTAGATGTCTTCTTCTATACAAGTACTTGTGTCTTTTGATAACACATTTACTATCTGACCTGAAATCGAAGATTCAGGTTTTATTGCTGTATAAAAATAATTAGATTCTTCTTGAGTGCCTCCATTATGCTTACTGAAAATGAAAGCCTCATTTTCAACATATGTTTTTGTTGGCCTCACTTCTCCCTCTGTATGTGTTTCCTGAATGCTTGTTATGTACTGCACAGCCTCATATTTACTTGTACTGGTGGTGTCTGGTTCAGTGCCTATTGCAATGTTCTCATCATTACACAGATCTAAAATTGACTCCTTTCTAGCATTTGCCTGCTGCATTATATCTTGTAGAGGTTGTGTCTGGATATATCCTTGTTGAGATGCTTTAGTTATATCTTTTTGGCAGACTGTTTCTTTTTCCTCTGGATGTTCTGTACTTGCTTTTTCATGTGTCTTATTTGCAGATATTGATTCACATTCATGCTTATTTGATAGCTCGTCCACCTGAGCTACATGAGTAGCCACAGCCATAATTCTGGGTATTAGGTGCTTTTTGTCTAGACCACTCTCACTTACCTTTATATCATATGACCATTCTTCTTTAATATTTTCTTGTATGGTCTCCTTACTTTCTTTCTCTTTACTGCAACTTGCTACATTATCCAAACCCAGTAGATTTCCATCTTCCAGGAAACTATTGCTTGTATTTTCACTATCCAGCCTGAACTCCTTCTTTATTACTTCTTGGCTCATAGCGCTGCTAGTCTTTTGATCCCTGTTATTCACTTCATGAAAACCAGTTCCTATGTCTTTCCACACTTCCTCATTTGAAGCACCCATAACTAGATCATCTTTGACATTATATTCATAGGAAGTTACATTGTCTTTACTTAAATCTGGTTTGCTTTTAAATGGAACTTTGGCTTCCGGAGATGAATCTTTTTCAGATGTGTGATCTAAACTAAATTTACGGTAGTGTGTGGCAATTGCTGGCAGATCCATTTCAGATGTCTCCTTCAACATATTTGCATCCTCCTCTTCCTCTGCTATAAACAATATCTCCAACACCTCATGCTCAGTGGAACTTCTAAACACCTTGTCTCCTAGCGAGATGTTCTTTTCTTGTTCAAGTTCAACAGGAGCATCTTCCCTGTATACATATTTGTCACCTTCTTTTGCAGGCAAGACATCTTCTGGTGTTGATTCAGCTTCTTGTGAACATTGCCAACTTTGTAATTTGAAAGTTTGAGAAAATGTTTCTACAGATTCTGGGTTTCTATTATTTCTGGTACTTGTTTGGTTCTCATCACATGTTGGAGAAGG
This sequence comes from Acipenser ruthenus, assembly GCF_902713425.1. NCBI lineage: Eukaryota > Metazoa > Chordata > Actinopteri > Acipenseriformes > Acipenseridae > Acipenser > Acipenser ruthenus. The sequence goes on from NC_081202.1 coordinate 11,059,967, forward strand.
AATGGAGCCTTTTTCACAAATTTGTGTAATGCCTATTTTGTGGTCACTAGCTTCTGTCGCTTCCTTGATGTCTGGCTGTTCTTCACTATGAATCTGGCACACCTTGGTTTTCTTAAATAAGTGATCATGTATCTGGGAGTTATGGTTTTCTGCAGCTGATGAATTGGTTCCCATGTTGCTTTGATTAATTGGTGGTGTGTTTTGGTTCTGCTCCATCTGAAAAGGTTAAATTAAAATGAGTCACAAATGTTGGTCAAGCCTAACACTTTGACAAGTTTAGGATCATGTACCTCATATTGCTGTAATATGGAAACATAAAGCTTAAAACATTTGAATGTATTGCACTATTCAGTTATAAACTACAATACGAATATGAGAGGGTTCTACTAGCTATGAGAAGCTTCACTGATATATTTGGTCGGTATTTTTTCTGTTATCTTAAATTATAGCTCATAAAATAATTCCATAAATCTTACCTGTTTTGCACCTCCATTTGATATTTCAGTCTTTTATGTGCAGTTTTTAAATAAGCTATTACATTTGAAATTGACACTTCAATGATCATCAACAATATGCAGTCATCCTAAATGGACGTTACAAGTACTATATAATATTTTATGAGATTTGACGTACCTGAGGTTGTAACTGTTCCTTATAATCACCCTCAAGCTGTGTGGTGTCTCCATGGGGTGCTTCTTGGTTTGGAGATTTGGAGTTTTCGATTGTTTCACTGACAACCACTTCTGTTTTATTTTTAGATATGTCTGAAAAATAAAGATTGTATGAGGGAAGTTGCTTATAATGTGAGACGCAGTCTGTATAATATTACCTGTGAATAAATAATTACCTGGAGTCCCTGGTTGAACAAGTGTGTCATCAAGCGCTGTGGCATTTCCTTTACTACAAAATTAAAGCAACAACATATTAAAACTCACTGCTGAAAATAGGACAAAATAAATACATACATGTTTTTAAAAACGCCAAAGAACAACACATCATTACAAATTGTTATAAACCCACTCAATAAAACAATGAAATACTCTTAACAACAGAGACATTTGATTTAGGAAGCCACGTTACAAGTCCACGTTGTCCATTTCCTTAGAGACTGGTTATAACTTATGACTTGATGCAATCTATAAATGAAACCACATTTAAAACATGTAAGGGCCCCTCACAGAAGTATGGGAAGACAATTTCAGAGGATATTTTTTTGTTTATACACAAATGCAACCAGCTTTAATGGCCCTAAGGTCTGTTAGAGCAGGGTCTTAACATCCTAATCAAAAAATGACTGCTACCTAAAACATAATTGACACTGTAAAAAACAGAGATACACTGCTTTTAGGTTTTTAATTTTGAATGAATCCTCACCTGTTAATTGTCTTTAAACAGCTTTTTATATTTTTATCAGTGTTTTCCTCTTGTGTTTTCTTTGTTACCTCTGGGATTTCTTTTTTGTGACAGAAAAGCACATAATTTAATCCATTGTTGTTTGCCCAGAATGTACCAACTGAAGTTTCATAACGTATACAAAACTCCACTTTGCCTCCATCTTTCTGATATGGAGGCACTAATGAAATCTTAAAAGAAAACTGGTCAGTCTCCCCATCACTGGAGCCAGGCACGTACTGTGCCATCAAGTCATAGTAACTGTTCCAGGCATCTAAAGTCATGCGAACATAAACCAACTTTTCAAAACACACATTAAAAACCCGGATAATTCCCTTCATTGCTGTCAGACCTCCAGGAACAAATTCAAAGGATTCCAGTTCTACCTTTTGTTCATAAAGTTTTTTCATGAGTTCATCGTGAGAGGAGGGCACGACAAAAACAGAGGAAAGAAAATATTCCTCTCTGCTGGGGACTTCATCCTCAAATGTATCAGTTAATGATATAGTTGGTACATCCCAGCTATCAAACTCTTTAACACGGACAAGATTCAGACCAAAAGCATCCGCAAAGGAAACTTTTCTTGTAATTACAGGAGGGCCTTCTGCCTCTGAATCGTCTGAAGATGAAGAACTCCTTCTTGGAACGGGTGAAGACTTTGGCGTAATTTTACTTTCATCTTCATCTTCATCACAGGAGTTACTTGCAGTAACTTCCAAGAAGTTAGGGTCACCAAATTGTCTTGGTTCTCCAGTGGACTCCATTGGGCTGCCTGTAATAAACTGAAGGAGAGCCGTGTCGCTTCTGGCAGCTGATATTTGAGACACAGTGCTTTAAAACATGGATTTAGGTTACAGTTGACATTGTAAAGAGATCCATACCTATAAATAGTACTAAAAGCCTGTGAACTATGTCTGTGTGCTCTCTCTAAGGGCTTTACGTATTCTAGTGTAAAGATACTTTTAAACTTTCAGTGTCCACTGCATTGATTTTTTGTTCTCAGTATCAAATTTTAAAAAGGATGTGATGTTTTAAAAGTTAATTTTATTTAACACCTTGTGGCAAAGTGCCCCCCCTGTGTGTGTTATATGTTACGTGTTGTGTGTAAATGTTGGTGTATAGGCATTGGTACACGGGATATAAGCGGTCTGTGTTTCACGTGTGTGTAAATTGTATATTTGTATTTAGGCACAGGGATGGCACATCACATCACGTGCAAGTAAAAAGTAATATGTGAGCACGGGGAATTGCACTTTAATTAATTCACGTGCAGTTGTACCGAGATTCCAATTGAATGATTGACTAGCAATCGAATCTCGGTACAACTGCATAAAAGCTGCATGTTTTCACTCACTGGGGGTTGGTGTTCGGTGAGTGGAGAACGAGTGTGGAGAAGGAGAAAGTAAATAGTAAGAAAGTAAGAACGTAAATAACTGTCTCACTCACCGTGTTTCGTTTGTCTGTCTGTGCACTGTCTGTTTACTGTCTAGTCCGTTTTGTTTACCTGTTTATTTTGGCGCAAGTGCCGTGTCCTGTTTTTTGTGTTTTGTTACAAACGTTTATTTTCTGTCTGTTTATTCATTAAATGCTGAGCGAAAGCATTCGCTCAGCTCCACCAAACTCCACATCTCTCTGTCGTTTGTGTTCCTGTCTTCTGGTCTGACGTCACCCACTCAGCCATTCTTGTCACACGTGGTGTCAGAAGTGGGATAACAGCACCTCCAGGGCTCAGGCCAGAGCGGGAACCGCAGTTTTTTTTTTTGTGGAAAAGTAAATTAAAAAAAAAAAAAAAAAAAAAAAAAATGGAAGTCTGGAACTGGAGAGACGGCTGCAGTGAGCTGGAGGATCTCCTCGGCAGGTTGGAGGACCAAGGTTGGTGCCTTGCCTGCGGGGTGTATGGGCACACGGTGGCTGTCTGCCCCTTCCAGGAAGAGGAGGAGGAACCAGCCCAAAGGAGGAAGGTGAGCAGAAGGAGGCAGAGAGGGGGAAAAATGAGGAGGAAGCAGAGGGAGCCAAGGTGGTGCACCATGTGCATTGCATATGGGCATGAGGACGAGGACTGCCCAGAGCAGGAGCCAGGGGAGGAGGAGCCCGAACGTCCTGCGCCTGAGTGGGAGGAGCCCGAACGTCCTGCGCCTGAGTGGGAGGAGCCCGAACGTCCTGCGCCTGAGTGGGAGGAGCCCGAACGTCCTGCGCCTGAGTGGGAGGAGCCCGAACGTCCTGCGCCTGAGTGGGAGGAGCCCGAACGTCCTGCGCCTAAGTGGGAGGAGCCCGAACGTCCACAGCCCGAGTGGGAGGAGCCCGAACGTCCACAGCCCGAGTGGGAGGAGTCGGTGCGTCCACGGCCCAAGAGGGAGGAGTCGGTGCGTCCACGGCCCAAGAGGGAGGAGTCGGTGCGTCCACGGCCCGAGAGGGAGGAGTCGGTGCGTCCACGGCCCGAGAGGGAGGAGTCGGTGCGTCCACGGCCCGAGAGGGAGGAGTCGGTGCGTCCACGGCCCGAGAGGGAGGAGTCGGTGCGTCCTGTGTCCGGAGGGGAGGAGCTGAAGGCCCAAACCCCTATTTTTTTTTGGGAGGGACGAGGGCGTGAAGCTCAGGCTCCACAGCAGCCGCTGTTTTTGCTGCTGAAGGGAGCCCAGCGGAGACGCCCGCCACCAGCTCTACCCCCGCTGTCGGAGGAGCCGGCAGCGCCACCAGCCCTACCCCCGCTGTCGGAGGAGCCGGCAGCGCCTCCACCACCACCCGAGGGAGAGGAGCAGGAGCTGCCTCTGCCTCCACCACCCGAGGGAGAGGAGCAGGAGCTGCCTCTGCCTCCACCACCTGAGGGAGAGGAGCAGCAGCTGCCTCTGCCTCCACCGCCACCACCACCGCAAGGAGCAGAGGAGCAGGAGCTGCCTCTGCCTCCACCATCTCCAGGAGCAGAGGAGCAGGAGCTGCCTCTGCCTCCGCCACCACCACCGCAAGGAGCAGAGGAGCAGGAGCTGCCTCTGCCTCCACCATCTCCAGGAGCAGAGGAGCAGGAGCTGCCTCTGCCTCCGCCACCACCACCGCAAGGAGCAGAGGAGCTGGAGCTGCCTCTGCCTCCACCACCGCCAGGAGCAGAGGAGCTGGAGCTGCCTCTGCCTCCACCACCGCCAGGAGCAGAGGAGCTGGAGCTGCCTCTGCCTCCACCACCGCCAGGAGCAGAGGAGCTGGAGCTGCCTCTGCCTCCACCACCACCACCGCAAGGAGCAGAGGAGCAGGAGCTGCCTCTGCCTCCACCACCGCAAGGAGCAGAGGAGCAGGAGCTGCCTCTGCCTCCGCCACCACCACCGCAAGGAGCAGAGGAGCTGGAGCTGCCTCTGCCTCCACCACCGCCAGGAGCAGAGGAGCTGGAGCTGCCTCTGCCTCCACCACCGCCAGGAGCAGAGGAGCTGGAGCTGCCTCTGCCTCCACCACCGCCAGGAGCAGAGGAGCTGGAGCTGCCTCTGCTGCCCGTACCTCCGCAGGGAGTACGGTGGCCGGAGCCCCAGAAAGGGGAGCTGCCGGCCACGAAGAAGGGGGAGGAGGTCTGGAGACCACTTTCCCCAGCAGCAGTTTCGCTGCAGGAGTTCTTGTGGCCGGAGCCCCACAGGAGGGAGCTGCCGGCTATGAAGAAGGGGGAGGTCGGGGGACCACCTGCCCCCGCAGCTTTTTCGCTGCAGGACGGGACCAGCATGCTGTCAGCCGTGCCACTACCGGCAGGGGAGCTGACAGCATTTCCAGCCATGGGCCCACTGAAGCCTCCCTTCCCAGCCCGAGACTTTGTCCTGGACTGCTGGGTATTTAAGGGGGAGGTGGCCGTTGAGGCCATGTGTGCGTTGCACAAGGGGGGGTATATGTGGCAAAGTGCCCCCCCTGTGTGTGTTATATGTTACGTGTTGTGTGTAAATGTTGGTGTATAGGCATTGGTACACGGGATATAAGCGGTCTGTGTTTCACGTGTGTGTAAATTGTATATTTGTATTTAGGCACGGGGATGGCACATCACATCACGTGCAAGTAAAAATTAATATTTGAGCACGGGGAATTGCACTTTAATTAATTCACGTGCAGTTGTACCGAGATTCCAATTGAATGATTGACTAGCAATCGAATCTCGGTACAACTGCATAAAAGCTGCATGTTTTCACTCACTGGGGGTTGGTGTTCGGTGAGTGGAGAACGAGTGTGGAGAAGGAGAAAGTAAATAGTAAGAAAGTAAGAACGTAAATAACTGTCTCACTCACCGTGTTTCGTTTGTCTGTCTGTGCACTGTCTGTTTACTGTCTAGTCCGTTTTGTTTACCTGTTTAATTTGGCGCAAGTGCCGTGTCCTGTTTTTTGTGTTTTGTTACAAACGTTTATTTTCTGTCTGTTTATTCATTAAATGCTGAGCGAAAGCATTCGCTCAGCTCCACCAAACTCCACATCTCTCTGTCGTTTGTGTTCCTGTCTTCTGGTCTGACGTCACCCACTCAGCCATTCTTGTCACACACCTTTATCATTGTTTCATGTATCTTACATGTATTATGAGTCAGCAAAAGGCTTGATAAATCTATGTAAAATTATCTTATAGTATTTGGGAGAACATGTATTTGAAACTAAGATTTTTAGTGTACTGTGCACATATATAGTATGACATGAAAGTAGGTGTAGAAAACTATAGCCAAGCTCATGACTTCAGTTTGCTCTCCATATCAGTATTATGGTCTAATCTATTCCCAGTTTAACCACAATAATTTCTTCATTAATCATGACAATTCAAAGGAGAACACCGAGGAGTGTTTTGCAAAAGTTTTTGTAAAGAAAAACATTCCATCATCAAAAGTGTTTGTCTTGTGATTTGACTATATATTAATTCAAATATAGAATTAATATTTGTACCATTACCTCTGTCAGTATAGGCAGACCAGTTTTGATTGTTGCAGGTATTCGCACAGCAGGGCATAAAAGTAAGCAGCAGAAAACTCCCAAAAGTCAGCAAGACTCTCAAAATGATCCTGAAGATCCATGGCTTGCTTTGGGGGCTGAGCTTTATTTTGAAGAAACTGAAACTTAAAAAGATGGTACAATGAGCAGAGAAACTACTACTGAAAACAGAGGACCTACAAACATCGGTGAAAATAAATTCTGTTGCCATCCAAACTGAATCAAACCAAAAAAATATGGGTGTTCTTATAAAACCATCTCTTTCATACATTGCAATAATTGCAAAGGCGATTCTTTCGTCCACCATGAAAAAACTTAATTTAGCATCGATTTATAAAGATATTGAAGATCGTTATCCCTATTACAGGAACCACGGTCAAGGATGGAGGAACAGTGTACGACATAACTTATCCCTGAATGACTGCTTTATTAAAGTAGGCAGATGTGAAAATGGAAAAGGAAACTATTGGGGTATCCACACTGCCAACCTTAACAATTTTCTCCATGGTGACTTCAGGCAACATAGAAAAGCGAAGAAGAGGAGGCGTCAAAAAGAGCTTGAGGGTCCTTGTGATGTGAACTGCTTCAATCCAGTTGAAACTTGTCCTCAGTGTTCTGTACCGCAAGCATTCCTCAATAGTACATTTTCATGCGTTACTGAACCTATGTGGAGATTGAACTATGATGATGCTGCACATAAACACTGCAATGAAAGTCCGTCCCGGAAGGCATGCATTTTCGAGATCACTGAAAGAAAGTATACATACAAACCTAGCTGCAGCTTCTTTGAGCACTACAGGATTCTACATGTGTATCCTGCTCCTCTCCAGACAACATATAAACCACAATATTCACCCTATTTTTTCAAGGATGAAATTTGTTCAAACTTTTGCAGTTTATCGTGTAATCTAAGTCCACACCAGAGAACACCTGTTTATTTTCATTTTTAATATTCATTTTTTAATTTTTTTTTTTTATGGTGAACAAGCAGTCAATGTGCTTCGCTCAGGAAAAGATTGGTTACTTTGTGCTGAAAATGCTTCATATATATTGATTTGTTACAGTTTTTCTGCTGAAAGTTCAATAAACTTTATCTGTAATTCCTTTTGTTTGTTAGAAACATGGATAGGTTGAATTAGCAAAAGTAAATTAAAGCTTCTTGATCCAGGTTATACCTATACAATACGTAAAACATCTGCATATATTAAGACAGGTGTAGGTGCAGCATTCAGAGCCTCTCAAATTGTTAATTTGACTGATAAAGAGAGGACAGGCTGGAATATATTTTGCAATGTATTTGACAAAGGGATCAAGCTTGACAACTTATTTAACATAAAAACAGCAAAATGGCTGACGATAGCTCTCTTTCAAACACATGAAATGCTGGAACACCATCGTTATGTAATCACAGAACAGAATGCCGTTATGCTTCCGTTAACAATAATAGATTATCATCCTGCAGTTACTGAGTTGTGCCTGCTGTCCTAATACCACCCGATCACCTTCAGGGAATGCCCAATGGCAGACAGATTGAGTGCCATCTCTTTCATAGGCCTGCACAGCTTCCAGTCCTGACTGGTGCCACTTCACTTCCCATCACCAGCATTAACTGTAGAAAGTGATGGACCTGAGGCCCTTTTGGCTGCTTGTGCTTGCTTTCTGCATAAACACTTCTAAAGGTGACCTTCTCTGGTACTTACACAGTAAAGTGTTATATAGGCATCTGTACATACTGTACCTTAGGAACACCCATTGTAAATCTTTATTGCTGGGATATTTCAGCTCTGTACATGCAGAGTTTTATTGGTATCATGCTGTTAGCGGCACTCTCCTCTACTTCAGCAGAATAAAAAAAAGTATATTTTTCAATTGAGATTAAGTTATCCCTGTTTTCAAGTTGTGCATCTCTTTGCAGATGGTAGTTCAGGGTATAAGTGACCCAATTTTACAACTTGTGGCACCATCTATTGGTGAAGAGGAGAAACATTGAGAAGAGGACTAGCACTCATAGTTTCAAACTATTATGTGTGTACTTTTAACTCAGGCATATATTTGGATTTCGGAGTAAACAACTTCTAGGAGTTCTCAACTTCTATCTGTTATTATTATTTTATTATTATTTATTTCTTAGCAGACGCCCTTATACAGGGCGACTTACAATTGTTACAAGATATCACATTATTTTTACATACAATTACATTTTTTTTTACACATTATTTTTATATACAATTACCCATTTATACAGTTGGGTTTTTACTGGAGCAATCTAGGTAAAGTACCTTGCTCAAGGGTACAGCAGCAGTGTCCCCAACCTGGGATTGAACCCACGACCCTCCGGTCAAGAGTCTAGAGCCCTAACCACTACTCCACACTGCTTCAACTGAAATCCAGAGGCAGTGCATTTTATGACAAACAAAGACTTCAAATGCTACAGTAACATACAGAAATGTATATTGGTTTAATAGTGTGATACATTTAATAAACATGCTTTTTAAATGATATACACAGTAGAATAAATGTAATTTCCTTACATGTTAGGGTTTTCTTACACAAGTAATTTTGCTAGATTTGGACTGCCTGTCCTGAGCAGAGGGGAGAGATATCACTGATGGTTATTGTGCTTTTGTGTTGTCCTTCAAGATGGGTCTCTTATCTACTGTAAAGTATTTAATATTTTGACTAGTGTGTCCTACTTCTTTATTTTGTGTGAGACGACAGCATTGTAAACTGAAGGATGCATCTTGAGAAGTTAATACAGTTTCTTCTTAATATAAAAAGACACAGGGAGTGACCAGTGAAAGGTAAGACACAAATAGTGGCTCTATAAGTATACAGAATATACCCTGTCAGAAATCATGAAAAAATGTATTATTAAAAAAGTTAAATCTGATAGCTATGACAAATGCACCAGTTTCATTAGGGTGTTTTCTAAGGACTGGATTGAATGGAAGGTAAAAAAAAAAAAAAAGTGTTTTGTTTGCTCTTGGATAAATAGGTAATATTTTTTGCAAGGCCTTTAAATGTCTATTGTTCACTTGTATCAAGAATTTAATTTGAAGGGAAGGTGATATATCTTTTTAATATTCCTCTCCAAAAGTGCTTACATTTGCATGTACAAACAAATGTAAAAATTATTCCAGAAAGTGGCACCAAACATCCAAATGTGTTTTTAACCTGTAAATTTCTACCTCACAATACATTTTACACAACAAATATGTCTAATGAAAAAGATACAACTTTTAAATATTACACAAAGCATGTGTCCTGTTAATCAGGACATTTATGAACCTAATAAAAAGTTTGTTGGAAAGCTATATCCAGTAGACAGATGCAATCAGACCTTAAATATGTTATGTTGAGCAAGCTATGCTATATTCTTCTCATATGCCATGTAAGTGTTTCTTTCTTTCTTTTATTTTTTTTCACTTTTGAATGTAAAATATTATTTCAATGTAAGCTTTTGCAGACTGCATGGACAGATATTTGAGAAGCTGACATAATTTATATTTGCTTTACCAAGATATATTTATTAGAGCTGGCAGTGTGACAGTGTGGTCAATGTATAAGTTTGGTAGAAACTTATTTTCTTATTTGCTACGTGAAAAAATGATATTATATTTAGGGCTTCTGTTTTTCATTTTTTATTAATTTAATTTTTCGGTGCTTATTTTTGAGCTATTTTTCAAGGCTTTTGCTTTTTATATACTGTATGAAATTGTTGTTTTCGGTTACTTTCCAAAATGCTTGGGTGTTTTTTTTTCTTTCACAATAGTAGTAACGCGACAATACTTGCACACTTAGTTGTACCTTCTTTCCTTTGCTGTCTTCCACAACAAAATACGAGCTGACATTTAAATTTAAATACTACAATGTATCCTGGCAAAAAAGTAGGCTATATTTCCTTTCCCAACAAACACATATAATATACACATGGACACCATGATAGGGTGACAAGGGAAGTGTCTGTGGAGAAAAGGTAAGGCGATACAGTTATAATACAATTGTCAACTGCAGAGTCCCAGCTTAATAAACTGTTGCACAATAATAAACTGCTGCATTTGAGAACCTAAAATACCTGTGTGAGCCTGTCTTCATTGTCCCACGCAACACTACAATATATTTGATTTGTATTTAATTGAACCTTGAAGGTTTGCCCTGCTATAGTTAAACCTAACAGTAGCCTAATGTAGCCACTAGATATTTAATCATTACAAATTCACATTTATTTAGGCTATACACTGGTTAAATACCTATATGAAAGGTAAGCTAAAAATAACAATGGAATTGTTTGGAAAACTATTCAGTATCATCAGCCAATCAGCTTCCAGCTCTAGAGGGCTTCTATCATATAGTAGATGCCCTCTACTAAGACAAGTCATGAACTGTGAATCAAATTTAAAACCAATCTGCGTAAATACCAGCAATCTGCGTAAATACCTGGGACTTGGGAGAAGATTCATCTTCCAGCAGGACAATGACCCCAAACATACAGCCAAAGCGACACTGGAGTGGCTTAAAAACAAAAAGGTCAATGTCCTGGAGTGGCCCAGTCAAAGCCCGGACCTCAATCCAATTGAGAATATGTGGAAAGAGTTGAAAATTGCTGTTCACCAAAGGTCCCCATCCAACTTGACGGAGCTTGAGCAATTTTGCAAAGAAGAATGGGCAAAAATTGCAGTGTCCAGATGTGCAAAGTTGGTAGAGACTTATCCAAAATCCTGTGTTGTGTACCAATTTACTGGCAGATGAAAGTCAAGTTCTATAAGTGTGTATTTTCTGTAAAAAAAAAAAAAAAAAAAGTTTTTACACTAGCCACAGGATGGCAGTGTAAATCCATTGTTTATCTTAATTTGGGCAAAGTTTCAAAAGCATTTTTTTTTTTCTAAAATATATTCTCTAAATGTGATGTGAAGCCAGTTTTAAGTTTTGAAGTCATTGACGTAGGCTACTTATAAACAGATGTATAAAAAATGTGATTAAATATATTTTACTATTGGCCATGTTTCAAAATGTTACAACTGAAATCAGCATTAAAAATAACCATCAACGTTGTAGAATTATTCAGGGTTACTGAATATGTCAATTGACACGAACAATTTTAACAAGGTGCCATATCCTTGCTTTTAATAAATTGTGTTGTGTAGATTACAACAGGTCTTGTATAGCCTATTGGTATTTGCCTGAAGAAATGTACATACATTATTTAAATACTAAAAAAGTATTTGTTGTACAAAGTTTAATTTATTGTTTAATGAATTAAAAAATAAACAAGGTTTTGCCAGATATTGTATTGTCTATAGCATCTACTCGTACAAACTGTGACATTTTTGTATAAGCATTTCTATAGTTGTCAGTTATAGATTTTACACAAAAGAGAAGACAGACCTAAAACCTTAGTCAACATTAATATTAAAACATGAACTTTGTATTTGTTTAACCAAGAGTATGTACCGCATTCATTGAATGTAGCCTACTTAATTTCCAACTATGTAGCCTATATAGAAATCCTTAAAATAAATATACATACATCTGTTGACTTTCTTTTTAAAAAGATATAATAATTCAAACAACCTATACCTTTTTATCTCCATTATCCCATGGCAGTAACGGTCAACCAAACAAACAAGTGTCACCTCAGCAGTCAATAAAAGTGTGTCCTCGCAGTGAACTTTCACCTTACGAACCCGTCCAGACTGTATTGGCTGAGAACTAGAGACACACAGTTTCTTTGTGGAGCACTTTCTTGCTGCACTCCCGCCTCACATATTTGACACTTGAAATGTTCATAGTTAATCTGACGCACACTTTCAAAGTCATTCATCGTTATATATTTAGTACACTGGATTTAATCAAACATACAATAGGTACTCAAAATGCTGACGAGATTACATTCACTGGTCAATTGGCTATCAAACTTTTTTTTTTTTTTTAAAAAGGTGAATCCTTATCTGAAAAAATACATTTAACTACTGTACTCCCAATAAAATAAAGACGTTTGTTTCCCAGTTGAGTTTTAAGTATTACTGGACATTGTTTTAGATGTTTTATTTTCATTTTTCTAAGTAGCCAATTTTGCTTTCCACTAACAGTAACACTATGGTGTTCCTATGTAGCCTATATAACATTGAAACACTGTAAATGTATTTCGGTAATACTAACAGCAGGAGCCTAGTGTTTACTAAAAAAAAATTAGTTGATTAAATGAGTTGATACTTTCAATGTAACACTAAATTTACTCATACAGTAAATTACCAACACGTTTCATCAAAAGCTTAGTGCTTTAAAGAATTATGCTGGAAAATGAAATCCACACTGTGGTTTCTTGCCAAATCACAGCAAGTACTAAGGGCTTTACAGTTAATGTTAGTATTAAGCGCCAGCACTCTAAAATCAACCTGTATATGGGGTCTAGGCCTACCTGTTTTTATGTTGTTTTTTTTAATGCAAGCCTAATGAATGTAAAAGTATGTCCAGTCGCAATAGTTTTTTTTTTATTTATTTATTTTTTGTATGTTTTGTTTTTTGTTTGTTATTTGTGTTTATGCATTTCCCAAACCTCTGTCACTTTATTTACCTTGCAGAAAGGGGAGGTCAGTTTACTTTTGAAAACACGCATGTTACTAGATACCGGCATAGCCATTCAAATGATTACAGTACAATTATAAAGGGATTGACAAGTGTACTCGCTCCAAACCTCCACAGTGAAACAATGACCGCCCCGTTCCTATGAAGCACGAACTGAATGCTGTACATTGCATCTAATCACACTAGTATATTTCTCACTGCCACTGGTTTTCTTTAGAGTTGGTCAACTTATCTGGAACACAAAGAACTGCTCCGAAGCCTACAACCGGGATGTGGTCACCAGCGCCCCCCTTGTGAAAAAAAGGCTATCTTAACTGGCCTTGCCCCCGAGGAGGGGAAAAAAAAACAGCTGAAAGGGACAAACAAACAATTTACAAATACTTTTTTGTTTACATAGCAGGTGGACGTGACGTCACCTTGGGTCGAGGTACTTCAAAAAATAACAACATCCAACTCCGCGAGAGTACCTCCCTTGGGGCTGCATTCTAATAAGCTAGTCCCAAACACCTAGTTGAATACATTTAGATACACTGAATTCTAATGCAAAAAACATGCTACAGCTACTCCGCGAGTCATGTGAGAGCAATCTAACAGGAGTTAGTGTGTAGCTTTCTTTTCTTTTTTCATTAATAATAACAGCAGCTGTGACTGTGAAGAAGAGAGCGCGAGACAACGCGTGCATCTCCGAGCCCAGCTCCAGCGGAGGAATATCTCAGTTGTTATTTATTCGGCTTGTTGTTCATTTTCTATTTTATGATTAACCTACGCTCTCACGTGTGAACCTTTTCCAAAGACTGCAACAACTTCTGATCTGGTGGCTGTTTTTTTTCACCCTAAAGGAAACAGTCTGTATTTTGGTAAGTTTACTCTGTTTCTCCCTTTTCTGACTTTCACTTTTCTCAACACGCTGCCAGCAAACTTCACTTGTTCTTTTGAGCTTTGCAGCTGATTCGAGTGGATGACCGGTCCAACAGCCCTAGTTTGCAGTTTAGCATAGGTTGTGCCTTTTCAGTTTTATTATATATATATATATATATATATGAGAAGTTTGAGAAAAAGGAAAACTGCTGTGTACCAAAATGATCAATAAGAAAAAAAGAAAAGGCTATTTCAGGTACTTAAAAAGGTAGACTAATTGCTTAAAACTCAATTTTCAGGACGTGCAAGCTCTTAAATGCTTTATTAGCCTTATTAATAAAACATGTTTGCTGTTAATACTTAAAAAAAAAAAAAAAAAAAGAAAATAAACCTGGCTAACTTAAAATGGCTTTAAAAGTCAAATGTAGTAGTAAATGGCTGAATTGCCAATCGCTCTGTCTTTTTATATTCATCACCGGGTTTGAAATATTGCTCGTCTCGCTTTCTGGAAGGAGGTACCTATGTGGTCGGGTATAGGTAATTCCACAGATAGGATTATAGCGTGAAAGAAAGTAACGTGGTGTTACCTGCTGTTGTATAACAGTGTCACCTGTAAACACAACAAGGATTAATGCTGTTTACTTTAAAGCCGATTTAGATCATCTGCTAATTTATTTGTTTCTTTATGTTTTTAGTCATAAAATACAGTATTGCGAGGTACTAGTAGCACATTGGATAGTGTGTAATTCAGGGGGCAAAGGCAAGTCCAGAATGGCAGAATAAAACTGACTAGTAACCGTTTGTGGTCATGCTGAGCAACTACACATATTGTAAGGTGATTTCAGGTACTTGTTCAGTTTCGAAAATACTACTGTATTTGTGTTTTATTTTAAATGTATGTTTTAGTTACATTCGATACAGTGTCAAATCATTCCTATTTGTAAACTTTGTAAACTTCACTTACACTCCAGTGTTTATAGTTGGAGTGATTAGCAGCGGACAGATGTTGCCAGATGTAGACTAGCTAATTTGAAATACATTTCTGTAAAATTTACCTAGAATGAGAGTGAAAGTTGTAAATATATTTTAAAGGGAAATATTGTGAACGCGTCGAGGTTTTTTTTGAAAAGGTAATTACAAGTGACAACAATGGATCCAGTTTCGATTTAGAATGTACTTTGATGAAAGAGAACCGCATTTTGAACATACTTTTTTTTTTTTTTTTTTTTTTACGTAGAAATTGATAAAACACTGTAGTACCATGCTCTTACAATACCAATGGAATTACAATGTGGATTTTCTGTGTTTGTATCTGATAAAAATAAAAAGAAACGTATTTGTTTTCATAGATGGTTGGCGTAACTTCATGTTGAATAGATACAATTTTAAATTGTCAGGTTAATGCATTTGTATTAATAGGAATTTGTAAGTGGTTCATACTTTTTTGTTGAGATAATAGCTCATTATTCTGCCATGACCTATGCAATATAATTACCAGTATTGTAAACTGTTATCTTCAAGTTACATGTGTTATTTTATGTTTATTATTATGCATTTAATAATTTGGAGATACATATTTGTAAGTACAAGCCATACTGTATAACTGTACAAAGCTTCAATCGTACAAACTCTAGGCATTTAAGGCTTAATGTAATAATACTATTACATATACTGATGATGATAATGATGATAAATATGGTCGTGAAACGAAAAATCTTACCATAGTTGAATATAATCTCACTATTTCTTAAGAAGTCAGAGATTCACAGCCGCATTATTAATTGAAATCTGGTTTTTAGAACCTTTCCATTCGTAAACTACAGTTGCCATAGACTGCATGTAGCCGCAAGGCAGAAACAGTGAGGCCACTTTAGAAGTAGATGAAATAAGACGTAGCAGTAATTTAAAGCATAACAAAAAATACTGTGGTCAGTTTCAACCATTGACACTGTTAAATGCTGAGCCCTGCTTATATTTCTACCATGTAAGATGTGTGTATATATGTGTGTGTGTGTGTGTGTGTGTGTGTGTATATATATATAATATTTGTCCACATATACTTAGATCATTTCTGGCATCCTTGAACATGTGTTTTTAGTAGGAATCTAGTATTAATTTTTTTTTTGCATTTAAACAGCACTTGGCGTATCTGTCCACACACACACATAGGTTTGAAAATAGGTAAAACTGCAGTGTACAAAGGTTGTTTTTTTTTTTTTTTTTTTTTTTTTGGATGTACACAAAATGTTTAAATTTTATATATATATATAAAGGCAGGCCTATGTCTTTGTCAGTAACATTATAACACCTGTGTGGATTTTAGAACTGGTCATTGTTGCATTGAGTAATAACTGTATCATAACCTGGCTGGCACTTTCTTCTTTTTCCTTCAGCTAATGTAATTCACAAATGGTGGTTTTTAAGCTCAGACTTGTTTCTCCTTGCATCTCACATTTTAAGGTGCTTTTTTCCATTATTTTAAAAATGTGAAAACAAAATCATTTTACAGCATATGATTATTAAAACATAAAATATGGCAAGGTATGCTAATACAATACATCATATTAAATACACATTTTAATGATTTTAGTGAACCCCTTCATATTTTTTTAAAACAGCTCCAAATCTGAAGTTGGTAAAACATATCCTGTGTCTGCCTTTGTTTTACCCATGGCTGAATGCAGTCACGTATTTATATTAAATCCACCATTTACATAAGATAGGTTAAACAGAAATAGTTAAATAAAAATAAGGCTAACTTTTTATTTTTTTTTTGGGGGGGGGGGAAGAGAGAGAGAAAAAAGATAAATAAACTAGCGTATCTTTTGAGTGCGTGAGGAGCTTATTTGAGTATTTAGTTACTTACAGATTGAGTGATACAATCATTTTGTGCCTGGTGAAGGTTCAGTTCCTTTTTACTTTCCCTATACTTTCAGTAGTGACTGTTCAAATAGACGTTATAATTTGTACCTAATGTGTATTACATCGATCTGTTTCTGCCGGTGACCTCCAGATTCCATCAGCGTTGCTATTATACTCCTCACTCTCACATTTATTTATTTATTTTTATATATTATTAAATATAATATTGCTGCTTCAACCTTGGAGGGATTTTCATTTTATGGAAAATATCAAAAAACAAAAGCTTGTATACTATGGTTTCAATTGTCAAAACATTGTCTTTTCTACTGCAGTGTTTTAATGTATGGGCTTCAAGTACAAATAAACTGTGCAGTACTAAGACTAATAGCAATTAAACTGGAAATGTTTCTGTTTTTAGCACTGTGAACTTCATAGAAATGTTTCCATGACAACCTCCATGCTAGTTAAGGCAACCAGAGGTGATCAACAGTTTATATTTTTTCTCCTGCAAGAATGAAATTTGTGTTGACAGTTTTGGCCTTTTATGGCACTTTTGTACCGCGTCAAAGTATTTGTTTACCAGATCATATGCTGTTATCTGTCAGCCCGAGATAGATTGACTTCTTTTGATAAAAGGCTGTATCTCATGTTTAAGAGGCTCCTACACTTTAGTTATCCACATTAGTGTAATAATCTTTTTTGCTTCAATGCATTGTAAATTAGGGCGATTTAGAATTTACAGCTAGAAGATACTTTTTTTTTGGGGGGGGGGGGGGGGGCTGAATAAATTAAAGTAATACAAATTATCTCTTCATAAATATGCACCATTTATATTATACAGAAATTGTAATATTATTATTATTTTTTACATGGAACAAGTCATATTTTTCCACTGCTTCAAACAAGGTTAGCAGTAGCTACTGATGTATGAAACTTTTTCTCAAGGATGCACCCTGATCATCAAAATTCTTATTTTCTTATTTACTTAAAGATGCATTTCCTCTTAGGGTTCTAAATGTGTTTGTGTATTTATTTATTTGTTTGTTTGTTTGTTTTACATTTAAGGTTGTTGCCCAGAAAGCCTTATCACTTTATATAGGTTTCTTGTAACAAGTTCTCGGAATACAAAATGTAAACCGGTATAAGATCTCCTTTTTTTTAATATTTTCATTTTTGTCTTGTTGCCCTGAGCCAACATAGAGCTTTTATGACATTCATACCCTGAAAGCTTCGAGGGAGGAAGCTTGTGTGCCTGCAGCTAAAACTTCCTTGGGTTATATAAACAAACTGGTAGGCCAACTGATTCTGGTATAGCACATGTGCAGAAAGTTACATTATAGTAGAATGTAGTAAACATTCAATGAGGAATCCTATTTCAGTGTGAAATTGTACACAATTGTTCCACTGCACCTTTAAATGTTGGATGACACTTCTCATTTCATAGCACATGCATGTATTTTTATACACAAGCGATGCAAAGTAAGAAGTCATGGTGATCTTGATTTTCATACAAATTGCTCTAAATCTGTATTTGTAGGTATGGCAGAGGTGTATATCACTGGAAAACTTTATTTATCAAGATCTGTGCAACTTCTAAAATCGGTGGGGTTTTTTTACACTGTGAATAGCATAACCACTGTTGCTTAAAGGTGTAAATAATGGGGTCCCTGAGTGGCTCACCTGGTAGACGCGCAGCCGTGTGGTGTGCAGGGTGAGTCCTACAGCGCAGGTTCACGTCCTGGGTGTGCAAAGTAGGCTGGTCTTCACTGGGGACTCCAAAGGGAGCATCACATTAGCTGTGGCGCTCCTGTGGGTTAGGAACCATGCTGGCCAGGTGCCCAGTGAGCTGAGAGTGGATACCTGCAAGGTTGGCCTTTGTCCTCCAGAGGTTGGTGGATCACTGACATCCACTTTTGAGTTCCTGGGTGAAAAAGGAATCTGAACACCCACTGAACCTTCGGGTCTCCTGAGCCATGTGGGGAATTGGTGTGGTGAGGAGAAGTGATTGGGCATTCCAAATTGGGAGGAAATTGGTGGGGGTGGGGATAATAATTGGACACACCGTCAATTGCAGCATACCAAATTTAGTCCACTTGATGTGTCTAACTAGTGGATTTAAGAAGGATTAGTCCACTTGATTGGACTATCATCATGGGTAGATCATCTGCTATGATTTCCATTACACGAGAGTAGATGTTAAAACTTCATGCTGATTTGAACTCGGCTCTCGCCAAGATAAGCACCAACTAAGACGTAGCTTTACAGTAAACTAATGTGATCCATATGTGTCTCCATCCATTTACGTTTCCTTCCATATGATGATGTAGATATCCTTCTGTCTGGTGTTAATGGCTGAAGTGTAATGCTGGCTCCAGGGATCAGCTTATTTTGCCTCCCTGGCGCATCAGCACACACAACGGCTGCGATGCTGGCTCCGGGGATCAACCAAAGTGCGGCCTCCCCAGCGCATCAGCATGACAACCGTCTGGATTGAGCTAAGTAGGGTACATCTCTGGGGTTTTCAAGTGGGCACCTTCCATCCTCAGTGTTTCGTCGACTAGCCCACGACACCTCAAGAGGGCTCGACGGTGATTCTGGCGTCCCAGCATCACCCCCCTCCGTCCCCCACTCAACTCAGCCCAGCTTACTTACCTGTCCCCAGCCAGAATCTTTCCGTCTCAACCACAGCCAGTTGCTGCTCCTCTCTGCTGCTTCAGATAAGTTCTTCACTGTGCGACGCAACTCTTGGCCACTGAATCCGACGTCTCTGAGAAACCGGGTTGTAGAGTGTGCCACAAATCCTCGACAACCCACTTCCACTGGGTAAACCCGAACTCTCCATCCTCGCTGTTCCGCTTCAGTGGCTAGTTGAGCATACCGCAGTTTCTTCCTCTCATACGCCTCATCTACAGCATCCTCCCATGGCACTGTTAACTCTACCAGGTGAACAAGGCGTGCTGATCCAGACCACAAGACAATATCTGGTCGAAGGTTAGTGGTGGCAATCTCAGGTGGAAAAATAAGCCGTTGACCAACATCTGCCAGCATATTCCAGTCTCTAGCAGCTTCCAGTTGTCCTGGGCGAGGATTGGTTTTAACACCTTTTCTTGGTGGTTGCTCTCCTGGGCGGAGGAATGTTGTCTTTTGTGTGTAATGTTTTGATGGAACAGGTGGCAACTTAAACAAATCATCCCGATTGCAGCATACCAAATCAGATTCGTGATGATCGTGTTCAAGTGGATTAACTTAGTACTGTGAAGGATAACTTTATTCTGTACACTTCTTGTGTCCGTCACGTTCAGGCAGTCAGAGCCGTGAGAATAAAGTCTTGCGCAATATATATATAGGCCCTACATTTTTAAATAAACTTTTTAAACCTGTACCTTTTGATAACGTTTTCAGTTGAACGCAACACAATTTCAGTTAATATGCTTTAACTATAAATAACTAATGGTCAATTATCACGCATTTAAACGTTTCTGTGCCTATGCAGCGGTGTTGGCAGCTTAAATGCAAGCAGAGTCTGATCCATCAGTTTGAAATGTGCATGAAAAAAACAACATTTTTTTTTACCTTTAAATATGTTTGATGTAATAAAAATGCATCTTTCATTTTGTACAGGGATCTCCTTTATATATTTCTACAGCTATAATTTTAGGACTGAGATTTAAAAAATACTATATGAACATAATTTATATATTTTATTTAACGTCATGTAGTCAAAGAAACTACAAAATTGTCAGTTTTTTGTTAAATACATGAAAAACTACAAAGCGATATGTAATTTAATATATGAACTTAACAGTATTCAGGAGGTTTCATTCGACTTTATGAAGCAAAATGTGTTAATTCTATAGGGTGATGGAAAACCTTTGGCCATAGATGTTGGTTAGCCACCATTATTGGTCTAACTTGTTCCGATCAGTTAAACCAATTACCAGGATCATCTGTTTGGTACGCAGCAATGAGGATTAAGTTAGTGCAGGATTTTCTAGTCCTCATCTTAGTCCACTTGACTGAATCACTGGTACGCTGCAATTGACCCACTAAATGTAAGTTTAATGAGGAAATAAGTTTTAGGTACATGAGAATTACTATAACATGTTAATTAAAATGCAAGTACAATAAATATTTTTAATCAATATAAAATAAATTGTATAATGAACTCCTGATGATTCAGTAATGTACAGACCTTGTGGCATACAAAAGAAGAAAAAACATTTATTTACATTTTTCATATTTCATATTTAAAGCTATAGGTATTGATAGTAGCACAGTAGACTTGTTTTCAGATTTTCTGAGGTCACAACCAATGAACCGAGCCAGATGGGTCACAATCCAACCTAAGCCCAAGAGACTTTAATAAATGAAATAGTGTTCATCCAGTCCCCCAGTAGTATAAATGGGATCTCTCTACACTCTCCAGCAGTATCACTGATTGGCAACGATGAGGACAAAAGGGGGGGGGGGGGGGGGTTTCATAAACCATTCAAAATTTCAAATGGAAAACAAAGGCATGTATGAAATAGAGATCTGATTTTATTTGATTTAAATTTCCAGTTTGCTATTGTGGTATGTCTTTATACTTAATTATTTTATGGTATGTGCACACGTCAAAAGCTACTGTTTTTTAAATACAGTGACACACATAAGCAGTAGTAATTCTCTTGCGTGTAGGGAGCCAAGTTCCACATGAGAAGTCACAGAAGAGAGTAATGTGTAAAGAATTACTTAAATGCGAAGACAAGGAAAAAACACCAGTGGCACTGTATGAATGCCTTTTGGACGACCTGTCTGTCTCCCAGGACAGACTAAGGAATGAGATGTGACATTAGGAGGAGACTTTTTCCTTGATAAAGTAATAGTAATAAATACATGAGAATTTAAATGTTATTTATTTATTTAAAAAAAAAATGCAATGTGAATTCAAAAAGCTTAGAAAATTTACTGCTTAGCATGCATTGGTAATGTAATTGCAGTAATAACAATGGCCTACATCCCCCTTCAATGATTTGTGATGTGTAAAACATACTACACAGATTAGGCCACTGTGTTTATACAGTATTAAAAGCAAGGTAAAATGGGTATGTTTATATAACAGGTATATATAATTTTATTTTTGTGTGTTCTGGTGGGTTTTTTTTTTCTCTCAACTCCCAGTGGACAATAATTGTCAGACAAAAATACATCACAGCTCCCACTAATTGACACTTGATTTTGCAATCTCAACTCAAAAGAAGACGAAATGAATACAAAGCTTGTGCAGCTGAGTGTGCACAGCAGACAGAGGCTTGGATTGAGGTATGCTGACAGCACAGCGAAGGAGTCCTGTGTTGTCCATGTCTACCATTTACTTGACCTTGACAGAACTCAATTTCTGACTTTCTGTCACTGTTGCATTTTACTGTACCTTTAGAAATCTGAGAACCTCATGTTTATGAAAGGATATTTGGTATACTTTGGTATATTTCAGATTTTTTGGGGGGGGGGGGGTGTGTTAAAGTAAAACACTTTTTTTTTTTTTGTACAATCTACATATTTGAAGAAAACAGATTTGTGATAGTAACATCTTTTGACAAGCACATTCAGGCTGTAAAAAAGAGCATCAAGCTGGGGGCTTCAGGCATATGGTGCTACCTTCTGCTAGCATAGCTC